>NW_027493816.1:0-314058 GCF_021521415.1 Bidens hawaiensis
AAGCGATTTTAAGTTTGTGTCAGCACCTAACAGCTCGTTTAAGCGATTTTTAAGTTCGTTTCAGCACCTAACCGCACGATTAAGCGATTTTTCAGTTCATTTCAGCACTTAACAGGTCATTTAAGCGATTAGACAGTTCGTTTCAACACATGACAGCTCGTTTTAGCGATTTTTCAGTTGGATTCAGCTCCTGACAACTCGTTAAGCGATTTTTCAGTTTGTTTTAGCATCTAAAAGCTCGTTTAAGCAATTTTTAGTTCGTTTCAGCATCTAACAACATGTTTAAGCGATTTTGCAGTTCGTTTCTGCACCTAACAGCTCATTTAAGCGATTTTTAGTTCGTTTCAGCACCTAACAGCTCGTTTAAAACGATTTTTCAGTTCGTTTCCGCAACTAACAATTCGTTTAAGCGATTTTTCAGTTTGTTTCAGCACCTAACAGCTCGTTTAAGCGATTTTTAAGTTCGTTTCAGCACTTAACGGCTCGGTTAAAAGATTTTTCAGTTCGTATCAGCACCTAACAGCTCGTTTAAGCGATTAGGTGCTGAAACGAGCTGTTAGGTGCTGAAACAAACTGAAAAATCGCTTAAACGAGTTGTTAGGTGCTGAAACGAACTGAAAAATTGTTTAAAAGGGCTGATAGGTGCTGAAACAAACTAGAAAAATGGCTTAAACGAGCTTTTGCTGTAAAAACGAGTTGTAACGTGTTGAAAAGGCTCTGATTCGTTGGTTCAAGAAAAATAAAACTGATCCGACACCCGTTTTGACCTGTTCCGACCTTGACCCGTTCTAACTCGAACCTCAATTTTCCGAATTTTTTTACAATTTTTCGGAATTTTAAAATTATATTTCGCATTTTTACTAATTTTCGCAACCTTTAAAAGTTATTATGCAAAGTAAAAACATTGAAAAATTAAAGAAAAAAAAAAAAAAAAAAGATTATCTGCTATCCATGTAAAATATCTAGGATTGGAACAAAAATGAAAGTTTAATTACCTGATTGGAACAAAAGTTTTTATTACTGACCTGATTGGAACAAATTTCAAAGTTGGTTACTATTCTATGGAGTAATATCTAACCGAAACCTGCAAACTGCTTAATTCAGACTGTTTTACTTTAATCCTGAAATTGCAAGTTGTTATTAAACTAATTTAAGATATTAGAAACATAGGGTAAAGTTAAAATACAAAGGACAACAAAAATGAGAAGGGTGAGAAGGAATCCAGTCCATTGATCTTATATTTGAATGACTGAGATTAATTTAATAAATAAAAATTGATGAAAGGGCGTTAAGGTAATAACCCACATTTGTTGACTTTCTCTCTCCACATGCATGGCACATGTGTATCATATTGTTATATAAAAATATAAAAAAATTAGCATTTTTTTATATTTAGTATGAGTATCATATTAAATAATAAGCATTTTTTTATATTTAATATGAGTATCATATTAAATAATAAGCATTTTTTTTATATTTAATATAATATAATATTTTATATTATATTAAATATTAAATAATAAGCATTTTTTTATATTTAATATGAGTATCATTTTTTTATATTTAATAATAAGCATTTTTTTATATTTAATATGAGTATCATATTGTTATATAAAAATATAAAAAAAATTAATGGGTTTTTTAATTGTGGTTTTGCTGTTCATTGTGTCATTGTGTAATATGTTGTTTCCATTGTGTTTTACATTTCAAGTCATTGTGTTATATATTCACCATTGTGTGTTACGTTTTAGGCCATTGTGTTATACGTATTCGCCATTGTGTCTTACGTTTTAGGTCATTGTTTTATACGTATTTACCATTGTGTTTTATGTTTCAAGTTATTGTGTAACATTTATTAATGGCTTAAGTTCGTTTCAGCACCTAACAACTCGTTTAAGTGATTTTTTAGTTCGTTTTAGCACATAACAGCACGTTTAAGCGATTTTTTAGTTTGTTTCAGCACTTAACAGCTCGTTTAAAACGGTTTTTAAGTTCGTTTCAGCACTTAACAGCTTGTTTAAAACGATTTTCACTATCCAGGTAAAATATCTAGGATTGGAACAAAAATGAAAGTTCAATAACCTGATTGGAACAAAAGTTTTTATCAGTGACCTGATTGGAACAAATTTCAAAGTTGGTTGCTATTTTATGAAGTAATCCCTAACCGAAACCTCCAAACTGCTTAATACAGACTGTTTTACTTTAATACTAAAATTGCAAGATGTTATTAAACTAATTTAAGAGATTAGAAACTAATACATCATACATTCAATATTTAGAGCCTAAAATCAACTGAAATTAAAACAAAAGCCCAAAATTTCTGGTGAGAGTGAAATTGAGAAACCGAAGAACGGAACTAACCGGTGAGATATCAGAAATTTGCTGTCGGAGATGAATGTCCGGCAAAAGGCTTACGACGAGTCAGCGATGAGTCACCGATTGGAGAGAAATCGTTTGTGATTGATCGATGTCTTGTTGTGAGGGACGGTCTTTTGGGCTGGGCTTATCATTCAAAAACCATAATGGGTTGTAAAATGTGGGCTACGTAAATATATAAATGATACTTAATACTGTAGTTATAAATTAAAAATTTTGGTTTAATTTAACGGAGTTAAGGTACATGTGCACAAATCGGGTTTAATTTCATTTCAGAACCTACCGGCTCGTTTAAGCGATTTTTAGTTCGTTTTTGCACCTAACAGCTCGTTTAAGCGATTTTTAAGTTCTTTTCAGTACTTAACAACTCGTTTAAATGATTTTTCAATTTGTTTCAGCACATAACAGCTCGTTTAAGAGAATTTTTGGTTCGTTTCAACACCTAACAGCTCGTTTAATCGATTCGGTTCGTTTCAGCACCTAACAGCTCGTTTAAGTGATTTTTAAGTTTGTTTCAGCACCCAACAGCTCGTTAAAGCGATTTTTAAGTTCCTTTCAGCACCTAACAGCTCTTATGCGATTTAGCAGTTCGTTTCAGCTCTTAACAGCTCATTTAAGCGATTTTTTATTTCGTTTCTGCACTTAACAGCTCATTTAAGCGATTTTGCACTTCATTTCCGCACCTAACAGCTCGTTTAAGCGATTTTTCAGTTCGTTTGAGCACTTAACAGCTCGTTTAAACAATTTTTAAGTTCTTTCTACACTTAAAAGCTCGTTTAAAAGATTTTTCAGTTCTTTCAGCACCAAACAGCTCGTTTAAACGATTAGGTGCCGAAACGAGCTACTAGGTGCTTAAACGAACTAAAAAATCGCTTAAACGAGTTGTTAGATGCTGAAACAAACTGAAAAATTGCTTAAACGGGCTGTTAGGTGCTGAAACAAACTAAAAAAATCGCTTAAACGAGCTTTTGCTGTTAAAACGAGTTGTAACGTGTTTAAAATGCGTTGGTTCAAAAAAATAAAACTGATCCGAAACCCGTTTTGACCCGTTCCGACCTTGACTCGTTCTAACCCGAACCTCAATTTTCCGAATTTTTTTTACAAATTTTTGGAATTTTAAAATTATATTTCGCATTTTTACTAATTTTCGCAACCTTTGAAAGTTATTATGCAAAGTAAAAACATTGAAAAATAAAAAAAAAAACCTACATTACCTGCTATCTAGGTAAAATATCTAGGATGGAACAAAAATAAAAGTTCAATGGCCTGATTGGAACAAAAGTTTTTATCAGTGACGTGATTGGAACAAATTTCAAAGTTGGTTACTATTCTCTGGAGTAATCCTAACTGAAACCTGCAAACTGCTTAATTTAGACTGTTTTACTTTATTCCTAAAATTGCAAGCTGTTATTACACTAATTTAAGAGATTAGAAACTAATACATCATACATTCAATATTTAGAGCCTAAAATTAACTGAAATTAAAATAAAAAGACCTAAATTTCAGGTGAGAGTGAAATTGAGAAACTGAAGAACGGAAATAACTGGTGAGATATCAGAAATTTGCTATCGGAGGTGAAAGTCCGGCAAGAGGCTTACGACGAGTCAGCGATGAGTCACCGATTGGAGAGAAATCGTTTGTGATTGATCGACGTCTTGTTGTTAGGGAGGGTCATTTGGGGCTGGGCTTATCATTCAAAAACCATATTGGGTTGTAAAATGTGGGCTACATAAATATATAAACGATACTTATTACTGTAGTTATAAATTAAAACTTTTGGTTTAATTTAACGGAGTTGAGGTACATGTTCACAAATCGGGTTTAAGTTCGTGTCAGCATCTAACAGCTCGTTTAGGCGATTTTTTAGTTCGTTTAAGCACCTATCTTCTCATTTAAGCGATTTTTGAGTTTGTTTCAGCACTTAACAGCTCGTTTAAATGATTTTTCAGTTCATTTCAGCACATAACTGTTGGTGCATAATGTCAGTAGTTCAGTATCTAGTGTTTTGTTTGTGTCTGTAATCATGTTTGATTGTTTGTTTTGGTTTTGAATATTGTTTTACACAAGTTCGCCTGGGATGTAGGCGAACTTGGAGATAAGCGAAGTTGTGACAACTTCGCCTAGTATGTTAGGCGAAGTTGTCGAGGCTTATATAAACCTCACTTCGGCTTATCTTGTTAACAAGTTTTTACGAATGTGTTGGTGATTATTGATATCACGTGTTGAGGTGTTGCAATACAATCGTGTTTATTAGTATTGTGACGTGTGTTTGTTTGTCGGTTCAACGTATTATCTATCTTACGCTCGTATCGTATTACGTGGGGATTCCGCACCCTCGTGTTACGAGATACTCCTGTGTAGATCCGGTTGGGAACCTACAATTGGTATCAGAGCTTTTGCTCGTGATTGTGTGGTTCGGGATTATCACACGGGTGTTAAGATCGTTCCGTTCGACTATTCGCGGAACGAGTTTACGTTGAAATACTTAGTTTTTGTGTCTTGCCCATATCCCACCATCAAATATACTCCAAAACACCTTCGCATACCTCTCAATACATACAATTAAAACCTGCAAAACCTTGTGTTCATCAGGCGAAGTTGCCGTCATCTTACGTAGGGTTTAAGCGAACTTATAAGGTTTAAGCGAAGTTAAGTCCAAGGCGAAGTTAAGCCCAAGGCGAAGTTAATTCCAAGGCGAAGTTAAGTCCAAGGCGAAGTTAAGTCCAAGGCAAAGTTAAGTCCAAGCGAAGTTATAATAACTTCGCTATCTGGTCACTGTTTAAAAAAAAAATACTTTCTTTGTATTTCGAGTCGTGTTTCTTCCAACTATGACTTCAATAAACATTACAGAACTGGTAAAAATGGAGGTTGAAGCCGGTTCAGCAACTAAAGCTCCAAAAATGCTTAAGGGTACCGATTTCGTTGCATGGAAAGATCGGTTTGAACAGTATGTGAAGTATCAAGATGCTAAAATGTGGGTTTGCATTCAAGACGGATACATTCCACCAACATCCTTGTTTGAAGGTCGTGAACAAATTAAGAAGTACAGTAAGATGGAAGAGGAGGAAAAGAAAATGTATGAGGCAGAGAGTAAAGCTCATGCAGAAATAACAATGGCTCTTCCACAAGAGATTCTTCATACCTTCAAGAAGTACAAAACTGCTAGAGAGCTATGGGAAGCACTAGAAAATCGATATGAAGGTAATGTGGGGATACATGCTTCCAAGACAAAGCTGCTAAAAACCCAATTCTCTGTATTCAAGTATTTGAAAAATGAATCACTTGACGATATCATCACAAGATATTATCACTTGATGACCGAACTTAGTAATTACTCCATTGAATACAAGGAAAAAGAGATAGTAGAGAAACTTCTTGATGCTCTTCCACCGAAATGGGAAATGTACACGGTTCTGATGAGAGAGGATAAAGACTTTGCCAAGATTGATTTGGAAACAGCAGTCAATAAGTTACGAAATTTTGAACTTAACATGGTTCGGAAGGAGACACCAACTGATCAGGTTCAGGATCCGGGAATGTATGGTGCGAAAGTCACTCCAAGCTCAAGTTCAAAATCAGAATCCTCTGCCTACTACTCAAAGGAAGAATCAAACTTAAACTCAATTCGAGATGGTCATGTGATTCTCAATATGGATGGCGACGTATGTTTCATAGCTGGAGGTAGTAATCCTTCAAAACCTCAAGCCACAACTGGAAATTTCTCGTCAAATGTTCCAAGCTACAACTACTCACAGATGCCCATGAGTGTTAAATCAGCTGAACAGCAGCTTGCTCTATATGCATCCTTCATTGCATCTTATGAGAACTACACCAAAGGTAAAATAGTCGACCCTGCAACTTTGGATGAAGACTATGATCAGATCGATGCTGATGATTTGGAAGAGATGGACCTGCAGTGGCAGATGGCTATGATAGTAAGAAGGGTAAAGAGATTCATGAAGAAAACAGGTAGAAAGTTCGTTGGAGAAAGACCAGGGTTTGATAAATCAAAGGTTCGATGTTACAATTGTCAACAGAATGGCCACTTTGCTAAGGAATGTACAAATGAGAGAGTCGAACGAAGTCAGAACAGGCTTGCACAACAGAATGGGGGAGGTAGTGAGAATAGGGCTAGGGTATCTAGACAGAATGGTGGATACAACTGGAATATACAAGTTGAGGAAGTGTTCGAACAGGCTAATTTGGTAAACATCAAAACTGGAGGAAGTGAAAAGGAGACGGGAGAAAATGAAGCATATATGGCAGAAGTGAACGATCAGCTCTCTGAGGTAAGTTCTGAACTTCATTGTATACAATGTGAAAATCTGTCTGAACAATTGAAAACAATAACTGATCAGTTTGTTAGTTTGGACACACAATTTAAAACCTTAAAAGAAGATCATCACTATACTAAAACTAGAGAAAATAGTTACTCGGTAAAAATAAAAGCTAGTGAAAAGGATATCAGAAGTCTTAAAGCCAGTCTAGCTGAAAAAATACAAGTAATTGATCTTAGTTATGAAGTGTTAGAAGAAAAAACCAAACTAATTGCTGAAAAAGATAAACGGATAGCTGATTACCAGGTAAAAGTGGTGGAACTAAACAGAAAAATTGAACAATTTAGAAATTCATCAGCAATGCTAGATCACATCATAAGTGTTCAACGTTCCCCGGTTAACAAAGGGGGAATTGGATTTTCTGAAGTTCCACCACCGTATAACAATAACTATACTTATAATCCTAGTAATCAGCAATCTGCGAATGTTGAGATTAGTCAGACAGTTCCAATCAAAATTTCTACTAAAGAACCTGAAGTTAATAAGAGCGAGACGACAAGTCAAGTTCTAATGTTGCGATCTCGGTCCCTAGCTCTGTCTCATCAAATTCGGACAAGTCATCCGAATTAGGTGAGATAAAAGAAGAGGTAGTGTTACTAAAACGTGGGGAGGAATATAAGCCCGATGCAAAGAATTCTTCCCTAAATTTGTTTGTCCCACCATATGTTAGACAAACGGGTAGTAATGCAACCTCGACATCTGCAACAACTGTTGAGACGAAAGTTGAAAACAGAAGTTGTTTCAGATGCAATCAAGTAGGACACCTTATTGCTGATTGTCCTCTAAACCAGAGAAAATTTAAAGGTATGAGGTCCCCGAAAACTGGGAATAAAACGAATACTAATTATGATACTGGTAAGAATGCGAACACACCAAATTTCAGACATTGGACTAATCCAAGGTTTCAAAGAAATCAGTCACATTTTTTCCTAGTTAACTACCAAACCAACCATTATAATTCAGTTAATTCACTAAGGTTTGGAAGGCCTCATAGCCAGTCCTCTAGAAGGTTTCCTTTCAGAACTTACAGAAATCATCCTCAAACTAACTTTGGGCAACCAATGTACTGGATGCCGGTCAACAGATTTAATCGACCCAAGACCAGTAGGTCATGGGTCCCCAGATTTTAATCTATTTCTTTAATTGTGCAGGAACTGTCAAACAGGGCTGTAAACAATATGTGGGTTGTTGACAGTGGCTGTTCCTGGCACATGACTGGTAACAAGAATTTGTTGCGTGACTGGAAATCTGTTCAAGGAGGAAGGGTTAGTTTCACTGGAGAGAGTGGAGGTATAATCAGTGGTATTAGAACTGTGACAAATGGAAGAATGAAGTTAGAGAAGGTGAATTATGTGGAAGAGTTGAAGCATAACTTGTTGAGTGTGTCTCAGATTTGTGACAAAGAATACACGGTGCATTTTACTAAAAATGAGGCAATCGTTCTTTATCCTGGTTACAAGATACCAGAGGCCTGGGTGGTGATGAAAGCTCCAAGAGAAAAGAACACGTATGTGATGGATATGAGGTCAACTGAGATGACAACATAAGAGTCATGTCTTCTGTTAAAAGCAACTGAGTCGGAGTCAGAGTTATGGCATCGAAGAATGGGACATATACATCTTCGCAAAATGAATTACATTGTCAAGAATGGGCTGGTGCTTGGAGTTCCCTTGAAGAATTTTAACTTTGAAGATCAGTGCTTGGCGTGCAAGAAAGGAAAGCAACACAAAAAACCTCATCACTCCAAGAAGGTTAACTCAATTATCAGTACCCTAGACCTACTTCATATGGATCTATTTGGTCCCGTGAATGTAAAGAGTCTAGGTGGAACTACATACTGCTTGGTTGTAACCGATGATTACTCTCGATACTCTTGGGTATACTTTCTGAAGGCAAAAGATGAGACAGTTCAGTTGGTAATTAACTTGATTACCAAGGTTGAAAATATTATTGGGAGAAATGTTAAGTACATCAGGAGTGATAATGGTACAGAGTTCAAGAACTATCATATGGAGATGTTCTGCTTACAGAAAGGGATAGAACATCAGTACAGCGCCCCGTATACTCCGCAACAAAATGGGGTAGCTGAGAGGAAGAATAGAACGCTAATCGAAGGAGCCAGAACCATGCTGGCAGATGCTAAACTTCCCGTGGTGTTCTGGACTGAGGCTATTGCCACAGCCTGTTATATCCTTAATCGTGTTTTAACTGTTAAAAGATTAAATAAAACTTGTTATGAACTTATGCATGGTAGAAAGCCAAACTTAAATGGTCTCGAACCGTTCAGGTCCCCATGTTCGATATTAAAGACAAACTCAAAATTTGGTGAGATAGCCGACGAAGGTATTTTAGTCGGATATGTTGTTGGGACACCCAACAGAAGAGTCTTTAATTTATCGAACAACAAGGTTGAGGTGGTATGTAACACTGACATTACGAGTTACAAATCACCAAGGCCTAGCATGGGACCCGCTGAAGCTTTCGACTATGATAGACTATTCAAATCTTTTAATGTGCCTTACTTGGATTTTGCAGAAGTTGATGAGAAACTTGCTTCACAGATTCTGTATGACGAGGAGGAAAATATTGTGAAACGTCCGCAATACGATGAAAGTCAACCTACCTCGTCAAGTGCTGTTGATACTCCTGCTGCCTCTACTGAAGAAGAATTCTTCAATCCATTTCACACTCAACATCAATCACACACTGATGAACTCTCTTCAAATTTAGAAAACAATCTGGAAGTCGGTCCGGTTCAGACTACTGGAATTCACAAAAATCACCCTTTGGAGAACGTGATAGGTAATCTGTCTAACGGTGTTCAAACAAGAAGAAGTTTGGATGAACACACATGTGTTTACGCAAGCATTAAAGACACGGGTATCATAAACGAATGCTTGTTCACCTGCTTCATCAGCCAGATTGAACCGAAGAATTATCAAATGGCTCTAAAAGATAGCTCGTGGGTCGAAGCCATGCAAGAAGAATTAGCACAGTTTGAGAAGATGGAAGTATGGATATTAGTTGAAAAACCACAGAATGTAATTGCTATCGGTACAAAGTGGGTTTTTAAATGTAAGAGAGATGAGAAAGGGATAATCATACGGAACAAGGCAAGATTAGTAGTAAAAGGGTTCAATCAGCAAGAAGGAATCGACTACAACGAAGTGTTTGCTCCCGTGGCAAGATTGGAGGCTATTCGACTATTTTTGGCATTTGCTGCACACAAAGAGATGAAAGTGTTCCAGTTAGATGTGAAAAGTGCCTTTTTAAATGGTAAAGTCGATGAGGTGGTGTATGTTGAATAACCTCCGGGATTCCCTGACCCAGATTTTCCTGATCATGTGTATAAACTGAGTAAAGCTTTATATGGGCTACATCAGGCCCCTCGTGCCTGGTACGCAACTTTTTCCGATTACTTGCTTGAGAATGGGTTCGAAAGAGGAAAGATCGATAGCACGCTGTTTGTCAAGAGAAAAGGGGGAGATTTTCTACTCGTTCAAGTCTATGTGGACGACATCATTTTTGCTGCCTCAAAAGTCACCATGTGTCAGGAATTTGAGGCAGTAATGAAGAAGAGGTTTGAAATGAGCGTCATGGGCGAATTAACTTTCTTTTTGGGATTGCAGGTAGATCAGAAGAAAGATGGGATGTTTATCCATCAAACGAAATATGTCCATGATGTGCTCAAACGCTTCAAGATGGACGATAGCACCCCATTTGACACTCCAGTTTCCGTCAACCATAAACTGGGTGCTGATTCTGACAGTGATGAAGACGTTGATCCCACCCAATATCGAGCAATCATAGGTTCTTTAATGTATCTAACTGCATCTAGACCTGACATTATGTTTGCAGTTTGTCTCTGTGCTCGTTTTCAGGCAAACCCGAAGGAATCTCACATGAAGGGAGTGAAGAGAATATTGCGGTATCTCAAATGCAAGCCTAAGTTGGGATTGTGGTATACGGAAGGGGGAGAACTGGATTTGGTAGCTTACACAGATTCTGACTATGAAGGTTGCAATCAGAACAGGAAGTCAACAACCGGTGGATGTCAGTTTCTGGGAGGAAGATTGGTGTCGTGGCAGTGCAAGAAGCAGACCTCAGTAGCCATTTCCACCTGCGAAGCAGAATACATGGCAGCATCAAACTGCTGCTCCCAGGTTCTATGGATACAACAGCAATTGCGCGATTATGGTCTGAATTTCACTCAAACTCCTATTTGCATTGATAACACTGCTGCAATCTCAGTAACTAACAAACCCGTCAAACACAGCAAAACTAAACATATTGGCATTCGTTATCATTTTATACGGGATTGTGCTGAGAAGAAATTAATTGTGCTTGAAAAGGTTGACTCTTTGGATAATTTCGCCGATCTTTTTACTAAAGCCTTTGACCGATCCCGTTTTCAAAATCTTGTTGAGCTTAATGGGATGATCAATCCCGAGTAACCTTGTTTTCCGTTCTATTTAAAAAAAATCACTATCGCTTAGAATTATGTCGGTTGCTTCAGTTTGAAGGACACATCTTCGGATATGTTTGGTCCTTACTTCTACTAGTAGATTATGAGGATAGCCATTAACCAGATGACTGAAAGTGACCGGGGCGGTTTATGATGGGTTTTTATTCTTTCGCTGAAAAACAGTCGTTCATACTTAGTTAGAAGGACACATACTCGTATGTGGTCGGTCCAGATGATCCATTGGATGTTCAGGATAGCCGTTTACCTGAAGACTTTGACTTGATCGGGGCGATAGAATTAAGATTTTTTTTTGGGAGATGATATAATTTTTCAAGTCTATAACTTCGTAAGAAGTTTCAATACAATGTTTAAAAGAAAATTGATCCAACCATGGAAAGTGATAGAAAAACTAATTCTGTGTGCCTATCTGGTGAAGTTATTAGGCCTAAAAGACTCTAGAACAGCCATTGTATGTTAGGGTAGCTTTCTATGGTGCGTAAAAGTATAAGTGATACAAACTAAATCTCCTCGATTTAATGTGGAGAATCATTCTGAGTTGTGCATGTCTCCATATACATCTTTCCGAATGATAGGCAGAAAAGTTATTACCCAGTCATACACGAGCCCGTAAGTGTTCTGATTCCCGAGAAGATAGTGTCAAGTACCTGCAGTGATCCAGATTCGGGACTTGCAGTTGTCTATAATTTGAAGCTGTATTAATGTCTTTATTAAAAAAAATTTTATATATATATATATATATATATGTTGTTAAGCCTTTGGAAGCTTAGGTTGTTTCAAATATCAATAAAGAGGCAAGAAAGAGAACGGGAAGGAGACTCTAAAGATCGATGTGTGCTTACTATTTAATCAGAATCTACGAGTCGAAGTCAACTCGGGGTGACTTAGGGAAAGCCAAATACGTTTTGAGAATAGATAGGAGGCATCACAATCTCTCATGTAATGTCCATCTAAAGTTTGAGCTTAATTGAACCTAATTTGTATCACAGAAGCGATGAAAACCATACTAAGTTTTATACCTGCTTACAACTTGTTTCTTTATGTCATAATACCGCTGAACATGGATCTATGTGACAGCCACTTAATTAGTATGATTCCTGTTCGGATCTTTTCTAAAACATGCAGGTCCTCGTCAAGACTGAAATTTGATCCCGTTTAATTAATTATCTTTACTTTATTTTATGTTTTATACCTTGGTACGTTTTAATAAACACTTGGTTACTAGTTTTGATTCCTTTATCTTTAATCTAATTTAAGGCAATGTTGTTTATTAAGAAGTTGGATCAGGCGAAGTTATTATCACAGCGAAGTTGACCAGCGAAGTTGTCACAGGGGCGAAGTTAATCTTAACTTCGCCCATGTATTTTCAAACCTATATAAAGGGTTAACTTGATCAAACACTTTGTAAACCTTCAAACTCTCGGCGAACTTATAACCATACTTCCACCCTCGGCGAACTTAATCCTTGAATCGAACCTCATTATTATCTGTTTCTTGTCCGTGTTAAAGGTGTGTAGGATCGGTTTAACCTGTAATTCATGTTAATGGTGTTAATCTGAAGCCTTTGTGGTCCGATTTGTGACATAGTTTGTGCAATCCTTTAAACACCCGATAAACTATCTGTTTCTACTATGTGTGTAACCCACTTAGTCTTCTAGATCTCAATAGAACTATCCTTTCATGTTTTGATTCTCAATAACTTCAAACAAAACCTTGATCGGATCATAATAATACGCCGTTTCAGATTCAGGCGAAGTTAGGGTTTAGGCGAAGTTGTTCTCAACTTCGCCCTAGGTCTAACTTCGCCTGCTCAAGTTTGTTTTAATTCAATTAGTCTGGTTTGGTCTCAGGTGAAGTTAGGATTAGGCGAAGTTATATTCAACTTCGCCTTAGGTTTAACTTCGCTTGCTCAAGCTTATATTATTTAAAAGTTCTAGTTTGTTCTCAGGCGAAGTTAATGTTTAGGGCGAAGTTGTACTCAACTTCGCCATATGGCTAACTTCGCCTGCACATTAGATGTTATCATAACTTCGCTCATGGTAACAGGCGAAGTTATGATCTGCTATGTAAATGTCCTAACTTAGACCGTTTGTTGTGCAGATTTGGCTGCTGTGGCAGGGGCTGGTGGTGCTGGTGGTGACGAAGGTGGTGACAACAACCGACAGTTCTTTCCGGGTCACAACATGTATATCACTTTGGATCCGGATGCTAGTGGTATCGACGATTATCGCGAGATCATATCCTTCCTCGTTCGCTCACGTATTTTTCACGCCATCACGACTACTCTCCCCATTTCTCTACCAAATATCGAGGACTTTTGCCGAACGGTAGAATATGACTGTAGAGTTGATCCTCCGGTTATGCGCGCTACAGTGAACAATCAGGTGGTGCAGTTCTCGGCAGATCAAATCAGAGTCGCCTTGCAGTTCGGGGCTGAAACTACAGATGATCCAACAGATTTTCCGGCTCCATTCAGAGATGGTGCATTTCTACGTATGGGCTATTCGGGTCCGTTTGGTGACACTCAAAGGAGAAAGGGATTTCTATTAGATCAGTGGCGTTTTCTGATGCACATGATGATAGTGTGCATGTCTAGTCGTAAAGCTGGTACAAACGGTATGGGAGCAACGATGCAATCTGCAATGACAGCCCTGACTTACAACAAGCCATACAGCTTTAGTCAGATGGTGTTTTATGAAATTGATCGTCAGAGACGCGCGGTCGCCAGGGAAAGATTTTTAATGTACCCGAGATTTTTACAGATGATTCTGAATCATGTAGCCCCTATGCTGCCTCAACGACGTCCTATCCGTTATGTTGAGAGTGTAAGTAAGAGAATCTTTGCGCAATGTAGGTCGTCAAGTGCTCGTAGCAAACCAGAGCTTCGTCCGCGGCACACTGCATTGTTTGGTTATTTGGTGAACCCTGCTTATATTGCTCCTCTAGGAGATGAATTTCGTGACCCGGCACCGCAATAGGATGATGTTCCTCAACCACCTGTACAGCAAGCACTGCCTGCTGATCCTGTTGCAGCTCCGAAAGAACAGGTCGATCTTGAAGCAGCCTTTAGTGGGCAAGGGTTCTTTGACATGGAAAAAATTGATCCAGCCGCTGAGGTTCGAGCCCCAGTAGCTGAGGCATCTGGAGTAAATGTTTCTATTGTTGCTACGTCTGTGGCGGATTCTGAGAGAACCGACTCTGACTCCTCCATTGATGATATCGCTGAAGCACAACAGATTCTGGTCAGACAAGAAAGAATACATGCAAGAGAAAGAGAGATTCGGATGACAGTGAATTTGACTATGAGGAGGAGTTAGACAAGTTGATACGCAGATCGAAAAGGCTCAGAGCTGGTGAAGGTTCAGGAGTGGGTGAAAGCTCAAGGGTGGTTCGTTTCTCTCCACCCTCGTTATCTGGTATGACTACGGTTCCTGCTTCGATGTCTGTGACAGTACCGATCACCTCATGTGTTCTCGTGGTGACAACATCATCATCATTTGGTATTCCACCAACCACGTTTCAGTTTTTTGCTCCGGAGATAGTTTCCTTGCCACCTCCTACTGTTACTCCATCGGAGGTTGTTGCAAGATTTGTTGAGTCAACGTTGGTAGCTACTGCGGGGTTATCGGTCACAATACCACCCGTGGTTAATGTTCAGCCTGCTTCTGATACTCCAGCCAGCTTGGGAATACCTCCACCTTATGCTCAAGACGTTTCTCACATGCGTTTTGATTTTGATGCTACCTTGTTTGATTCTGAAAGGATAGCGGCTCTTGAACGGGTAGTTGCTGAACAATCAAGAATCAATCTAATCCAGACTCAAGCTATCCAGCGACTTGTAGCAGAAAATCAGATCCAATCGTCCCTCCTTGTTGAACACGGTAAGTTATTTGATGCTCTTAAAGAGTTCTTAGCATCTCAGGGGGAGACGAGCTGCAAGGGCGAAGAGTTGAGAACCAAGAAGAGACATGATAGAGACGATGATCCCAATGCATCGAAAGGTGCAGGTGGTGAGTTGCCAAGAACTGAACAAACTCTTGGGACTTCCACATCTCAGGGGGAGTCAATTGGTACGGCAGGTGGATCAGGTGGTGAAAATGTCGTGGTTGTTGATGATGAGGACATGTTGGGTGATGATGATGATGATTTAACCGATGATGTGTTAACTATTGATGAGATTTAAAAGATAGGAGAACAGATTGTGATTGATAGTGAGATAGAAGAAGGTGAGATTGTGGATGATAGTGTAGAACATGATATTCCAGACGTTGACAAGGTGAATGTGAGTCAAGATATGGATGTGTCTGATGAGTCTGAGTGGGAAGAACCTCCGAGATGGAAAGAAGGCTACGCTCAGTGGTTTGTTAAGACAAAGAAGCCAGCGGTCCCAACGATGTTCAAAAAGAGTTACAATATCAAGGGGTATGCTGAGTCGAAGAAAGGTATTATTTGTTGGCTGTATGATGAGCAGTTAAAGTTATTTGTGATTAAACTCTTTGATGGGATTCAGTATTTTAAGAGGATGTTGAGATCTCTCAATACCTTACCTGAGTGTGAGGTGAAGGCTTTGGCTAGTTTGAGATTGATTAATAGGAGTTATGACAATATGGCTAGAATAATTGGGAAGATCGTGTGGAAAGAAAGTGTGAAAGAAAAGAAGTTTGAGTTGTTAAAGCCTCCGAAAGGGAAGTTAGTTGAAGATAAGGAAAGGGGAATGCGAGCTGATGGCAAACCTTTGATGGTGATGAAATATAAGCCGATTATGTGTTTGAAGAAGTGCCGATGAAGATAATGCCCAAGGATGTTTTAAAGAGTCTCAAGTGATGGTACGTTGATAGTCAAACAGCTGAAGCTGTTATGGAAGATGGGGACGAACAGGAGATTCTGAGAGTGTATGATCCCATGCACTTGGTAAATTTGTCTCAAGCTGATTTACAGGTACTAAACGATAAAAAGATATTCTACATTCCTGCGTGGAAAGATGAAGCCAAGAAGTACCAGAAGGTGGTCTCTGTTTGTGTAAGACAGGGCGTTCATGCTTGAAGACGGGGAAAGAATTTTCGGATTACTAGACACGAGAATGAAGATAGAGGTATGAAGCTACTGCCAAGGGGGAGTCTGTTGGTGCATAATGTCAGTAGTTCAGTATCTAGTGTTTTGTATGTGTCTGTAATTGTGTTAAATTGTTTGTTTTGGTTTTGAATATTGTTTTACACAAGTTCGCCTGGGATGTAGGCGAACTTGGAGATAAGCGAAGTTGTCACACAACTTCGCCTAGTATGTTAGGCGAAGTTGTCGAGGCTTATATAAACCTCACTTCGGCTTATCTTGTTAACAAGTTTTTACGAACGTGTTGGTGATTATCGATATCACGTGTTGAAGTGTTGCAATACAATCGTATTTATTAGTATTGTGACGTGTGTTTGTTTGTCGGTTCAACGTATTATCTATCTTACGCTCGTATCGTATTACGTGGGGATTCCGCATCCTCGTGTTACGAGATATTCCTGTGTAGATCCGGCAGGGAACCTAAAATAACAGCTCGTTTAATCGATTTTTCGATTCGTTTCAGCACCTAACAGCTCGCTTCAGCGTTTAATAAGTTTGTTTCAGCACCTAACAACTCCTTTATGCGATTTTTAAGTTCGTTTCAACACCTAAAAGCTCGTTTAAGCGATTTTGCAGTTCATTTCAGCACCTAACAGCTCATTTAAGCGATTTTGCAGTTTGTTTCAGCACCAATCAGCTCGTTAAAGCGATTTTCAGTTCGTTTCAGCACCTAACAGCTCATTTAAGCGATTTTTCAGTTCATTTCAGCACCTAACAGCTTGTTTAAGCGATTTTGCAGTTCGTTTCAGCACCTAACTACTCGTTTAAGCGATTTTTAAGTTCGTTTCAGCACTTAACAGCTTGGTTAAAATATTTTTCAGTTCGTTTCAGCACCTAACAGCTCGTTTAAGCGATTAGGTGCTGAAACGAGCTGTTAGGTGCTGAAACGAACTAAAAATCGCTTAAATGAGCTGTTAGATGCTGAAATGAACTGAAAAATTTTCTAAACGGGCTGTTAGGTGTTGAAACAAACTAAAAAAATCGCTTAAACGTGCTTTTGCTGTTAAAACGAGTTGTAACGTGTTGAAAACGTGCTGATTCGTTGGTTCAAAAAAAATAAAACTGATCCGAAACCCGTTTTGACCCGTTTCGACCTTGACCCGTTCTAACCCGTACCTCAATTTTCCTAATTTCTTTTACAAATTTTCGAAATTTTAAAATTATATTTCGCATTTTTACTAATTTTCGCAACCTTTAAAAGTTATTATGCAAAGGTAAAACATTGAAAAATTCAAAAAAAAACCTAGATTACCTGCTATCCAGTTAAAATATCTATGATTGGAACAAAAATGAAAGTTCAATGACCTTATTGGAACAAAAGTTTTTATAAGTGACTTGATTGGAACAAATTTCAAAGTTGCTTACTATTCTATGGAGTAATCCCTAACCGAAACCTGCAAACTGCTTAATTCAGACTGTTTTACTTTAATCATAAAATTGCAAGCTGTTATTACACTAATTTAAGAGATTAGAAACTAATACATCATACATTCAATATTTAGATCATAAAATTAACTAAAATTAAAATAAAAAGCCCTAAATTTCAGGTGAAAGTGAAATTGAGAAACTGAAGAATGGAACTAACCGGTGAGATATCAGAAATTTACTGTCGGAGGTGAAAGTCCGGCAAGAGGCTTACGACGAGTTAGCGATGAGTCACCGATTGGAGAGAAATCATTTGTGATTGATCGATCCCTTGTTATGAGGGAGGCTCATTTGCGGATGGGCTTATCATTCAAAAACCATATTGTGTTGTAAAATGTGGGCTACGTAAATATATAAACGATACTTATTACTGTAGTTATAAATTAAAACTTGTGGTTTAATTTACCGGAGTTAAGGTACATGTGCACAAATCGGGTTTAAGTTCGTTTCAGCACTTAACAGCTCGTTTATGCGATTTTTTAGTTCGTTTCAGCACCTAATAGCTCGTTTAAACGATTTTTGAGTTCATTTCAGCACTTAACAGCTCGTTTAAACGATTTTTCAATTCGTTTCAGCACATAACTGCTCGTTTAAGCGATTTTTCGGTTAATTTCAGCACCTAACAACTCGCTTAAGCGATTTTAAGTTTGTTTCAGCACCTAACAACTTCTTTAAGCGATTTTTAAGTTCGTTTCAGCACCTAACAGCTCTTTTAAGTGATTTTTTCAGTTCATTTCAGCACCTAACAGCTCATTTAAATGATTTTGCAGTTCGTTTCAGCACTAATCAACTCGTTAAAGCAATTTTCAGTTTGTTTCAGCACCTAACAGCTCGTTTAAGCGATTTTTCAGTTCGTTTCTGCACCGAACTGCTCGTTTAAGTGATTTTGCAGTTCGTTTCAGCACCTAAGAACTCGTTTAAGCGATTTTTCAATTCGTTTCAGCACCTAACAGCTCGTTTAGTCGACTTTTAAGTTCGTTTCAGCACTTAATAGCTCGTTTAAAAGATTTTTCTGTTTGTTTCAGCACCTAACAGCTCGTTTAAGCGATTAGGTGCTTAAACGAGCTGTTAGGTGCTGAAACGAACTAAAAAATCGCTTAAACGAGCTGTTAGATGCTGAAACGAACTGAAAAATTTCTTAAACGGGCTGTTAGGTGCTGAAACAAACTAAAAAAATCGCTCAAACGTGCTTTTGCTGTTAAAACGAGTTGTAACGTGTTGAAAACGCGCTTAAACGAGCTGTTAGATGCTGAAACAAACTGATCCGAAACCCGTTCCGACCTTGACCCGTTCTAACCCGAACCTCAATTTTCCGATTTTTTTTTACAAATTTTCAAAATTTTAAAATTATATTTCGCATTTTTACTAATTTTCGCAACCTTTAAAAGTTATTATGCAAAGTAAAAACATTAAAAAATTAAAAAAAAAACCTAGATTATCTGCTATCTAGGTAAAATATCTAGGATTGGAACAAAAATGAAAGTTCAATGACCTGATTGGAACAAAAGTTTTTATCAGTGACCTGATTGGAACAAATTACAAAGTTGCTTACTATTTGTGAGACCCGAACCCCGGTGCGGAAGCGTGAATAATCGGTATTATCGGTGGAGCTCGGATCTAGAGTTAGGATCAAATCTCACTCAGATTCACTCTTGAAAGATGTTTGGACGGATGAGATGTATTGGGAGAGAGCCTGATTTGATTAACAATCTATAATAGGATGAACAATTGTAATCAAAACACAAAAGATAGAACTGGCAGTATGATTTCATTAGTCGAATGATTTTCATAAAGATGAACCACTCATACATACATACATACATACATACATACATACATACACACACACACACAAGAAATATCAGCCGCCTCCAGAAGAGCTCATCATGGAGGAGGAGACTCTCTCAAAGGGATAAAACCCTAGATCTCACTCAATACACAATACACTCACTCATACTAGACAAACGAATAAAAACATCTATTTATATTAGTTTAGCATGACTTGGTATTCAAGCCATCCACCATTGGTTGAGACCAAATAATATATTTTTCACCCACAAATTAATTCGATGTTTCGGTCTAAAATATAAGTTCCAACAATCTCCCCCTTAGACTGATGCCATCAAATTTCTTCCATGATCACCTCATAACTCGTTGTTTTTCATTGAAATTCTCCCCCTCACGTTAAGCTTCTCCCATTGTTCATTTCAAATTATCACTCTTATACCACTTTTGGATATAGTTGTATGGGCATATGAACGAGGCTTTGAACTTCAAAGATCAACTTCAAGTAACAAGGTTATCACAAAAAGAAATAAACTCAATGTGATCATCAAATAATCTTCAATTCTTCAAATTTGTCTCTTCCCTTGTAAATCATCTTCAAACCATTCCTTGAATCAAGATAGCATTCAAGTCAACCATAACCCGTTCTTGACTGTTCAAGTGACTATTTCATAGGAGGTTAAACTCTACTAATCATCCTTTCAACATTGTTACTTGTGATGACTCTATCTTCTCATCCGTACTAGAAAATCTGAAAACTTACAAACGATGAAACATCTTTGAAAAACCTTGGATTATTGATCTTGATCAACTTTTCGTTAACTTGAGTCTTTTACTTGATTTGAAGCATGCCATTTGCAATGAAATTCAAAGATTTTTACTCCCCCAATTTCGTTGCAATTGTCTTAAATAAATGTGTCTTCAAATCAAGTGTGGGTGAAGCAATCTTGACCATCCTTATCAAGATTGTAAAAATCTGAAAATAAACATATTCATATGTTGGTTGACACTAAAAGTGATTAAATCCTTAAGCATGGTCAACACTTGTTCTTGTAAAGATTTTGATGAAGTTGTGAAATTGGATGAGGTTTGAATTCCATAAGCTTGTTAATGATTGGAGAAAAATTACCGAAATACCCCTGGTATATATCTTCCGTAGAGAACAGCTTGGTCAAACGGTCAACGGCACCAAAAAATCTCAAAAGTTTCTTCAAAATTTTGAAATGTTTCACAAACTCTGTTTCCTAGCACACAGTGTGCTTGGGAGCACTTTACTAGCAAGGCAGTGTGCTTGGGAGCCCTTTCCTAGCACAAAGTGTGCTCGGAAGCACTTTCCTAGCACAAAGTGTGCCCGGAAAGCAAAACACTTGTGATTTTTCATTTTTTCACTAGCACAAAGTGTGCTCGGAAGCACTTCACTAGCATAAAGTGTGCTTGGGACTTAAAGATAGTTTTCTTGAGAAGACCAAAGATATGCAAGGGGTTACTCGACAATGGAACTTGATGTGCCCGAGATAAGATGTGCCCGAAATAAAGTGTGCCCGAACCAAAAGTTGTGCTTGGGCAAAACACAAATTGTGCCCGAAGAAACACTTAACCATTATCATTACTCGAGAGCAATCTTATATGTTCATTGTATGCCCGGTACATCAAAAATTCATTTCTGCATCATCAATCACTGATTTGCCCTTGCAGAACCTGCTTGAATATTCACTTTGCATTTGCTACAACAAACAGTGATAATATTGCCTTTAGTACCTGTTCATTCTTGACTTGTACCTTCTTCGTACCAGTTTGTACCAACGACAACATTTTCCAACATACCATATCCTGTTTGTGCTGCACACTTATCAAAATCAATATCGAGTTTCAGATCGAAAAAGTAGTTCGGAAATCTGAAAAGAATCGATGAGAAATATCCAGGTCATCTCAAAATAAATAATAGAAATCTATCTTCAATATTATCCACAACCTTTTCAGATCTAAAAATCATCAAATGAACAGAGTTGCCCCAAAACGAGCCAAATAACACTGTTATATCAGATCTGGACCATTGTGCTTAGGAGCACTTTCCTAGCACAAAGTGTGCCCGGAAAGCAAAGTGTGCTCGGAAGCAAAGTGTACCCGGAAAGCAAAACACTTGTGATTTTTCAATTTTCACCGAGCACAGAGTGTGCTCGAGAGCAAAAGTGTGCTCGGAAGTACTTACTAGCACTAAGTGTGCTCGGGAATACTTGTGATATTTTTTTCATTTTCTTCACTAAACACCAAGCATGCTCGGGAGCAAAAGTGTGCTCGGGAGCAAGGGTGTGCTCGACACAAACTTGAGTTTTCTCTTCACAAGCATAATTGTTTAATGAAAAACAAAGTATGCTCGAAAAAGAGTCTGCTCGAATCAATGACAAAGTGTGCTCGAGACTTAAAAAGATAGTTTTATTGAGAAGACAAAGGATATGCAAGGGGTTACTCGACACTGGAACTTGATGTACCCAAGATAAGATGTGCCCGAGATAAAATGTGCCCGAACCAAAAATGTGTGCTTGGGCAAAACACAAACTATGCCCGAAGCAACACTTAACCATTATCATTACTCGAGAACAATCTTATATGTTCATTGTATGCCCGGTACATCAGAAATTCATTTCTGCATCATTAATCACTGATTTTCCCTTGCGGAACCTGCTTGAATATTCACTTTGCATTTACTACAACAAACAGTGATAATATTGCCTTTAGTACCTGTTCATTCTTGACTTGTACCTTCTTCGTACCAGTTTGTACCAACGGAAACATTTTCCAACATACCATATCCTGTTTGTGCAGCACACTTATCAAAATCAATATCGAGCAAACAAAACCCTAATTCTTTCAGATCGAAAAAGTAGTTCGGAAATCTGAAAAGAATCGATGAGCAATATCCAGGTCATCTCGAACTTAATAAAAGAAATATATCTTCAATCTTATCCACAGCCTTTTCAGATCTGGAAATCATCAAATGAACAGAGTTGCCCCAAAAACGAGCCGAATAACACTGTTACATCAGATCTAGACCATTATGACCAAATAAACATGAAATGGATGTTGGATCTCCAAACGAGTCATTAACCTAAACATCAATCCATATACTTTTCTCCAAATCATATAATTTCAAAACCCCCAAAAATAATTTCAACGAACTTCATCATTTAACGTCCACGGTGGATTCAAGAGCGAAATGAATCTGTTTAGCGGTTAGTCAGAACGATTCGGTAACCCGGGCTCTGATACCAATTGTGAGAACTGAGCCTCGTTGCGGAAGCGTGAATAATCGATATTAAACAACGGTGTGGAGCTCGGATCTAGGGTTAGGATCGAATCTCACTCGTATTCACTCTTGAAAGATGTTTGGACGGATGAGGTGTATTGGGAGAGAGCCTGATTTGATTAACAATCAACAATAAAGTAGGATGAACAATTTTAATCAAAACACAAAAGATAGAAATGGTAGTATGATAATATTAGTCGAATGATTCTCATAAAGATGAAACACTCATACATACATTCATACATACAATCGATTAAGAAATATCAGCCGCCACCAGGAGAGCTCATCCTGGAGGCGGAGACTCTCTCCAAGGGATAAAACCCTAAATCTCACACATACACAATACAGTCACTCATACTAGAAAAATGAATAAAAACATCTATTTATACTAGTCTAGCATGACTTGGTCTTTAAGCCATCCACCCTTGGTTGAGACCAAATAATATATATTTCACCCACAAATTAATTCGATGCGTCGGTCTAAAATATAGGTTCCAACAGAACAAATAAACATGAAATTGATGTTGGATCTCCAAACGAGTCATCAACCCAAACATCAATCCATAAAAATTTTTCCGAATCATCAAATAATTTCAAAACCCCCAAAAATAATTTCAACGAACTTCATCGTTTAACATCCATGGTGGATTTAAGAGAGAAATGAATCTGTTCAGCGATTAGTCTGAACGATTTGGTAACTCTTGCTCTGATACCAATTGTGAGACCCGAGCGCCGGTGCGGAAGCGTGAATAATCAGTATTATCGGTGGAGCTCGGATCTAGGGTTAGGATCGAATCTCACTCAGATTCACTCTTGAAAGATGTTTGGAAGGATGAGATGTATTGGGAGAGAGCCTGATTTGATTAACAATCAATAATAGGATAATAATTGTAATCAAAACACAAAAGATAGAACTGGCGGTATGATTTCATTAGTCGAATGATTCTCATAAAGATGAACCACTCATACATACATTCATACATACATACATACACACACAAGAAATATCAGCCGCCTCCAAGAGAGCTCATCCTGGAGGAGGAGACTCTCTCAAAGGGATAAAACCCTATATCTCACTCAATACACAATACACTCACTCATACTAGACAAGTGAATAAAAACATCTCTTTATACTAGTCTAGCATGATTGGTATTCAAGCCATCCACCATTGGTTGAGACCAAATAAATACATTTTTCACCCACAAATTAATTCGATGCGTCGTCTAAAATATAAGTTCCAACATTATTCTATGGAGTAATCCCTAACCGAAACCTGCAAACTGCTTAATTCAGACTGTTTTACTTTAATCCTAAAATTGCAGGCTGTTATTAAACTAATTTAAGAGATTAGAAACTAATACATCATACATTCAATATTTAGAGCCTAAAATTAACTGAAATTAAAATAAAAAGCCCTAAATTTCAGGTGAGAGTGAAATTGAGAAAAATCGAAGAACGGAACTAACCGGTGAGATTTCAGAAATTTGTTGTCGGAGGTGAAAGTCCGGCAAGAGGCTTCCGACGAGTCAACGATAAGTCACCGATTGGAGAGAAATCATTTGAGGGACGGGGTTGAAATTGACCTCTTGATTTGCATTTGTGCCAAAGCAGCTTGATGGATTAATATGTACTTATGAGTGATATTGAGAGCTGAGTGATACTGGCACATCTTTTGCTAGTCCATATATTAAACCGAGAGGAGAGATGTTATATTACGAGTGGTATGAGAATGTGTGCCTTAACCGGAAACAAAGTACACCTGTCTGGGCGGCTCTATTATTTTTATTACAGCATTTAACCGTATTTGTGAGATGTCAATCTAAAAACAGTGTCAGTCTGGGAAACTGGGTATGACTTTAAACCTTACTAGTATTAATGGCGATTATCTACATACCTATGATGGAGGTCGATGTTTGCTATAGAGTTTTGCTTGAGGGCAAGCAAAAGATAAGTGTGGGGATGTGATGGTCGGTTAATTTGTATATGTTTTAGTTCGTTTATTGTATAGTTTTAACTGTTTATTCTAGAACTATCGATACTTCATACGTGTATTATTGGAATTCACGTCACAGGCGTTAAAGTACTCATTTTGGACCTGTTGCGACACGGAATGAAGACCCGGATGTCCAGCATGCGAAACGATAACATTCATTAAAGTTGGTTGTAGCAGAACCCATCGCGGTACGCGATGGGTGTGTTGAGAGTCCCATCGCGTACCGCGATGGGACATAAATGAGGCTTTGACTTATGGTCAATCGCGGTACGCGATGGGCCATAGAAGACCTCGTCGCGTACCGCGACGGGTGCACAGACGGGATTTTGAGTTTATAACTTTATGTTCATCAAAAAGAAACCCTAACTCCGTTTTGACGAACCATAGGCGATTCCAGCAGCTCTAAGAGGCGATTTCCACCATTATAGCTTGTGCCAAGACCTTCCACATGATCCATATCATCCGTATCGAAGATTTGATGATGTCTCGGCTCAGCTAATCTCCTAGAATCGCACCCGGCATGTATAGTTTGTAACCCTTTACGGTTTTTCTCTTGTGATTAAGAACACTTATGTTTTGTTATTGATGATTAATCTATGATTATTGATGTTTAGTATTTCTGTGTGTTCGGTTGGTTTAGGTTTACGTTGGTCTGAACGATCTGTTACCAGTTGCTAGATAATTAGTCATATAACTGTTTGGGTTAGATTGAATACAATAAAACGTACAATTACCCTTAACTGAGTCACACTGGCAAGGACTGTTTGATAACCAGTGCCGTGTGTAAAGTAATTGTTGACGTCTAAGGTTTTGTCTGGTTGATCAGTTTTCAGTTAATCATTAATAATCAATCTGTTAGGTTGCATGAGATACTGTTTGGTTGCTTACTTGAATTCCCGTGTGTGATTTGCTTTGTTAACTGTTTACAACTCGCTTATTTGTTCGTTGCTTAGTTCTATAAACTCATTTCAATTGCTTGTGTGATCAGCACTAAAAACCACTCATTTCATAATTAGAATCTGTTACACGAATTCATTGACCACATACTCCTTGTGATACGATACCTTACTTATCCTATCTATATAGTTTAACTAGGTTTTTGTTTGACTCAAACGACGGTCATCATTAGTTGCTAAAACAAACTTAAAAATCGCTTAAACGAGCTGTTAGGTGCTGAAACGAACCGAAAAATCGCTTAAATGAGCTTTTAGGTGTTGAAACGAACTAAAAAAATCATTTAAACGAGCTGTTAAGTGCTGAAACGACCTTAAAAATCGCTTAAACGAGCTGTTAGGTGCTGAAACGAACTTAAACCCGATTTGTGCATATGTACCTTAACTCCGTTAAATTAAACCAAAAGTTTTAAATTATAACTACAGTAATAAGTATCATTTATATATTTACGTAGCTCAAATTTTACAACCCAATACGATTTTTGAATGATAAGCCCAGCCCCAAAAGACCCTCCCTCACAACGAGACATCGATCAATCACAAACTATTTCTCTCCAATCGGTGACTCATCGCTGACTCGTCGTAAGCCTCTTACCGGACTTTCACCTCCGACAGCAAATTTCCGATATCTCACCGGTTAGTTCCGTTCTTCGGTTTCTCAATTTCACTCTCACCTGAAATTTAGGGCTTTTTATTTTAATTTCAGTTAATTTTAGGCTTTAAATATTGAATGTATGATGTATTAGTTTCTAACCTCTTAAATTAGTTTAATAACAACTTGCAATTTTGGGATTAAAGTAAAACAGTCTGAATTAAGTAGTGTGCAGGTCTCGGTTAGGGATTACTCCATAGAATAGTAACCATTTATATGAAAAACGCAGCGGATTAATTAGTTTAAGATTTGTTAAATTGATTAATATAAAACCCCTTTTATATGTAAAACCCAAGCCCCGGATCCAAATATGAATTATATGCATACCAAAACCAACATCCATAGGGGGTTTATGTAATACAACCTTTCAAGATGCAAAAGGATGAAGGAGATGACGGTATAAATAGCAAGTCTTCAATGGAGAAGAACCTCAAGCTTGTATACCCTTCCAGGCCTTCAACAAACACCTTGTATGCTAGGATTTGATCTTAGAAAACCCTTCTTCTTGTTCTTGGTCTTCCTTGGCCGAAAAATGGTGGAAGAAAAAGAGAGAAAGTGTTTTTGCTTCTTATGTGTGTGTGAGAGAAAGTGAGTTAAACAATAACTCTTCCACCAACTAGAATACTTGCATGTCTTGGTAAATAACAAAAGTAATAAAGACAAGAGAGAGGGGGGGAAGGGTGGCCCACTTTTAGTTTCTCTCCAACAAATTTAAATGTCAAGTATTATTATTTGTTACTTATGTGACATGGCTACTTTCTCTTAAAATATAAATTAACCATATAATTTATATATTACACAAGTGCAAATATCAAGAAACCCATTTCTAAATATTCTAAGTCTTGATATTTATTTATTAGATCATATCTTAAATAAATATCATGGTGTTTGTCTAGCTTGTTATTGGGTATGACCCGGACTTGGATCATAACGTACTAGCCACATCAACTCTAATCAAGTCCCTTACTTGAAATGATTTAGGTGAAACTATCATTTATCCTTTTGCCATAAATGTCATGTTAAATCCAGAGACACAGAGTGATCATTCTCTGTTGATTTAACTTTTCAGGCCTTAGACATTTAACTCTCAACGAATAAGAGGGACAAATCCCCTATTGACTACATACGTCTCTCACTATCACCTTGTATTATACTTGAGCTTAGCCTTATGTACTGACATGTTTCAGAGCAGCGAAGAACTAAGTCAAAGTATAATAGTCGATGAATATCAAGACCCAATATGTATCTCAGGTCGGAGGATACCATGATGTTTGTCTTTACTCAAATTTACTTATGATCACAAATCACAAGGATTCCATGCAGTAAAATTTGAGGGCGGGTCAATCCAATATTTATCCCATAAATATCTATGAACCTTGGCAATAAACCCTTTGCTATATTCATACCTCATGAATATCTACCAATCCAAGTTCATAATAGTCTTACTTCCATATTTGTTCCCACAACTATGATCGACTACGGACGTTTAGAATAATTCAAATTATTCACGGATTTAAATAGACTAAAATGGAACATAACTGAAGAACATGACCATAACCAAAACCATATGATTGAGTTAAAATTACATTGTTCCAATATCCAAATACAAAATTCTGATAAAATCCAATCACTAGATTATCGAAGTCCTAAGGCGCAAGTATGACCCTCATGCTTCGGCCTTTCAAGGATCTTCGTGAGTGGATCTGCAATGTTTTGATGAGTGTGAACTTTGCGAATACATATCTTTCCCTTTTCAACTTCATCCCTTATGTAGTTAAATCTCCGCTCAATGTGCCTAGTCTTTTGATGTGCACGGGGTTCCTTGATTTGAGCACTCGCACCCTCGTTGTCTCAAAAGATTTCTAGAGGATCCTGAATGGTATGGACTACCCCTAGATCAGCAATGAACTTTCTGATCCACGCAGCTTCTTGAGCTGCCAAGGAGGCGGCGATGTATTCCGATTCAGTGGTGGACAAGGCTACCACATCTTGTTTTGCGTTCTTCCAAGAGACAACACCACCATTCAGAACGAAGACATATCCCGATTGTGATCGAGAATCATCTCGATCAGTTTGGAAGCTCGCATCCGTGTAACCCTTTACAACGAGTTTCTCCTCACCAGAGCCATATATAAGAAACATATCCTTAGTCCTCCTAAGGTATTTCAATATGCTCTTACCGCCATCCAATGGCTGGTTCCCGGATTTTGTTGGTATCTACTTGTCATGCTCAAAGCGCATGACACATCCGGTCTGGTGCAAATCATGGCATACATAATGGATCCTATAGCAGATGCATATGGGATTCCATTCATTTTGTCTTGCTCATCCTTTGAGCTTGGACATTAAGAAGCACTCAATGTTGTTCCTCTTTGAATAGGTACCAAACCTTTCTTAGAGTTTTCCGTCTTGAACATTTTCAAGATTTTGTCAATGTATGCACTTTGATTCAAACCTATCAACCGCCTTGATCTATCCCTATAGATCCTTATTCCCAGAATATAGGCAGCCTCACCAAGATCCTTGACGGAAAAACAGCTTCCAAGCCAAGCTTTTACACCTCCAAGGTTGGAATGTCATTTCCAAATAGTAATATGTCATCGACATATAATACTAGAAAGGTAATGATGCTCCCACTAGCTTTCTTACACACACAAGCTTCATCAGCGTTCTTGATGAATCCAAATTTCTTGACTTCTTCATCAAAACGGTGATTCCAACTTCTAGATGCTTGTTTCAATCCATAGATTGATTTCTTTAACTTGCATACTTTATTAACATGTTGTGGATCGACAAAACCTTTGGGCTGAACCATATAGACATCTTCTTCAAGATATCCATTTAGAAAAGAGGTTTTGACATCCATTTGCCAAATCTCATAGTCATAATATACGGCTATGGCAAATAATATCCTAATAGACTTTAGCATCGCCACGGGCGAGAAACTTTCATCATAATCAACCCCTTAAGTTTGAGTGAAACCCTTTGCTACGAGTCTAGTTTTATAAGTATCCAAGTTTCCATGCATATCAGTTTTCTTCTTGAAACCCACTTGCTTCCAACCAGTTTGGAATTAAGAGGTGGAGCAACCAAGTCCCACACTTGGTTGTCATGCATGGATTGCATCTCAACGTTCATGGCTTTTAGCCATTTATCACAATCAGATTGCGACATTGCATCTCGGTATGTGGTGGGTTCATTAGAATCTACCACGTAGCATCCATCCATGAAAAATCCATATCTTTCAGGTGGGGTGCTAATTCTACCAGACTTGCGAACGCTTTGTGTGTTTCGATCAATCATTTGATCATAATCAACAACCTCTTGTTGATTTCTAGTGTCAACCAAACGTGTATCGGCTTGTGGTTCTCGATCCTCCTTGAGTTCCATAGTTCTATCAGTTCCTTCCATAAGGAACCTTCTTTCCAAGAACTTAGCCTTGCGAGCTATAAACACTTTATGCTCATTTGGATTGTAGAAGTAATATCCCATCGAATCTTCGGGATATCCTACAAAGATACACTAAGTGGAACGGCTTTCAAGTTTTTCTGGGGTGTAGATCTTAACATAAGCCTCACAACCCCATACCCTTAAATATAATAATGACGGAACCTTTCCATGCCATATTTTAAAAGGTGTCCTTTCCACTTTCTTGGTTGGTGCCATATTTAAAATACGGGCAGCAGAGATCAGTGCGAAACCCCAAAATGATAAAGGCAATGTGCTTCTAGCCATCATGGATCGAACCATATCCAATAAAGTTCGATTCCTCCTTTCAGACACACCATTATGTTGTGGTGTTCCAGGTGGAGTAAGTTGTGAGACAATTCCACAACTCCTAAGATGTTCTAAAAACGCATCATTGAGGTATTCACCTCCTCTATCGGAACGTAGTACTTTGATTGTTTTGTTGAGTTGATTTTGTACTTCATTTTGGAAGACTTTGAACATTTCAAAGGCTTAATTTTTGTGTCTTAACAAGAACACATACCCATAGAGACTATAATCGTCGGTAAAGGTAATGAAGTATCTTTCACCATTCCTTGTCATTGTCCTAAAAGGACCACATACATCCGAATGTATGATACCTAATAAGTCTTTCACCCTTTCATTAGTTCCACTAAATGGTTCTTTGGTCATTTTTCCCAATAAACAAGATTCACATTCATCAAATGAATCATCACTTGATTTCAAAAGACCACTCTTTTGAAGTGTATGAATTTGATCCTTGTTTATGTGACCAAGGCGACAATGCCAAAGAAATGTTTTACTCAAATCCAATTTGAGTCTTTTGGTGCTTGCTTGGTACAACGAGTTTTAAATGGATGAGTCATCATGAACAAATTCATAAATGCCATTAGACGTCATTGCTTTAAAGTAAAAGACATTATCCATGAAAACATAAATACCATTGTCAATAAACTTAAAATCATATCCAAATTGTCTTAATACAGAAACGGAGATAATATTCCTAGTCAAACTAAGGGAATACAAAAAGTTTTTCAAGATAATTTCCAAACCATTTGGAAGCTTTAAAACATAATCTCCTCGGGCTTGGACGTCAACCTTTGCTCCATTGCCCATGAAGAGACTTATATCTCCTTTCTTCACATCATTTCTTCTTTTGAACCCCTGCAATGAATTGCAGATATGAGTTCCACATCCGGTATCCAATACCCATGTGTTAGAAGAAATAATATTAAGATCAATGTGAATCATGAAAGTTGTATATGAGGTTTGCCCCGCATCCCTCTTTGCTTTCAACTCTTTGAGATAGGTCGGACAATTTCTCATCCAGTGACCTATCTCACCACAACTAAAGCACGGATCCTCAGCGCTAACCTTTAGCTTCTTTGGTTTTGGCTCTGCCTTTGCCTTTCCCTTAAACCCCTTCTTGACTTGCCCCTTACCCATAGCAACATTTGCCTTGGGTTCAGGGTGATGCCTCTTCTTTGAGCCACCCTCATTGATCGCAAGAACGGGTAAAACATTTTTACCCATGCCGGCCTCGGCAGTCTTAAGCATTGCGTGAAGCTCACCAATGCTTTTGTCCCATCCGTTCATGTTATAGTTCATAACGAATGTCTCAAACCTTTTAGTTAAGCCATTAAGGATCAAATCCGTGGCTAACTCTTTTGAGACGGGACAGTTAAGCCGTTCAAGCCGATCAATGTGGCTTTTCATCTTAAGTACATAAGATGATACAGATTGGGTTTCTTCCATATGACATGCATGAAGCGCTCGAACCGTTTCGAAACGCTCAACCCTAGCTTGAGTAAGGAACATTTCCTTAAGCTGGGTAATCATGTCATACGCCCCATGATTCTCGAAATCCTTTTGGATCTTGGGAATCATTGTTCCCAACATGAGGCAAGAAATCTGCACTGAATCTTCGATGTATTTCAACCAGTTTGCATAGGCATCCAAGTCGTCAACTTCGGGTTCATCGGGAATAGGATCCTCTATAATATAATATTTCTTTTCTTGCTTGAGAACAATTTTGAAGTTTCGATACCAGTCCATTAAATTATTATAGTTTAGACGATCCTTATCCAGAATGGATCTTAGTGATAAGTTATGCACAGGTGGGATAATTGCATTCGGTGCATTGTTTGCAGCCATCTATAAAAGAGTTTAACAAAGTTCAATTTAGTATTTTCGATATCAATAAAATTTTAATCTTTAATTACCCTTTAATGTCTCTAAGACAATTATTGATTAAAATCTAGAATCCAACGTTTCATTCAAATAGTAGTTAGGTGACCTTTATCCTACTATCTTAATTAACAAGGTAGTCAACATTTGACAATTGCAACCCTTTGCAACTTCTAGTTTTATGGGATCGGTTAAACATCATATGTTTAGTTGGTATGTTTAATCCCATCAACACATTTGAACGCCATGTTAAGGTGACCCTATAAACATGGTTTCCAAATCAAGTCGTCCTACTTACACACACGTGTGAGTTTACACCCTAAAGCCAAAAGTATTGTAAAACCACCTTAAGATCACAAGTTTTCTTAAATGTGGTTAGGTGACCCTATCCCACGATTCAAGTCTACAAGTAACTTAAGTGTCGTATAAAAGGATGGTGTTCAACTTGTTTTAAAAGGGATTTTGGTTTTCAAAATTCTAGATTGGAAAACTATATAATGTACCTTCCAATTGCATGCATTCAAATGTATGGTACCTTTGAAAACCAATTCAAGTTCATTTTAATAAAACCCATTTTATTGTGAAATCATTGTCTTTTAGTAAAACCAAATTTTATTACCTAATGATTTCTAAGGAACCAATTTTATGCAAGTTGTTGATATTAAGTTTGTTAATTATCCTTATCCAAGTAAGATAAAACAAAATATATAAATCAACCATGCAAGCATAAATAAACAACCACAAGTTCATAATCATAGCCACCTAAGATGACAACACTTGTTGACCGAAACAAGTGTGTCATAAGGTCTCTCCTAAGGGACGAGAATGACACAAGGCATGTGTCGGTGAACTCCCACTTGATCCCGCATCCATATGCTTCAAGTGTCCACCTTGTGTTGTGAGTCTTCCACTTTATTTGGGCTTCTAATTGGGCTCCAACTTCAGCTCCTTGCTTCCATGGGCCTCCAAGTTTGGGCTTTGGTCATTGCGCTAGAATCCCATCTTGGAATATGAAGTCCATTAAGGCCCAAAACCAAAACTGTAACTTTGTTGCTTCTTCTTTTACAAAAAATATATCCTAATAAATTTTTCTCTAGTAAAAGAAACATAACTAATCTACTTATTATTACAAACCAATATGAAATAATAAATAGATTACAAACCCAAACAAAATAATATTACAACCAAATTGAATATTGAATAAATCACAACACAAAATCACATCCAAACACAAGGTCATGGCTAGGTTATGAACATCCAAATGCACATCCAAATATGCAAGTATTACATCTCTAAATGGTTCCCCTTGTGAACCTCAAACTTTCGGCCAAGGATAAGAAAACCGAAAGTTTCGGATTTTGTCCAAACAAAACAACCAATCATCCAAATGACTTAATTCTTCAAGATTATCACATGCATGTAAGGTATAACCTTGAAGAACTAAGGGGTAACCAAAAGCCCCATAAAGTTCGGCCATATGGTGAACCACACCATAAAACCCGAAAATTTTTAGATCTATTGATGCATGTATCCGTATAAGCGGCTCTTGATGCCATTGTTGGGTTTTAACAAGATTATCAAAGTCATATAAACCCATTTATATGAAAAACGCAGCGGATTAATTAGTTTAAGATTTTTTAAATTGATTAATATAAAACCCCTTTTATATGTAAAACCCAAGCCCCGGATCCAAATACGAATTACATGCATACCAAAACCAACATCCATATGGGGTTTATGTAATACAACCTTTCAAGATGCAAAAGGATGAAGGAGATTACGGTATGAACAGCACGTCTTCATTGGAGAAGAAACTCAAGCTTGTATACCCTTCCAGGCCTTCAACAAACACCTTGTATGCTAGGATTTGATCTTAGAAAACCCTTCTTCTTGTTCTTGATCTTCCTTGGCCGAAAAATGGTGGAAGAAAAAGAGAGAAAGTGTTTTTGCTTCTTATGTGTGTGAGAGAGAAAGTGAGTTAAACAATAACTCTTCCACCAACTAGAATACTTGCATGTCTTGGTAAATAACAAAAGTAATAAAGACAAGAGAGAGAGGGGGAAAAAGAGTGGTCCACTTTTAGTTTCTTCCCAACAAATTCAAATGTCAAGTATTATTATTTGTTACTTATGTGACATGGCTTTTATGTTTGTTGTTTAACCAACTTAAACAACAACATAAAATACTTTCTCTTAAAATATAAATTAACCATATAATTTATATATTACACAAGTGCAAATATCTAGAAACCCATTTCTAATATTCTAAGTGTTGATATTTATTTATTAGATCATATCTTAAATAAATAACATGGTGTTTGTCTAGCTTGTTATTGGGTATGATGTTGGTGCATGATGCCAGTAGTTCAGTATCTCGTGTTTAGTTGTGTCTGTAATCGTTTATATTGTTAGTTTATATTGAATGTGTTAATGTATGTTCGCCAGTTTCTTTAAGCAAACTTGATGGATTAGCGAAGTTATGACAACTTCGCCTAGTATGTTAGGCGAAGTTGTCGAGTTATATAAACTCATAACTTCGGTGTTTTTGGTTAAGGTTTTTGCAGAACGATTGGTTTAGTGATTCTCTGTATCACGTGTTGGTTATTGCAATATATCAAGTTTCATCTTATATTCTCGTGTGTTAACCTTTATTCAACGTATTAACCATCTCGTCACTCGTATCGTATACGTGGGGATTCCGCACCCTCGTGTTACGAGATACTCCTGTGTAGATCCGACTGGGAACCTAAAATTGGTATCAAAGCGATTCGCTTGTGATTGTGTGGTTCGGGATTATCACACGGGTGTTAAGATCGTTCCGTTAGACCATTCGCGGAACGAGTTTACGTTGAAATACCTTGTTCTTGTTAGTCGATCCTCATCCCTCATCAAATACACCTTTCAATCACCCTCATGATCCTCGAAATCGACCTACCCAACCTACAAAACCTCTTTGTTCTTCTAGCAAACTTGCCGTCATAAGAATTAGGGTTTAAGCGAACATATAAGTTTTTGGCGATGTTGATTATCGGCGAAGTTAATAACCAGCGAAGTTGTGATCCAGCGTAGTTGCTAGCGAAGTTGAAAAGCAGGCGAGGTTGTATCAACTTCGCTATTGCACACTATTCACAGAAGTTGATATTTAAGGTTTGAATCTTGTTTCAGTCAAATATGACTTCGATAAACATCACAGAACTGGTAAAGATGGAGGTTGAAGCCGGTTCAGCAACTAAAGCTCCAAAACTGCTTAAGGTACTGATTTCGTTGCATGGAAAGATCGGTTTGAACAGTATGTAAAGTACCAAGATGCAAAGATGTGGGTATGCATTCAAGACGGATACATTCCGCCAACATCCATGTTTGAGGGTCGTGAACAGATTAAGAAGCACAGTAAGATGGAAGATGAGGAAAAGAAAATGTATGAGGCAGAAAGTAAAGCGCATGCAGCTATAACAATGGCACTTTCACAAGAGATTCTTCATTCTTTCAAAAAATACAAAACTGCTAGAGAACTATGGGAAGCACTAGAGAATAGATATGAAGGAAATGTTGGGATACGAACCTCCAAAACAAATCTACTGAAGACTCAATTCTCAGTATTCAAGTATCTAAAAAATGAATCACTTGATGACATCATCACACGATATTATCATCTGATAACCGAGCTACATAACTACTCCATTGAATACAAGGAAGAAGAGATAGTGGAAAAGCTTCTTGATGCTCTCCGACCAAAATGGGAGATGTACACTGTTCTGATGAGAGAAGATAAGGACTTTGATAAAATGGATTTGGAGACGGTGGTAAATAAGTTACGGAATTTTGAACTTAACATGGCTCGAAAGGAGACACCTACTAATCAGGTTCAAGATCCGGGAATGTATGGTGCTAAAGTCACTCCAAACTCAAGTTCAAAAACTGAATCCACTGCCTACTACTCAAAGGGGGAATCAAACTCCACTCCAGATGGTCATGTGATTCTCAATATGGAAGGTGACGTATGTTTTGTAGAATGAGGTAGTAGTTCCTCAAAACCTCAAACCACAACTGGTAATTTCTCAGCTAATGCCTCTAACAAGAACTACTCACAGATGCCTATGAGTGTGAAATCAGCTGAACAACAGTTTGCTCTATATGCATCCTTCATTGAATCTTATAAGAATTACATCAAAGGTAAAATAGTCGACCCTGCGACTTTGGATGAAGATTATGATTAGATAGACGCTGATGATCTGGAAGAAATGGATCTGCAGTGGCAGATGGCTATGATAGTAAGAAGGGTAAAGAGATTTATGAAGAAAACTGGTAGAAAGTTCGTTGGAGAAAGACCGGGGTTTGATAAGTCAAAAGTTCGTTGTTATAACTGTCAACAAAATGGTCACTTTGCTAAAGAGTGTACAAATGAGAGAGTCGAATGAAGCCAGAATAGGCCAGCTCAACAGAATGGGGAGGTAGTGAAAATAAGGCCATGGTATCTCAACAAAACGGTGGATACAACTGGAATATACAAGTTGAGGAGGTGTTCGAACAGGAAAATCTGGTAAATATCGAAACTGGATGAAGTGACAAAGAGACAGGGGAAGATCAAGCATACATGGCAGAAGTGAACGATCAACTCTCAGAGGTAAGTTTTGAACCTCATTGTGAACAATGTGAAAACCTGTCTGATCAATTGAAAACATTAACTGATCAGTTTGTTAGTTTGGACACTAAATTTAACAACTTAAAAGAAGAACATCACTATTCTAAAACTAAAGAAAACAGTTACTCGGTAAAAATAAAAGCTAGCGAAAAGGATATCAGAAGTCTTAAAGCCACTCTAGCTGAAAAAATACAAGTAATTGATCTTAGTTATGAAGTGTTAGAAAAAAAGACCAAACTAATTGCTGAAAAAGATAAACAGATTGCTGACTACCAGGTAAAAGTGGTGGAACTGAACAGAAAAATTGAACAATTTAGAAATTCTTCTGCAATGTTAGATCACATCATAAGTGTTCAACGTTTCCCGGTTAACAAAGGGGAATTGGATTCTCTGAAGTTCCACCACCATACAACAATAACTATACTTATAATCCTAGTAATCAGCAATCTGCAAATGTTGAAATTAGTCAGACAGTTCCAATAAAAGTTTCTGCTAAAGAAACTGAAGTTAATGAGAGTGACACGAGTAAGAAAACTTCTAATGTCACAAGTTCTACCTCAAGTTCTGTCTCATCAAATTCAGACAAGTCGTCCGAATCGGGTGAGATAAAAGAAGAGGTTGTGTATCTAAAACGAGGGGAGGAATATAAGTTTGATGAAAAGAAATCTTCCCTAAATCCATTTGTCCCACCATATGTGAGACAAACTGGTAGTAACGCAACCTCGACATCTACAACAACTTTTGAGACGAAAGTTCCAAACGGCCAGAATAGTTCGAACAGAAGTTGTTTTAGATGTAACAGGATAGGACACCTTGTCGCTGATTGTCCTCTGAAACAGAGAAAATCTAAATATATGAGGCCTACTAAAACTGAGAATAAAACGAATACTAATTATGACGCTGGTAAGAACACTAACACACAAAATTTCAATCATTGGACTAGTCCAAGATTTCAAAGAAATCAGTCACATTTTTTCCCAGTTAACTACCAAACCAACCATTATAATTCAGTTAATTCACTAAAGTTTGGAAGGCCTCATAGCCAGTCCTCTAGAAGGTTTCCTTTCAGAACTTACAGAAATCATCCTCAAACTGACTTTGGGCAACCAATGTACTGGATGCCGGTCAACAGATTTAATCAACCCAAGACCAGTAGGTCTTGGGTCCCCAGATTTTAATCTATTTCTTTAATTGTGCAGGAACAGTCAAACAGGGCTGTAAACAATATGTGGGTTGTTGACAGTGGCTGTTCCTGGCACATGACTGGTAACAAGAATTTGTTGCGTGACTGGAAATCTGTTCAAGGAGGAAGGGTTAGTTTCGCTGGAGAGAGTGGAGGTAGAATCAGTGGTATTGGAACTGTGACAAATGGAAGAATGAAGTTAGAGAAGGTGAATTATGTGGAAGAGTTGAAGCATAACTTGTTGAGTGTGTCTCAGATTTGTGACAAAGAATACACGGTGCATTTTACTAAAAATGAGGCAATCGTTCTTTATCCTGGTTACAAGATACCAGAGGCCTGGGTGGTGATGAAAGCTCCAAGAGAAAAGAACACGTATGTGATGGATATGAGGTCAACTGAGATGACAACATAAGAGTCATGTCTTCTGTCAAAAGCAACTGAGTCGGAGTCAGAGTTATGGCATCGAAGAATGGGACATATACATCTTCGCAAAATGAATTACATTGTCAAGAATGGGCTGGTGCTTGGAGTTCCCTTGAAGAATTTTAACTTTGAAGATCAGTGCTTGGCGTGCAAGAAAGGAAAGCAACACAAAAAACCTCATCACTCCAAGAAGGTTAACTCAATTGTCAGTACCCTAGACCTACTTCATATGGATCTATTTGGTCCCGTGAATGTAAAGAGTCTAGGTGGAACTACATACTGCTTGGTTGTAACCGATGATTACTCTCGATACTCTTGGGTATACTTTCTGAAGGCAAAAGATGAGACAGTTCAGTTGGTAATTAACTTGATTACCAAGGTTGAAAATATTATTGGGAGAAATGTTAAGTACATCAGGAGTGATAATGGTATAGAGTTCAAGAACTATCATATGGAGATGTTCTGCTTACAGAAAGGGGTAGAACATCAGTACAGCGCCCCGTATACTCCGCAACAAAATGGGGTAGCTGAGAGGAAGAATGGAACGCTAATTGAAGGAGCCAGAACCATGCTGGCAGATGCTAAACTTCCCGTGGTGTTCTGGGCTGAGGCTGTTGCTACAGCCTGTTATATCCTTAATCGTGTCTTAACTGTTAAAAGATTAAATAAAACCTGTTATGAACTTATGTATGGTAGAAAGCCAAACCTGAAGGGTCTTGAACCTTTCGGGTCCCCATGTTCGATATTAAAGACTAACTCTAAATTTGGTGAGAAATCCGACGAATGTATCTTAGTTGGTTATGTTGTTGGAACACCCAACAGAAGAGTCTTTAATCTATCAAACTGCAAGGTTGAGGTGGTCTGTAACACTGACATTACTAGTTACAAGTCACCAAGGCCTAGTTACAAGTCGACTATGATAAACTATTCAAATCTTTTAATGTGCCTTACTTGGATTTTGCAGACATTGATGAGAAAATGGCCTCACAGATGCTATATGACGAAGAGGAGGACATGGTACAACGTCCACAATATAATGAAAGTCAACCAACCTCGTCAAGTGCAGTTGAAACTCCTGCTGTCTCGAATGAAGATGACTTCTACAATCCATTTCACACTCAATCTCAGTCTCACACGGATGAACTCTCTTCAAATCTTGAGAATGATCTGGAAGCCGTTCCGGTACAGACAACCAAAATTCATAAGAATCATCCGTTGGAGAATGTGATCGGTAATCCTTCTGATGGTGTACGTACTAGAAGAAGTTTGGATGAACACACATGTGTGTATGCAAGCATTAAAGACACGGGTATTATAAATGAGTGCTTGTATTCCTGCTTCATCAGTCAGATTGAACCAAAGAATTATCAAATGGCACTAAAGGATAGCTCGTGGGTTGAAGCCATGCAGGAAGAACTGGCACAGTTTGAGAAGATGGAAGTATGGCAGTTAGTTGAAAAACCGGAACAAGTGAACGCTATCGGTACAAAGTGGGTTTTAAAATGCAAGAGAGATGAGAAGGGAATAATCATACGCAACAAGGCAAGATTGGTAGTGAAAGGGATTAATCAGCAGGAAGGAATCGATTACAACGAAGTGTTTGCTCCTGTGGCAAGATTGGAGGCAATTCGACTGTTTCTGGCATTTGCGGCACACAAAGAGATGAAAGTGTTCCAGTTAGATGTGAAAAGTGCTTTTCTTAATGGTAAAGTCGATGAGGTGGTATATGTTGAACAACCTCCGGGTTTCCCTGACCCAGATTTACCTGATCATGTGTACAAACTAAGCAAAGCATTATATGGGTTACATCAGGCTCCTCGTGCCTGGTACGCAACATTGTCAGACTACTTGCTAGAGAATGGGTTTGAGAGAGGAAAGATCGATAGTACGTTGTTTGTCAAGAGGAAAGGGAGAGATTTTCTACTCGTTCAGGTTTATGTGGACGATATCATTTTTGCTGCCTCAAGAGTTACTATGTGTCAGGAATTTGAAGCAGTCATGAAGAAAGGGTTTGAGATGAGCGCCATGGGAAAATTAACTTTCTTTTTGGGATTGCAGGTAGATCAGAAGAAAGATGGCATGTTTATTCATCAAACAAAGTATGTCCATGATGTGCTTAAATGCTTCAAGATGGATGATAGTACCCCATTTGACACTCCAATCTGCGTCAACCACAAACTGGGTGCTGATTTCGACAGTGATGAAGATGTGGATCTCACTCAATATCGGGCAATCATAGGTTCCTTAATATATCTAACTGCATCTAAACCTAACATTATGTTTGCAGTTTTTCTTTGTGCTCATTTTCAGGCAAGCCCGAAGGAGTCACACATGAAGGGAGTGAAAAGAATCTTGCGGTATGTTAAAGGAAAGCCTAAGTTGGGACTATGGTACTCGAAAGGGGGAGAACTGGATTTGGTAGCTTACACCGATTCTGACTATGGAGGTTGCAATCAGAACAGGAAGTCAACAACTGGTGGATGTCAGTTTCTCGGAGGAAGATTGGTGTCGTGGAAGTGCAAGAAGCAGACCTCTGTAGCCATTTCCACCTGCGAAGCAGAGTACATGGCAGCATCAAACTGCTGCTCCCAGGTTTTATGAATACAACAAATGCGCGATTATGGTCTGAATTTCACTCAAACTCCTATTTGCATTGATAACACTGTTGCTATCTAAGTAACTAACAATCCCGTTAAACACAGTAAAACTAAACATATTGACATTCGTCATCATTTTATACGGGATTGTGCTGAGAAGAAATTAATTACGCTTGAAAAGGTTGATTCACTGGATAATTTTGCCGATCTTTTTACTAAAGCGTTTGACCGATTCTGTTTTCAAAATCTTGTTGAGCTTAATGGGATGATCAATCCTTAGTAACCTTTTTTGTCTCTTTAAAAAAAACATCACTATCGCTTAAACTATATCGGTTGATTAAGTTTGAAGGACATATCCCAAGGATATGTTTGGTCCTTACATCTACGTGTAGATCTTAAGGATAGCCATTAACCAGGTGACTGAAAGCGACCGGGGTGATTTATGATGGGTTTTTATTCTTTCGCTTAAAATTAGTCGTTCATACTTAGTCAGAGGGACACATACTCGTATGTGGTCGGTCCGGCTGATCCACTGCATCTTCAGGATAGCCGTTTACATAAAGACTTTGACTTGATCGGGACGTTTGAATTTAAAAAAAAAAATTGGGAGAAGATATAATTTTTTCAGTCTATAACTTCGCAAGAAATTTCTATACGGTGTTAAAATGAAAATTGATCCAACCTTGGAAAGTGATAAATAAACTGATTTTGTGTGCTTAACCGGTGAAGTAATTAGGCCTAAAAGACTCTAGAACAGTCATTGTATGTTATGGTAGCTTTCTATGGTGCGTAAAAGTAGAAGTGATACAAACTAAATCTTCTCGATTTACTGTGGAGAGTCATTCTGAGTTGTACATATCTCCACATACATCTTTCCGTATGATAGGCAGAAAAGTGATTACCCAGTCATACACGAGCCCGTGAGTGTTCTGATTCCCGCAAAGCTAGTGTTTGTTATCTGCAATTATCCAGATTCGGGACTTGCAGTTGTCTTAGATTTGTAGTTGTATTGTCAAAAAAAAGAGTTATTATCGTTAAGCCTCTGAAGCTAATCTTATTACAAATATCAAGATAGAGGCAAGAAAGAATATTTCAAATATAAGAAAGATCGGGAAGACGACTCAGAAGATCGACGTGAGATCATTGATTAATTAGACACAACGGGTCGAAGTCAACTCGGGGTGACTTGGGGAAAGCCAAATACGCTTTGAGAATAGATAGGAGGCATCACAATCTCTCATGTGATGTCCATATAAATTTTGAGCTTAATTGAAACTAATCCGTATCACATAAGCGACGAAAACCATACTAAGTTTTATACCTACCTACAACCTGTTTCTCTATGTCATAATACCGCTGAACATGGATCTGTGTGACAGCCACTTACTCAGTATGATTCCTGTTCGGATCTTTTCTAAAAACATGCACGTTCTCGTCAAGACTGAAATTTGATCCCGTTTATTTATCTTTATTTCATGCGTTTTACCTTTGGTTGGACTTCACAAACTCTTAGTTACTGGTTTTTGATCAGTTATTTTAACTTTTGTTACCATAACAACGGACGATGTTGCTCTTAAAGCGTAGTTAACTTTATATTATGTCTGTTGTTTTCTGGTTTCAATCAGGGATACTTATTTTTTGGTCGTCTTATCTTTTTTTAGTATTATTTTATTTATCTTCGCTATGGGCGAACTTAAATTAAGGGCAAAGTTGACCAAGCATTGACCATGGGCGAAGTTGGATAAAGGGCGAAGTTAACATAACTTCGCCACTGGGGTTTTTCCAAAATTATATAAACGAGCAACGGAGGTCAAACAGGTCAAACTTTTCAATCGTAAACCCTCGGTGAAGTTATATTTTGAATCAAACTTGGTTTTTAATAGTCTCTGGTCTGATATTAAGGTTCGTTGGTCCCCATTATAATGTAATTCATATATTTTGTGTGTGAATCTGGCTCCTATTGCCTGTTTTAATTCAGTTTGTTTCGAAACACCTTGAAACTTGGGTAATGATTGATTGGAGGTTTCGTTGATGTTAATCGGTCTTTACACTCTTAATCGCACATTCGTATACAGTCGATCGACATCGGATTACTCATCCTACAACTTAACTGGGTGTAAATCATACGCCGCTTGATGGGGCGAAGTTAGGGTTTCCGGCGAAGTTAATTTAACTTCGCCAGTCACTTAACATCGATGAAGCTATAACTTCGCCTGTACCATGCAGGGCGAAGTTGTAGCCTGTGATACACCAGATCTGACTTAGCTCGTTTGTTTTGCAGATATGGCTGCTGTGGCTGGTGCTGGTGGAACTGGTGGTGAAGAAAATGGCGGAGATAAGAGACAGTTTTTCCCGGGTCATAACGTGTACATCACTTTAGATCCAGATGCTCGAGGAATTGACGATTACCGTGAGATCATTTCATTTCTCATTCGCTCACGCATCTTTCATGCTATTACTACTACTCTTCCGAACTCATTACCGAACATTGAAGATTTCTGGAATTTAGTTGAGTATGACTGCCGGGTTGACCCACTTGTGATGCGTGCTACAGTTAACAATCAAGTGGTACAGTTCTCAACCGATCAAATAAGGGTAGCTTTACAGTTTGGGGTTGAGACTACCGATGACCCTACTGACTTTTCGGCCACTTTCCGAAACGGTGCTTTTGTTCGTATGGGGTATTCAGGACCTTTGGAGGATTCTCAGAGGCGTAAGGGGTTTTTATTGGATCAGTGGAGGTTTCTAATGCATGTTCTGATTGTATGCATGTCTGGTCGCAAGGCTGGTACGGATGGTATGGGTGCTACAATGCAATCGGCAATGACTGCACTGACTTACAACAAGCCTTACAGTTTCAGTCAGATGATATTTTATGAGATCGATCGACAGCGACGGGCAGTGGCACGGGAAAAATTTTTAATGTAGCCGAGATTCTTACAGATGATTCTCAATCATGTAGCCCCCAATTTGCCACAACGATGTCCTATTTCTTATGACGAGAGTGTCTCTAAGCGAATTTTTGCTCAATGTCGATCATCGAGCGCACGTCGCAGGGAAGAGCTACGTCCAAGGCACACGGCCTTGTTTGGTACTTAGTGAATCCTGCTTATGTTGCACCTCCAGAAGATGAGTTTCTTGATCCGGCACCGCGACAAGCTGATATTCCTCAACCACCACCTGTGGTTCAACCACCACCTCCTGTCGGTCAACCACCTGTTGTCCAACAAGCACCTCTTGTTGACCCTGTTGTGGCTCCTGAAGAACAAGTTGATCTTGAAGCTGCCTTTGGAGGGCAAGGCTTCTTTGATATGGAAAGAATTCATCCGGAATCAGAGGTTCATGTCTCATCTGTAGCAGTTTCTGGGGTACAGGTTTCTGTGGCTGGCCCCTCGGTGGGACCATCGATTGCCTCTGTGGCAGATTCAGAGGAAACCTTATCTGATTCTTCCACCAATGATGCTGAGGAAGCACACCGTGTTCTGGTTGCTCAAGAAAGAATTCATGGCAAACATAAGAAGGATTCTGATGATAGTGAGTCAGATTTTGAGGACGAGCTGTATCGTGTTGCTCTTAGACCTAAGAGAGCCAGGGCTGGCAAAATTTCAAGTGTTGTTCGTTTTTCTCCACCATCGTTATCAGGTATGACTATGTTGCCTGCTGCTTCGACTGTAACATTGCCGGTGACCTCGAGTGTCCCTTTGGTAAACGTGTCATCATCTTTTGGGGTTCCTCCACCCACGTTTCAGTTTACAGCACCGGAGATTGTTTCTTTACCGCCTCCGGCACTTACTGCATCAGAGGTGGTTGCCAGGTTTGTTGAATCCACTGTGGTAGCAACTGTTGGGTTACCTGTCCACTACCACCCACGGTTACTATTCACCCTACCTCAGACATTCCCGTGACTTTGGGAATTCCACCGCCGTATACTCAAGATATTTACCATATGCGGTTTGATTTTGATGCCACTCTGTCTGACTCCGATAGAATTGCGGCTCTTGAACGGGTTGTTGCTAAGCCGTCGCGGATTAATCTCATTCAGACGCAAGCTATTCAGCGGCTTGTAGCTGAGAACCAGCTTCAGTCTTCTCTTCTAATTGAACACGGTAAACTTTTTGATATTCTTAAGAAGTTCTTAGCATCTCAGGGGGAGGCGAGTTGCAAAGGTGATGAATTGAGGACAAAGAAGAGGCAAGACAGAGACGATGATCCCAATGCATCAAAAGATGCAGGTGGTGAGCTACCAAGAACTGAACAAACTCTTGGGACTTCCACATCTCAGGGGGAGTATGCTGGTCCGTCAGGAGTACAGGTGGTGAGAATGTGGTGGTTGTAGATGATGAGGAAGTGTTGGGAAATGATGATGATGAGTCAGTTGATGATGTGTTAAAAACTGATGAGATTGAAATGATTGGGGAACATATAGAGATTGATAGTGAGTTAGAAGAAGGGGAGATTGTTGATGATGGTGTACAACATGATATTCCAAATGTTGATAAGGTGTACTTGAGTCAAGATGCAAATGTGTCAGATGAGTCTGAGTGGGAAGAACAGCCGAGATGGAAAGAAGGCTGTGCTCAGTGGTTCTTCAAGACAAAGAAGCCTGCGGTACCAACAATGTTTAAGAAGAGTTACAACATCAAGGGCTACGCTGAGTCAAAGAAAGGTATCATTTGCTGGTTGTATGATGAAGAGCTAAAGTTGTTTGTGATAAAGCGATATGATGGGGTTCAGTACTTTAAGAAGGCATTGAGATCGCTTAACACTCTGCCTGAGTGTGAGGTGAAAGATTTGGCTTGCTTGAGATTGATTAATAGGAGTGATGACAATATGGCTAGAATAATTGGAAAGATAGTATGGAAGGAAGCTATTAAGGAGAAAAAGTTTGAACTTCTAAAGCCTCAGAAAGGAAAGTTGGTTGCAGATAAGGAACGGGGAATGAGGGCTGATGGTAAGCCTTGGATGGTGATGAAATACAAGCCGATTCGATGCTTGAAAGAGATTCCGATGAAGATGATGCCTAAGATGTGTTGAAGGATCTCAAGTGGTGGTATATCGACTGCCAAACTGCTGAAGCTGTTATGGAAGATGAGGATGAACAGGAGATCCTGAGAGTGTATGATCCCATGCACTTGGTTAATTTGTCTCAAGCTGATTTGCAGGTACTCAATGATAAGAAGATATTCTACATTTCTGCGTGGAAAGATGAAGCTAAGAAGTACCAGAGGGTAGTCTCTGTCTTTGTGAGACAGAGCGTTCATGCTTGAAGATGAGTGGTACGAGATTTTTGGATTACCAGACACGAGAAAGAAGATAGAGATATGAAGCTACTGCCAAGGGGGGTCTGTTGGTGCATGATGCCAGTAATTCAGTATCTCGTGTTTAGTTGTGTCCTTAATCGTTTATATTGTTAGTTTATATTGGATGTGATAATGTATGTTCGCCAGTATGTTTAAGCGAACTTGATGGATTAGCAAAGTTATGACAACTTCGCCTAGTATGTTAGGCGAAGTTGTCGAGTTATATAAACTTATAACTTCGGTGTTTTTGGTTAAGGTTTTTGCAGAACGATTGGTTTAGTGATTCTCTGTATCACGTGTTGGTTATTGCAATATATCAAGTTTCATCTTATATTCTCGTGTGTTAACCTTTATTCAACGTATTGACCAACTCGACACTTGTATCGTATACGTGAGGATTCCGCACCCTCGTGTTACGAGATACTCCTGTGTAGATCCGGCTGGGAACCTACATATGACCCGACTTGGATCATAACATACTAGCCACATCAACTCTAATATGTATATTGGGCAGACCGATTCCTACAAATTTTAAACTTCGGAAAATTAGTAAAAAAAAAATTCAGAAAATTGAGGTTCGGGTTAAAACGGGCCAAGGTCGGAACGGGTCAAAACGGGTTTCGGATCAGTTTTAATTTTTTTGAACCAACGAATCAGCGCGTTTTCAAAACGTTACAACTCGTTTTAACAACAAAAGCTTGTTTAAGCGATTTTTTTAGTTTGCTTCAGCACCTAACAGCCCGTTTAAGGAATTTTTCAGTTCGTTTCAGCACCTAACAGCTCGTTTAAGCGATTTTCCAGTTCGTTTCAGCACCTAACAACTCGTTTCAGCACCTAATCGCATAAACGAGCTATTAGGTGCTGAAACAAACTGAAAAATCTTTTAAACGAGCTGTTAAGTGCTGAAACAAACTTAAAAATCTTTTAAACGAGCTGTTAGATGCTGAAACTAACAGAAAAATCGCTTAAACGAGCTGTTAGTTGCAAAAACAAACTTAAAAATCGCTTAAACGAGCTGTTAGGTGCTGAAACGAACCGAAAAATCGCTTAAACGAGCTGTTAGGTGCTGAAACGAACTGAAAAGTCAATCAAACGAGCTGTTAAGTGCTGAAACGAACTTAAAAATTGCTTTAACGAGCTGTTAGGTGCTGAAACGAACTAAAAATCGCTTAAACGAGCTGTTAGGTACTGAAACGAACTTAAACTCGATTTGTGCACATGTACCAAAACTCTGTTAAATTAAACTAAAAGTTTTAATTTATAACTACATTAATAAGTATCATTTATATATTTACGTAGCCCACATTTACACTCCAATATGATTTTTTAATTATAAGCCCAACCCAGAAGACCCTCCCTCACAACGAGACATCGATCAATCACAAACGATTTCTCTCCAATCGGTGACTCATCGTTGACTCGTCGTAATTCTCTTGCCGGACTTTCACCTCCGACATTAAATTTCCGATATCTCACCGGTTAGTTCCGTTCTTCGGTTTCTCAATTTCACTCTCACCTGAAATTTAGGGTTTTTATTTTAATTTCAGTTAATTTTAGGTTCTAAAAATAGAATGTATGATGTATTAGTTTCTAATCTCTTAAATTAGTTTAATAACAACTTGCAATTTCAGGATTAAAGTAAAACAGTCTGAATTAAGTAGTGTGCAAGTTTCGGTTAGTGATTACTCCGTAGAATAGTAACCAACTTTAAAATTTGTTCCAATCAGGTCACTAATAAAAACTTTTGTTCCAATCAGGTAATTTAACTTTCATTTATGTTTCAATCCTAGATATTTTACCTAAATAGCAAGAAATCTAGGTTTTTTTTTTTTAATTTTTCAATGTTTAGACTTTTTATAATAACTTTTAAAGGTTGCGAAAATTAGAAAAAATGCGAAATATAATTTTAAAATTCCGAAAATTTGTAAAAAAAATTCGGAAAATTGAGGTTCGGGTTAGAACGGGTCAAGGTCGGAACAGGTCAAAACGGGTTTTGGATCAGTTTATTTTTTTTAACCAACGAATCAGCGCGTTTTCAATACGTTACAACTCGTTTTAACAGCAAAAGCTCGTTTAAGCGATTTTTTTAGTTTGTTTCAGCACCTAACAGCCCGTTTAAGCAATTTTTCAGTTCATTTCAGCACCTAATAGCTCGTTTAAGCGATTTTTCAGTTCGTTTCAGCACCAAACAACTCGTTTCAGCACCTAATCACATAAACGAGCTGCTAGGTGCTGAAATGAACTAAAAAATTTTCTAAACGAGCTGTTAAGTGCTGAAACGAGCTTAAAAATCGCTTAAACGAGTTGTTAGGTGCTGAAACGAACTGAAAAATCGCTTAAACGAGCTGTTAGTTGCTGAAACAAAGTTAAAAATTGCTTAAATGAGCTGTTAGGTGCTGAAACGAATCGCTAAAACGAGCTGTTAGGTGCTGAAATGAACCGAAAAAATCATTTAAATGAGCTGTTAAGTGCTGAAACGAATTTAAAAATCACTTAAACGAGCTGTTAGATGCTGAAACGAACTTAAACCCGATTTGTGCACATGTACCTTAACTCTGTTAAATTAAACCAAAAGTTTTAGTTTATAACTACAGTAATAAGTATCATTTATATATTTATGTAGCCCACATTTACAATCCAATATGATTTTTGAATGATAAGCCCAGCCCCAAAAGACCCTCCCTCACAACGAGACATCGATCAATCAAAACCGATTTCTCTCCAATCGGTGACTCATCGCTGACTCGTCGTAATCCTCTTGCCGGACTTTCACCTCCGACAGCAAATTTCCGACATCTCACCGTTAGTTCCGTTCTTCGGTTTCTCAATTTCACTCTCACCTGAAATTTAGGGCTTTCTATTTTAATTTCAGTTAATTTTAGGCTCTAAATATTGAATGTATGATGTATTAGTTTCTAATCTCTTAAATAAGTTTAATAACAACTTGCAATTATTAATTAAAGTAAAAGAGTCTGAATTAAGCAGTTTGTAGGTTTAGGTTAGGGATTAATCCAGAGAATAGTAACCAACTTTTAAATTTGTTCCAATCAGGTCACTGATAAAAACTTTTGTTCCAATCAGGTCATTGAACTTTCATTTATGTTCCGATCCTAGATATTTTACCTGAATAACAAGAAATCTAGGTTTTTTTTTAATTTTTCAATGTTTTTACTTTTTATAATAACTTTTAAAGGTTGCGAAAATTAGAAAAAACGCCTAATATAATTTTAAAATTTCAAAAATTTGTAAAAAAAATTCAGAAAAATGAGGTTCGGGTTAGAACGGGTCAAGGTCGGAACGGGTGAAAACGGGTTTCGGATCAGTTTTCTTTTTTTTTTAACCAACGAATCAGCGCGTTTTTAACACGTTACAACTCGTTTCAACAGCAAAAGCTCGTTTAAGTGACTTTTTTAGTTTGTTTCAGCACCTAACAGCCCGTTTAAGCAATTTTTCTGTTTGTTTCAGCACCTAACAGCTCGTTTAAGCGAGTTTTCAGTTCCTTTCAGCACCTAAAAACTTGTTTCAGTACCTAATCACATAAACGAGCTGATAGGTGCTGAAAGGAACTGAAAAATCTTTTAAACGAGTTGTTAAGTGCTGAAACGAACTTAAAAATCGCTTAAACGAGCTGTTAGTTGCTAAAACAAACTTAAAAATCGCTTAAACGAGCTGTTAGGTGCCCGAAAAATCGCTTAAAAGAGCTGTTAGGTGCTGAAACAAACTGAAAAGTCAATTAAACGAGCTGTTAAGTGCTGAAATGAAATTAAAAGTCGCTTAAACGAGCTGTTAGGTGCTGAAACGAACTAAAAATCACTTAAACGAGCTGTTAGCAGCTGAAACGAACATAAACCCAATTTGTGCACATGTACCTTAACTCCGTTGAATTAAACCAAAAGTTTTAATTTATAACTACAGTAATAAGTATCATTTATATATTTACGTAGCCCACATTATACAACCCAATGTGATTTTTAAATGATAAGCCCAGCCCCAAAAGACCCTCCCTCACAACGAGACATCGATCAATCACAAACGATTTCTCTCCAATCGGTGAATCATCGCTGACCCGTCCTAATCCTCTTGCCGGACTTTCACCTCCGACAGCAAATTTCCGATATCTCACCGGTTAGTTCCGTTCTTCGGTTTCTCAATTTCACTCTCACCTGAAATTTAGGGCTTTTTATTTTAATTTAAGTTAATTTTAGGCTCTAAATGTTGAATGTATGACGTATTAGTTTCTAATCTCTTAAATTAGTTTAATAACAACTTGCAATTTTAGGATTAAAGTTAAACATTCTGAATTAAGTAGTGTGCATGTTTCGGTTAGGGATTACTCCATAGAATAGTAACCAACTTTAAAATTTGTTCCAATCTGGTCACTGATAAAACTATTGTTCCAATCAGGTCAGTAAAATTTCATTTTTGTTCCAATCTCAGATATTTTACCTCGATAACAGAAAATCTAGTTTTTTTTTTAATTTTTCAATGTTTTTAGTTTGCATAATAGCTTTTAAAGGTTGCGAAAATTAGAAAAAATGCGAAATATAATTTTAAAATTCCAAAAATTTGTAAAAAAAATTCAGAAAATTGAGGTTCGGGTTAAAACGGGTCAAGGTCGGAACGGGTGAAAACGGGTTTCGGATCACTTTTATTTTTGTTGAACCAACGAATCAGCGCGTTTTCAACACGTTACAACTCGTTTTAACAGTAAAAGCTCGTTGAAGTGATTTTTTTAGTTTGTTTCAGCACCTAACAGCCCGTTTAAGCAATTTTTCAGTTCGTTTCAGCACCTAACAACTTGTTTAAGCGATTTTGCAGTTCGTTTCAGCACCTTAACACCTCGTTTCAGCACCTAATCGCATAAACAGGCTTCTAGGTACTGAAACGAACTGAAAAATTTTCTAAACGAGTGCTTAAACGAACTTAAAAGTCGCTTAAACGAGCTGTTAGGTGCTGAAACGAACTGAAAAATCGCTTAAACGGGTTGTTAGTTGCTGAAACAAACTTAAAAGTCGCTTAAACGAGCTGTCAGGTGCTGAAACGAACTAAAAAATCGCTTAAACGAGCTGTTAAGTGCTGAAACGGACTGAAAAATCGCTTTAACGAGCTATTAGGTGCTGAAACGAACTAAAAATCGCTTAAACGAGCTGTTAGTTACTGAAACGAACTTAAACCCGATTTGTGCACTTGTACCTTAACTCTGTTATATTAAACCAAAAGTTTTAATTTGTAACTACAGTAATATGTATCATTTATATATTTACGTAGCCCACATTTTACAACCCAATATGATTTTTGAATGATAAGCCTAGCCCCAAAAGACCCTCCCTCTCAACGAGACATCGATCAATCACAAACGATTTCTCTCCAATCGGTGACTCATCGCTGACTCGTCGTAATCCTCTTACCGGACTTTCACCTCCGATAGCAAATTTCCAATATCTCACCGGTTAGTTACGTTCTTCGGTTTCTCAATTTCACTCTCACCTGAAATTTAGGGCTTTTTATTTTAATTTCAGTTAATTTTAGGCTCTAAATATTAAATGTATGATATATTAATTTCTAATCTCTTAAATTAGTTTAATAATAACTTGCAATTTTAATATTAAAGAAAAATAGTCTGAATTAAGTAGTGTGCAGGTTTCGGTTAGAGATTACTCCATAGAATAGTAACTAACTTTAAAATTTGTTCCAATCAAGTCACTGATAAAAACTTTTGTTCCAATCAGGTTATTAAACTTTCATTTTTGTTCCAATTCTAGATGTTTTACCCGGATAGCAGGAAATTTAGGTTTTTTTTTAATTTTTCAATGTTTTTACTTTGCATAATAACTTTTAAAGGTTGCGAAAGTTAGAAAAAATGCGAAATATAATTTTAAAAAATCCAAAAATTTGTAAAAAAAAAATTCGGAAAATTGAGATTCGAGTTAGAACGGGTCATGGTCGGAACGGGTTAAAACGGGTTTCGGATCAGTTTTATTATTTTTTTGAACCAACGAATCAGCGCGTTTTCAACACGTTACAACTAGTTTTAACAGCAAAACTCGTTTAAGCAATTTTTCTGTTTGTTTCAGCACCTACCAGCCCGTGTAAGCAATTTTTCAGTTTGTTTCAGCACCAAACAGCTCGTTTAAGCGACTTTTCAGTTCGTTTCAGAACCTAACAACTCGTTTCAGCACCTAATCACATAAACGAGCTGTTCGGTGCTGAAACGAAGTGAAATATCTTTTAAACGAGCTATAAAGTGCTGAAACGAACTTAAAAATCGCTTGAACGAGCTGTTAGGTGCTGAAACGAACTAAAAAGTCAATTAAACGAGTTGTTAAGTGCTGAAACGAACTTAAAAATTGCTTAAACGAGCTGTTAGGTGCTGAAACGAACTGAAAAATCGCTTAAACGAGCTGTTAGTTGCTGAAACAAACTTAAAAATCGCTTAAATGAGCTGTTAGGTGCTGAAACGAACCGAATAATCGCTTAAACGAGCTGTTAGGTGCTGAAACGAACTGAAAAATAAATTATACGAGCTGTTAAGTGCTGAAACGAACTTAAAAATCGCTTAAACGAGCTGTTAGGTGCTGAAAGGAACTGAAAATCGCTTAAACGAGCTGTTAGGTACTGAAACGAACTTAAACCCGATTTGTGCACATGTACCTTAACTCCGTTAAACTAAACCAAAAGTTTTAATTTATAACTACATTAATAAGTATTATTTATATATTTACGTAGCCCACATTTTACAACCCAATATGATTTTTGAATTATAAGCCCAGCCCAAAAGACCCTCCCTCACAACGAGACATCGATTAATCACAAACGATTTTTCCTTTCGTTTCAGCACCTAACAACTCGTTTCAGCACCTAATCGCATAAACGAGCTGTTCGGTGCTGAAACGAAGTGAAAAATATTTTAAGCGAGCTGTTAAGTGCTTAAACGAACTTAAAAATCGCTTGAACGAGATGTTCGATGCTGAAACGAAATGAAAAATAGCTTAAACGAGCTGTTAGTTGCTGAAACAAACTTAAAAATTGGTTAAACGAGCTGTTAGGTGCTGAAACGAACCAAAAAATCGCTTAAACGAGCTGTTTGGTGCTGAAACGAACTGAAAAGTCAATTAAACGAGCTGTTAAGTGCCGAAACAAACTTAAAAATCGCTTAAACGAGCTGTTAGGTGCTTAAACAAACTAAAAATCGCTTAAATGATCTGTTAGGTACTGAAACGAACTTAAACCCGATTTGTGCACATGTACCTCAACTCCGTTAAATTAAACCAAAAGTTTTAAATTAATCTACAATAATAAGTATCATTTATATATTTACGTAGCTCAAATTTTACAACCCAATACGATTTTTGAATAATAAGCCCAGCCCTAAAAGACCCTCCCTCACAACGAGACATCGATCAATCACAAACGATTTCACTCCAATCGGTGACTCATCGCTGACTCGTCGTAATCCTCTTGCCGGACTTTCACATCCGACAGCAAATTTCCGATATCTCACCGGTTAGTTCCGTTCTTCGGTTTCTCAATTTCACTCTCACCTGAAATTTAGGGCTTTTTATTTTAATTTCAGTTAATTTTAGGCTCTAAACATTGAATGTATGATGTATTCGTTTCTAATCTCTTAAATTAGTTTAATAACAACTTGCAATTTTAGGATTAAAGTAAAACAGTCTGAATTAAGTAGTGTGCAGGTTTCGGTTAGGGATTACTCCATAGAATAGTAACCAACTTTAAATTTTGTTCTAATCAGGTCACTGATAAAACCTTTTGTTCTAATCAGGTTATTGAACTTTCATTTTTGTTCTAATTCTAGACATTTTACCCGAATAGCAGGAAATCTAGGATTTTAATTAATTTTTCAATGTTTTTATTTTGCATAATAACTTTTAAAGGTTGCAAAAATTAATAAAAATGCGAAATATAATATTAAAATTCCGAAAATTTGTAAAAAAAAATTCAGAAAATTGAGGTTCGGGTTAGAACGGGTCAAGGTCGGAACGGGTGAAAACGGGTTTCGGATCAGTTTTATTTTTTTTGAACCAACGAATCAGCGCGTTTTCAACACGTTACAACTCGTTATAACAGCAAAACTCGTTTAAGCAATTTTTTTAGTTTGTTTCAGCACTTCACAGCCCGTTTAAGCAATTTTTCAATTTGTTCAGGACCTAACAGCTCGTTTAAGCGACTTTTCAGTTCGTTTTAGCACCTAAAAACTCGTTTCAGCACCTAATTGCATAAACGAGCTGTTAGGTGCTAAGACAAACTGAAAAATCTTTTAAACGAGCTGTTAAGTGCTGAAACGAACATAAAATCGCTTAAACGAGCTGTTAGGTGCTGAAACGAACTGAAAAATCGCTTAAACGAGCTGTTAGTTGCTGAAACAAACTTAAAAATCGCTTAAACGAGTTGTTAGGTGCTGAAACGAACCGAAAAATTGCTTAAAAGCGCTGTCAGGTGCTGAAACGAACTGAAAAGTCAATTAAACGAGCTGTTTAGTGCTGAAACGAACTTAAAAGTCGCTTAAACGAGCTGTTAGGTGCTGAAACGAATTAAAAATCGCTTAAACGAGCTGTTACGTCCTGAAACAAACTTAAACCCGATTTGTGCACATGTACCTTAACTCCGTTAAATTAAACCAAAAGTTTTAATTTATAACTACAATAATAAGTATTATTTATATATTTACGTAGCCCACATTTTACAACCCAATATGAATTTGAATAATAAGCCCAGCCCAAAAGACCTTCCCTCACAAGGAGACATCGATAAATCACAAACGATTTCTCTCCAATCGGTGACTCATCGCCGACTCGTCGTGATCCTCTTGCCGGACTTTCACATCCGATAGCAAATTTTCTCTATGTCACCGGTTAGTAACATTCTTCGGTTTCTCAATTTCACTCACACATGAAATTTTGGGCTTTTTAGTTTAATTTCAGTAAATTTTAGGTTCTAAACATTGAATGTATGATGTATTAGTTTCTAATCTCTTAAATTAGTTTAATAATAATTTGCAATTTTAGAATTAAAGTAAAACAGTCTGAATTAAGCAGTGTGCAGGTTTCGGTTAGGGATTACTCTATAAAATAGTAACCAACATTAAAATTTGTTCCAATCAGGTCACTGATAAAAACTTTTGTTCCAATCAGGTCAATGAACTTTCATTTATATTCCAATCCTAGATATTTTACCTGAATAGCAAGAAATCTAGGTTTTTTTTTAATTCTTTAATTTTTTACTTTGTATAATAACTTTTAAAGGTTACGAAAATTAGAAAAAATGCGAAATATAATTTTAAAATTCCGAAAATTTGTTAAAAAAATTCGGATTATTGTGGTTCGGGTTAGAACGGGTCAAGGTCGGAACGGGTGAAAACGGGTTTCGGATCACTTTTATTTTTTTTGAACCAACGAATCAGCGCGTTTTCAACACGTTACAACTCGTTTTAACAGCAAAAGCTTGTTTAAGCGATTTTTTTAGTTTGTTTCAGCAACTAACATCCTGTTTAAGCAATTTTTCAGTTCGTTTCAGCAACTAACAGCCCGTTTAAGCGATTTTTCCTTTCGTTTCAGCACCTAACAACTCGTTTCAGCACCTAATCGCATAAACGAGCTGTTCGATGCTGAAACGAAGTGATAACTATTTTAAACGAGCTGTTAAGTGCTGAAACGAACTTAAAAATCGCTTGAACGAGATGTTAGATGCTGAAACGAAAGGAAAAATCGCTTAAACGAGCTGTTAGTTGCTGAAACAAACTTAAAAATTGGTTAAACGAGCTGTTAGGTGCTGAAACGAACCAAAAAATCGCTTAAACGAGCTGTTTGGTGCTGAAACGAACTGAAAAATCAATTAAACGAGCTGTTAAGTGGCCGAAACAAACTTAAAAATCGCTTAAACAAGCTGTTAGGTGCTTAAACAAACTAAAAATCGCTTAAACGAGCTGTTAGGTACTGAAACGAACTTAAACTCGATTTGTGCACATGTACCTTAACTCCGTTAAATTAAACCAAAAGTTTTAAATTATAACTACAATAATAAGTATCATTTATATATTTACGTAGCTCAAATTTTACAACCCAAAACGATTTTTGAATGATAAGCCCAGCCCCAAAAGACCCTCCCTCACAACTAGACATCGATCAATCACAAACGATTTCTCTCCAATCGGTGACTCATCGCTGACTCGTCGTAATCCTCTTGCCGGACTTTCACATCCGACAGCAAATTTCCGATATCTCACCGGTTAGTTCCGTTCTTCAGTTTCTCAATTTCACTCTCACCTGAAATTTAGGGCTTTTTATTTTAATTTCAGTTAATTTTAGGCTCTAAACATTGAATGTATGATGTATTAGTTTCTAATCTCTTAAATTAGTTTAATAACAACTTGCAATTTTAGGATTAAAGTAAAACAGTCTGAATTAAGTAGTGTGCAGGTTTCGGTTAGGGATTACTCCATAGAATAGTAACCAATTTTAAATTTTGTTCCAATCAGGTCACTGATAAAAACTTTTCTTCCAATCAGATTATTAAACTTTCATTTTTGTTCTAAATCTAGACATTTTACCCGAATAGCGGGAAATCTAGGTTTTTTATTAAATTTTCAATGTTTTTACTTTGCATAATAACTTTTAAAGGTTGCGAAAATTAGAAAAAATGCGAAATATAGTTTTAAAATTCCGAAAATTTGTAAAAAAATTAGGAAAATTGAGGTTCGGGTTAGAACTGGTCAAGGTCGGAACGGGTGAAAACGGGTTTCGGATCACTTTTATTTTTGTTGAACCAACGAATCAGCGCGTTTTCAACACCTTACAACTCGTTTTAACAGCAAAATCTCGTTTAAGCAATTTTTTAAATTTGTTTCAGCACCTAACAGCCCGTTTAAGCAATTTTTCAGTTCTTTTTAACACCTAACAACTCGTTTAAGCGATTTTTTAGTTTGTTTCAGCACCTAACAACTCGTTTCAGCACCTAATCGCATACAAGAGCTGTTCGGTGATGAAACGAAGTGAAAAATCTTTTAAATGAGCTGTTAAGTGCTGAAACGAACTTAAAAATCGCTTAAACGAGCTGTTAGGTGCTTAAACGAGCTGTTAGTTGCAGAAACAAACAAAAAAAATCGCTTAAACGAGCTGTTAGGTGCTGAAACGAACCGAAAAGTCGCTTAAAAGAGCTGTCAGGTTCTGAAACGAACTGAAGAATCAATTAAACGAGCTGTTAAGTGCTGAAACAAACTTAAAAATCGCTTAAACGAGCTGTTAGGTGCTGAAACGAACTAAAAATCGCTTAAACGAGCTGTTACGTGCTAAACCGAACTTAAACCCAATTTGTGCACATGTACCTTAACTCCGTTAAATTAAACCAAAAGTTTTAATTTATAACTACAATAATAAGTATTATTTATATATTTACGTAGCCCACATTTTACAACCCAATATGATTTTTTAATGATAAGCCCAGCCCAAAAGGCCATCCCTCACAACGAGACATGGATCAATCACAAACGATTTCTCTCCAATCGGTGACTCATCGCCGACTCGTCGTGATCCTCTTGCCGGACTTTCACATCCGATAGTAAATTTCCGATATCTCACCGGTTAGTTACATTCTTCGGTTTCTCAATTTCACTCTCACATGAAATTTAGGGCGTTTTATTTTAATTTTAGTTAATTTTAGGCTCTAAACATTGAATGTATGATGTATTAGTTTTTAATCTCTTAAATTAGTTTAATAATAATTTGCAATTTTATAATTAAAGTAAAACAGTCTGAATTAAGCAGTGTGCAAGTTTCGGTTTGGGATTACTCAATAAAATAGTAACCAACTTTAAAATTTGTTCCAATCAGGTCACTGATAAAAACTTTTGTTCCAATCAGGTTAATGAACTTTCATTTATCTTCCAATCCTAGATATTTTACCTGAATAGCAACAAATCTAGGGTTTTTTTTTTAATTTTTCAATGTTTTTACTTTATATAATAACTTTTAAAGGTTGCGAAAATTAGAAAAAATGCGAATATAAATTTAAAATTCTGAAAATTTGTAAAAAAAATTCGGATTATTGTGGTTCGGGTTAGAACGGGTCAAGGTCGGAACGGGTGAAAACGGGTTTCGGATCACTTTTATTTTTTTTTGAACCAACGAATCAGCGCGTTTTAAACACGTTACAACTCGTTTTAACAGCAAAAGCTCGTTTAAGCAATTTTTTTAGTTTGTTTCAGCACCTAACATCCTGTTTAAGCAATTTTTCAGTTCGTTTCAGCACCTAACAGCCCGTTTAAGCGATTTTTCCATTCGTTTCAGCACCTAACAGCTCGTTTCAGCACCTAATCGCATAAACGTGCTGTTCGGTGCTGAAAGGAAGTGAAAAATATTTTAAACGAGCTGTTAATTGCTTAAACGAACTTAAAAATCGCTTGAACAAGATGTTAGATGCTGAAACGAAATGAAAAAATCGCTTAAACGAGCTGTTAGTTGCTGAAACAAACTTAAAAATCGTTTAAACGAGCTGTTTGGTGCTGAAACGAACCGAAAAATCGCTTAAACGAGCTGTTTGGTGCTGAAACGAATTGAAAAGTCAATTAAACGATTTGTTAAGTGGCCGAAACAAACTTAAAAATCGCTTAAACGAGCTGTTAGGTGCTTAAACAAACTAAAAATCGCTTAAACGAGCTGTTAGCTACTGAAACGAACTTAAACCCGATTCGTGCACATGTACCTTAACTCCGTTAAATTAAACAAAAAGTTTTAAATTATAACTACAATAATAAGTATCATTTATATATTTACGTAGCTCAAATTTACAACCCAATACGATTTTTGAATGATAAGCCCAGCCCCAAAAGACCCTCCCTCACAACGAGACATCGATCAATCACAAACGATTTCTCTCCAATCGGTGACTCATCGCTGACTCGTCGTAATCCTCTTGCTGGACTTTCACATCCGACAGAAAATTTCCGATATCTCACCGGTAAGTTCCGTTCTTCGGTTTCTCAATTTCACTCTCACCTGAAATTTAGGGCTTTTTATTTTAATTTCTGTTCTTTTCAGCACCTAACAGCACGTTTAAGCTATTTTTCAGTTTGTTTCAGCACCTAACATCTCGTTTCAGCACCTAATTGCATAAACGAGCTATTCGGTGCTGATACGAAGTGAAAAATATTTTAAACGAGCTGTTACGTGCTGAAACGAACTTAAAAATCGCTTAAAAGAGCTGTTAGGTGCTTAAACGAACTGAAAAATCGCTTAAACGAGCTGTTAGTTGCTGAAACAAACTTAAAAATCGCTTAAACGAGCTGTTAGGTGCTGAAACGAACCAAAAAGTCGCTTAAACGAGCTGTTAGGTGCTGTAAAGAACTGAAGAATCAATTAAATGAGCTGTTAAGTGCTGAAACGAATTTAAAAATCTCTTAAACGAGTTGTTAGGTGCCGAAACGAACTAAAAATCGTTTAAACGAGCTGTTAGGTTCTGAAACGAACGTAAACAAGATTTGTGCACATGTACCTTAACTCCGTTAAATTAAACCAAAAGTTTTAATTTATAACTACAGATATAAGTATCATTTATATATTTACGTAGCCCACATTTTACAACCCAATACGATTTTTGAATGATAAGCCCAGCCCCAAAAGACCATCCCTCACAACGAGACATCGATCAATCACAAACGATTTCTCTCCAATCGGTGACTCATCGCTGACTCGTCGTAATCCTCTTGTCGGACTTTCACCTCCGACAGCAAATTTCCAATATCTCACCGGTTAGTTCCGTTCTTCGGTTTCTCAATTTCACTCTCACATGAAATTTAGGGTTTTTTATTTTAATTTTAGTTAATTTTAGGCTCTAAACATTGAATGTATGATGTATTAGTTTCTAATCTCTTAAATTAGTTTAATAACAACTTGCAATTTTAGGATTAAAGTAAAACAGTCTGAATTAAGCAGTGTGCAGGTTTCGGGTAGGGATTACTCCATAGAATAGTAACCAATTTTAAATTTTGTTTCAATCAGGTCACTGATAAAAACTTTTGTTCCAATCAGGTTATTAAACTTTCATTTTTGTTCTAATTCTAGACATTTTACCCGAATAGCAGGAAATCTAGGTTTTTTATTAATTTATCAATGTTTTTACTTTGCATAATAACTTTTAAAGGTTGCGAAAATTAGAAAAAATGCAAAAATATAGTTTTAAAATTCCGAAAATTTGTAAAAAAAATTCGGAAAATTGAGGTTCGGGTTAGAACGGGTCAAGGTCGGAACGGGTTAAAACGGTTTCGGATCAGTTTTATTTTTTTAACCAACGAATCAGCGCGGTTTCAACACGTTACAACTCGTTTTAACAGCAAAACTCGTTTAAGCAATTTTTTTAGTTTGTTTCAGAACCTAACAGCCCGTTTAAGTAATTTTTCAGTTTGTTTCAGGACCTAACAGCTCGTTTAAGCGATTTTTCAGTTTGTTTCAGCACCTAAAAACTCGTTTCAGCACCTAATCGCATAAACGAGCTGTTAGGTGTTGAAACGAACTGAAAAATCTTTTAAACGAGCTGTTAAGTGCTGAAACGAATTTAAAAATCGCTTAAACGTGCTGTTAGGTGCTTAAACGAACTAAAAAATCGCTTAAACGAGCTGTTAGTTGCTGAAACAAACTTAAAAATCGCTTAAACGAGCTGTTAGGTGCTGAAACAAACCGAATAATCGCTTAAACGAGCTGTTAGGTGTTGAAACACACTGAAAAATTAATTAAACGAGCTGTTAAGTGCTGAAACGAACTTAAAAATCGCTTAAACGAGCTGTTAGGTGCTGAAAGGAACTAAAAATCGCTTAAACGAGCTGTTAGGTACTGAAACGAACTTAAACCTGATTTGTGCGCATGTACCTTAACTCCGTTAAATTAAACCAAAAGTTTTAATTTATAACTACAGATATAAGTATCATTTATATATTTACGTAGTCCACATTTTACAACCCAATATGATTTTTGAATGATAAGCCCATCCCCAAAAGACCCTCCATCAAAACGAGACATCCATCAATCACAAACGATTTCTCTCCAATCGGTGACTCATCGCTGACTCGTTGTAATCCCCTTGCCGGACTTTCACCTCCGACAGCAAATTTCCGATATCTCACCGGTTAGTTTCGTTCTTCGGTTTCTCAATTTCACTCTCACCTGAAAGCTGGGGCTTTCTATTTTAATTTCAGAGAATTTTAGGCTCTAAATATTGAATGTATAATGTATTAGTTTCTATTCTCTTAAATTAGTTTAATAACAACTTGCAATTTTAGGATTAAAGTAAAACAGTCTGAATTAAGCAGTGTGCAGGTTTCGGTTAGGGATTACTCCATAGAATAGTAACCAACTTTAAAATTTGTTCCAATCAGGTCACTGATAAAACTTTTGTTCCAATCAGGTCATTAAACTTTCATTAATGTTCCAATCCTATATATTTTACCTGAATAACATGAAATCTAAGTTTTTTTTTAATTTTTCAATGTTTTTACTTCGTATAATAACTTTTAAAGGGTGTGAAAATTAGGAAAAATGCGAAATATAAATTTAAAATTCCTAAAATTTGTAAAAAAAATTCGAAAAATTGAGGTTCGGGTTAGAACGGGTCATGGTCGGAACGGGTGAAAACGGGTTTCGGATCACTTTTTTTTTTGAACCAATGACTCAGTGCGTTTTCAACACGTTACAACTCGTTTAACAGCAAAAGCTCGTTTAAGCTATTTTTTAGTTTGTTTCAGCACCTAACAACCCGTTTAAGCAATTTTCAGTTTGTTTCAGGACCTAACAGCTCGTTTAAGCGATTTTTCAGTTCGTTTCAGCACCTAACAACTCGTTTCAGCACCTAATCGCATAAACGAGCTGTTAGTTGCTGAAACGAATTGAAAAATCTTTTAAACGAGCTGTTAAATGCTGAAACGAACTTAAAAATCGCTTAAACGAGCTGTTAGGTGCTTAAACGAACTGAAAAATCGCTTAAACGTGCTTTTAGTTGCTGAAACAAACTTAAAAATCGCTTAAACGAGCTGTTAGGTGCTGAAACGAATCGAAAAGTCGCTTAAACGAGCTGTTAGGTGCTGAAACGAACTGAAAAATCATTTAAACGAGCTGTTAAGTGCTGAAACGAACTTAAGATCGCTTAAACGAGTTGTTAGGTGCCGAAACGAACTAAAAATCGTTTAAACGAGCTGTTAGGTTCTTAAACGAACTTAAACCCGATTTGTGCACATGTACCTTAACTTCGTTAAATTAAACCAAAAGTTTTAATTTATAACTACAGATATAAGTATCATTTATATATTTACGTAGCCTACATTTTACAACCCAATATGGTTTTTGAATGATAAGCCCAGCCCTAAAAGACCTCCCTCACAACGAGACATCGATCAATCACAAACGATTTCTCTCCAATCGGTGACTCATCGCTGACTCGTCGCAATCCTCTTGCCGGACTTTCACCTCCGACAGCATATTTTCGATATCTCACTGGTTAGTTCCGTTCTTCAGTTTCTCAATTTCACTCTCACATGAAATTTAGGGCTTTTTATTTTAATCTCATTTAATTTTAGGCTCTAAATATTGAATGTATGATGTATTAGTTTCTAATCTCTTAAATTAGTTTAATAACAACTTGCAATTTTAGGATTAAAGTAAAACAGTTTGAATTAAGCAATGTGCAGGTTTCGGTTAGGGATTACTCCATAGAATAGTAATTAACTTTAAAATTTGTTCCAATCAGGTCACTGATAAAAACTTTTGTTCCAATCAGGTCATTGAACTTTCATTTATGTTCCTATCCTAGATATTTTACCTGAATAGCAATAAATCTTGTTTTTTTTTTAATTGTATGAGGGTTTAATGAAACTGATTAAATAATATGTAAGAAGTGGATTGATAACTGATATCAAAAAGCAATGTTTTGAATATCAGATTGGATTACGTTAGTTCGACAAAAACCTACTAATGATGTGGGTTTGATTATGAGGTGACGGATCGGGAAATGATGTATAGGTTGGGTTTAGGTAAACTGGTCAAAATTTTTAACTTTTACTTTCTTCATTTGTTGATCAATTGGACTTTGAGATTGGTTAATAATCAAACAAATTTGCATCACTTGCAAAATACTACAGTAATTGGCATGAATAAATTTTAGCAAACTACGTTTAATAACTTGTAAATAATAATAATACAATATTGACATGTCGTCTCTTTGTCATTGACAAGTTGTGTGGCAGGCCAATTGGACGAAACCATGAATCTTTGTTTTACTGGGCCCACAGTATGAGATTGAAATAATTCAGCCAGAAATATCTAGCATCTACAACTATTTTTGTGGTAAAGAAATGATCCACCACAACTTGAAATTAACGAAATAATTGTATGGTTGTGGGACTTGCCTCCGTTAGATAATACACTAATAGTTATATTTATTAAAAAAATTAAAACAACTATATCCAATCATCTATAGACGCACATTGGTCTCGAAGGTTTATTTTTGTACTCATGCTTCAATTTGTCTCCACCACATTAAACAATATATTATCGCAAGTTTAAAGCGATATATTTATTTGAAAATCGTGGAATAAATTTAATAACACGTTGAAAAGATATATGTAATACACGAGCTAAAACTCGTTCATAGTTAGAACTATATCTATTAAGGTTATTAAGGCAAGCAAGTATTACCTTGGTGCAATTTGTGATATATTGATACATGTATAATATTCAACTATCCAGAAACTGAGCTCGTAATCGACTTGACTTCAACTTGAGTTGAGTCGTTTTTCTCTAGTTTGATGATTTTATATGTTTCTTTTTGTAAAGGTCTTGAATAAAAGTTTAATTTTGATGTGTATTTCTTTGATCAAGCGAGCTAAGAGCCACAAGCTACTTAGACAAATGTTGGTGATATTAATGTCATGGAGCTATTTTGGTTAATTAGAATTTACTTGTAGACTAAATTAAAAATCATAATATTAGGATGTGTATGTAGACATGTGTCCAATATTATTGTGGCTTTGGCATCAAGAAACCTTTATGTCTTGGCTATCATAATAATATTTGATTTATCCGGTGGTTTCAGCACAACGTCTAGTAGGATCAAGAGGCAAAGTTCATGGATGGCATATAGTTGTTTGGAAAATTGAAAGTTATCAAAATTAAGTAGCAAGCAACTTGGTTACTTTGGAGTACATGCTAATGACTTAGACAAAAGATCTGTAGCATTTCAGAATGCGATAGCAAGTTAGTTCCGTATGCCATATTTTAAACAACTATCTGTTATGTTTTAAATTGATGACACATTTTTTTAGAGTTTTCTCTTCCGGCTAATATAGTGTGGGCAAATATCTTATAGAATATAGATACCGTAACGAATCAAATGAATACCAACATAATTCCAACATTCCCACATTGTGTAGGTTTGGATTAATGGTTCAAATTAAATATTTCTTATTTGGAAGTTCAAAAATGATTCTATTTATATAATATTGGTATTTGCATAATTGCAGGCCTACAAGAGAGCATGCTTGGGCTAGGAAATTAAAACTCTGACCAAAAATTGGCAAGGCAACATATCGAATACCTTTAAAATGGAAAAAATAGAGGTACTACCGAGATTTGAACTCAGTTTACTAGATTCAAAGTCCAATGTCCTAACTACTAGACCATAGGACCTTTTTGTCTACTTGGCATAGCTAATTATATTTGACCAATATTGATTAAAATAGCATACTCCATAAACTTCTAGCATTTCTATGGTGATAACTGACAAGCCAGCTCACTCTGACATTCTTTATTTCATTTGGGTCAATGGGCTTTTAACTTTAAGACATTGCTTTTATGAATATAGACTGGTATCAATTTATCATCTCAGTTTTGATGTTCAAGTTCACCAAAAGGACGGGTAGAAATAACTGGAACATGCCAAATAATCAAAAGGTGGGCTTTAACAAGGAGACTCTCAGGTGCTACAATTGTCATGAGCCGGGTCATTTTGCTCGTGAATGCACCAATCCGGCTAAAGAAGGAAATACAGAAAGGGCCTTGGTTCCAGCCGGAAATGCTCGGGGTGACTCTGAAGGTGGATCAAGTAATGGGGAAAGAGGTATGGTTGCTCAAATGTTCTCATGGGAAGGACAGATGGCTGCGTTGAACATTGGAAATCAAACTGCAAATTTCGCAACAGTTGAGGACCCTGAGGAGGAAAACACTGTTGAAGAGAAGATTAAGGAGCTCCAGTTTGCATACATGGCATTCACTCCTCCGGAATCATCTGAGGTACGTTTTCAACCATGTTCTTTAAATTGTGGTGAGAAAATTGAAATGTATCAACTTCATAATGATAATCTTATTAGAGATATGGAAAGAATAAAATCAGAGAATTTTAAGCTTAAGAAAATCGAAAAAGGATTTGTAGATAAAATTGAATCTCTAAACAAAGCATTAAGAAACTCAAATCTGACTTTAGTGTTTAAAGTTTTCATTATCTTGATGCTAAACAAGAAATCGATGAGTTGACTGCTAAGCTGGAAGCCGCCAAATTGGAAATTTTAAATCTAACTAACAAGTTTGAAAAGGCTGAACTTGACTTTAAGAAGTTCGATGGGTCCAGTGAGGTTGTCAACTCAATGATTGAGAATCAGTTGTGGTGGAAAGAAAATGAAGGTGAGGGGATAGGATTCAGTCAAGTTCCTCCACCATACAACCACAACTATGTTCCTACTCCTGTTACCAAAGAACAGGAAGAAAGGATAAAATATTTGAAATACGGGAAACAAGATAAAGGTGAGGGGACTGGCTCTGCTAGTGCCGGCTCATCTACTTCAAATGTGAATGATTCTAATGTGTCTACCTCATGTGCAGAAAAATTAATTATGAAGGAGTGGACTGATGAGGATGACAATCCATGTTTTGATTTTGATAATAATTTCATTTCTAATGTTTCTTTAGAACTTCCTGTTTTAAATTCTGTTATTCCGACTGTTTGTGTGGGCTCTGTTTTAAAGAGCAAGGATACTTGTGTGATTGATTCGGTTGAACCTTTAAATTCTAGTAATGTGATTTCTAATAAAACCAAAACTCCAAAAATTTCAAAAAATTCGGAACAATATGTTGCACCTAAGTTTGTCAAGGAGGGATGCTCCAACGATAAACAAGTTGATAAATCAAAGAGACAAAATGTAAATTCTAGCAAATCTAAACAGACTGGTCCACACAATCAGCACAGACAAGGATCTGATCAGAATAATTTTTCGTAAAACGCCAGACATGTTTTAACTGTGGCATTCCGGGTCATATTGCCAGAAATTGTCCACATCGTCCGTATATTCCATACTACGGATGTTATCAAAGGAATATGCCATATATGCATCATGATGCATATAGGAAAGGGTTTAGACATTTTTCGGCTAGTTCCTTTGACGATGATTGGAATCGAAACAAGTCTGGCAGGTTTAGTCCTCATCAGACCAAACCTAACATGATCAAAAGAAGGATCAGTAGAGGTGTTTCACAGTTTAAATCTCATATAAACACCAACACTAGACCTAAACAGGAGAAGAAGAAAACGGTTTCGTCTACTACCTTTACATCTGAGGCACCGGAGACAATGATAACCATTCGTACTTATAATTCCAAGTCTTCCAGACATAAGTGGTTGCCTAAATCTCCGGCAAAAGCATCTAATCACTCTATTTTTGATGATCAAAAGGATATGACATGGCAGTCTGTAACAAAAGTTGATAAGTCAGGGTCACCCAGTGTATGTATGGACTGGGTACCAAAAACTAACTAATCCTGCGTTTTGTGCAGGGACAGCTACGGAGGAATATCATCAGACCTTGGTATGTTGATAGTGGCTGTTCCAGGCACATGACAGGAGACATCACCCAGCTAAACGACATTCAAACATTTAATGGTGGGTATGTGTCTTTTGCGGGATGAGAGAAAGGAAAAATCACTCAAAAGGGTACTGTAAGTAATGGTGTGTTAAAATTTGAAAATGTTAACTTTGTTCCAGAATTGAAGCACAGTCTGTTAAGCGTGTCGCAAATTTGTGACAAAGATTTTTCAACTCATTTTACTAAAAGGGAGTGCTTAATTCTGAAACCCGGTATAATCATACCAGAGGAATGGATTCTTGTTCGATCACAACGAAAAGATAATGCTTATGTGATCGACATGAACCTAAATGTTCCCGACGAAATTACATGCTTGTTTTCAAAAGTGTCGGAACATAATGCAATGCTTTGGCATCGTCGGCTTGGTCATGCTAATATTAAAAATCTAAATCGTCTTGCTAAAAATAATTTAGTGCGTGGTTTACCTATCAAGGATTTTGTGACTGTTGAAAAATGTGTGGCTTGTGCCTTGGGAAAACATCATCGAAAATCTCATAAGCCTAAGTTAATTAATACAATCTCGTCAGTGTTTCAATTACTTCATATGGACCTCTTTAGGCCAGTTCATGTGTTAAGCTTGTCTCGCAGCTCTTATTGTCTAGTTATTACTGATGATTACTCACGTTTTACATGGGTGTTTTTCTTGTCAAACAAGAGTGAAACTGCAGATCTGATCAAGAAATTTGTGGTTTTAATGGAAAATCAATTGAACCTAAAGCTGAAAGGAATCAGGTGTGACAATGGAACAGAATTCAAGAATGCAGTTTTAAATCATTTATGCTCAGAAAAGGGGGTGTTTTGTCAGTACAGTGCTCCATGTACGCCTCAACAAAATGGTGTCGCTGAAAGAAGGAACAAAACTCTAATCGAAGCAGCAAGAACGATGTTATGTGACTCTAAATTACCACTATTTTTCTGGGCTGAAGCTATTAATACCGCATGTTATGTTCAGAACCGGGTGATAATTAACAAGTCAAAGATGAAGACTCCGTATGAGATCGTTTATGGTCATCAACCCACTATCGCACATTTCAGAGCTTTCGGGTGTCCGTGCACGTTGCTGAATCTAGAAACCACCCCAAAGTTTGGGGCCACAGCAGATGAGTGTTATTTCGTTGGATATGCCGGTAATACAGCCTACAGGGTTTACAACAAGTCCACCAAACAGATTATAGAATCCTATGAAGTTCGTTGGTTGGAAGAAAATGAGACCGATGCCCGTGTTGGTCCTGACTGGCTTTTCTACTACAATGAATTTTTCAATCCTTTCAATGTCTTTCCAGTCATTATCTCAGACCCTCAAGGTGGTTCCATGGTGGAGATTACTCAACACAGTTCTCAATCACTTTCTCATATCTCTCCGTAACTGGATGATGAGGTCATTGAGATGACGAGTGCTTCAATCACAACTGAAAATCAGCCTATCCAATCTTCAGAGACTGATCACTCTCAACCAATCTTGTCTGAGAATACTGCAAACGTTGAGGGGGAGAGTTCAGTTCGTCAGATATTCGGGAGCACATTGTTTCCCGACGCCATTCCAGATGAATACGTTGCTGGCACCTCGTACTCTCACAGTACAACATCATCTGGATGGAAAAACCCCCTTACTGATTCTGGGGAGAATGTAACTAATCTTCAACCTAACTGTGATGTTTCTGATCATTCAATTCCTTCAAGAATTCAAAAGAATCACCCGATTGAGAACGTCATAGGTCCCATTAAAGCAGGTGTGTCCACCAGAAGTCAGACCGGACACATAAACAGTTGTATGTTCTCTTGTTTCATATCTCAAATCAAACCAAAGAATGTTGAGATGGCTCTTCAAGAACCTAGTTGGGTTGATGCTATGCATAAAGAACTGAATCAGTTTGAAAAGTTAAAGGTATGGAGATTGGTTAAGTTGCCGGAAGGGAAGAAAGCTCTCGATACAAGATGGGTCTTTAGGAACAAACAAGATGACACAGAGGTTATTGTTCGTAATAAGGCACGGTTGGTAGTTCATGGGTTTCGCCAGGTTGAAGGGTTAGATTACACTGAAGTTTATGCTCCAGTAGCTAGACTTGAGGCAATTAGAATTTTTCTGGCATATGCGTCATACATGAGTTTCACAGTTTATCAGATGGATGTTAAGACAACTTTCTTGTATGGAGAAGTTAAAGAGGAAATTTATGTCGATCAACCACCGGGTTTCGTTGATTCTAAGAAACCAGACCATGTTTACAGGTTAGACAAGGCTTTGTATGGGCTACATCAAGCTCCACGTGCATGGTATGCCACACTGACCAAGCATCTACTTGACCACGGCTATCAGCGGGGAACAATTGATCAAACTTTGTTTCGGAAAACAGTCGGAAAGGATCTGATTCTGGTTCAGATTTATGTTGATGACATCATCTTCGGTTCAACCAATGCTGATTTGTGCAAAGAATTTGAAGGCGTTATGAAGAAAAGATTTGAGATGAGTTCATTGGGTGAAATGACAACTTTTCTGGGGTTACAGGTTCGGCAAAGTCCAACGGGTATTCTGCTACATCAAGGAAAGTACGTTGAAGACATACTGGCTAAATTTGAGTTTCAAGACTACAAGAGTGCTAATACTCCAATGGCTGAAAGACCACTCTCATCATCTGATTCTGAAGGGAGTCCCGTAGATCAGACATACTATCGATCGATGATCGGGGTCTCTGATGTATCTCACAGCAAGTCGTCCCGACATAATGTTCGCTGTCTGCCAATGTGCTCGATTCCAGGCTAATCCTAAACTCTCTCATTTAATTGCTGTTAAACGAATCTTTAGATATCTGAAGGGACAACCGAAGTTAGGTTTTTGGTATCCCAAACAATCAGAATTTGATCTTTATGCTTTTGCTGATAGCAATTATGGTGGAGATGACATTGATAGGAAATCTACGTCAGCTGGTTGTCAGTTTCTCGGAGATAGACTCATTTCATGGCAGTGTAAGAAACAACAAACTGTATCCACATCGACAGTCGAAGCAGAGTATGTTGCTGCGTCCGCTTGCTGCTCTCAGGTCATCTGGATGCAAAATCAGTTGTTGGATTACGGTTTGGAATTCCTTGACACTCCTATTTTTTGTGATAATGATGCTGCAATAGCCATTGTGAAAAACCCTGTTCAACATTCTAAAACCAAGCACATAGACATTAAAATTCATTTTATTAGTGATTGTTTTGATCGAAAATTGATTCATCTTGAACAGGTCCACACCGACAATAACGTGGCGGACCTATTTACAAAACCGGTCGGAACAGCAAAATTTAATGTGCTTGTGAGTTTTCTTAAAATGCTTCGTTTCGAGGATTGAGTCTTTTTGGGAGTAAATTTGTACTTATTTTGCTTATTTTTTGCACAAATTTAGGGGGAGAAAAAAAATTAATTAAAATTTTCTGAAATATTAACATTCATTTTTGCTTAAAATTATGTCGGTTGCTCAAGTTTGAAGGACATATACTTGTATATGGTTGGTCCGGTGTTACATCTATAGTTTCACAAGATAGCTATTTACCTGATGACTGAATGCACCCGGGACTATTATGATATGTGTAGGTTCCCTGGACGGATCACACGAGATATCTCGGTCTACTCAGGTGCGGAATCCCTGCGTAGATCGTTACGAGCGTAGAAAGCAAATCGAACAAACACACACGAATAAACCGAAACACGTTATATATTAATAACTGAACTCACGTGATATGAATCACTGATACAGACTCTCGTCCTCACGTTACAATGAACTCAAACCAGCTTAGATCAACTCGATCAACCTACACGAACTACTTCAACACTAAGCCGTAACCTAGTATAAATACACGACAACTTCGCCTGATATGTTCAGGCGAAGTTGTCCATAACTTCGCTTGTTCAACAAGTTCGCCTAGGCGAACTTGTTAACAACTTCGCTTAAACAAAAACATAAATAACATTACAGACTCGATTACCGACACTAGACTATGAACTACTGACATTTATGCACCAACAGACTCCCCCTTGGCAGTAGCTTCATATCTTGATCTTTAAGCACTTGTCTCGTAATCTTCAATCTTGTCTCTTCACGCATGCACTCCTTCTCTAACACAAACTGACACAACTCTTTGATACTTCCTCGCTTCGTCCTTCCAAGCAGGAATATAAAAGATTTTCTTCTCATTAAGCACCTTCAGATCAGCTTGCGATAAGTTTACCAAATGCATCGGATCGTAAACTCTTAGGAGCTCTTGTTCATCCTCGTCTTCCATCACCGCCTCTGCTGTCTCACAATCCACATACCACCGGTACTTCTTTAAGGCACCGGATCGGTTTATACTTCATGACCATCCAAGGTTTTCCATCAGCTCTCAAACCTCTATCCTTGTCTTCAACAAGTTTTCCCTTTTGCGGTTTCAACAGCTCAAACTTCTTTTCTTTTATACTCTCTCTCCATACAATTTTCTCAATGACTCTAGCCATATTATCGTCATTTCGATTGATTAACCCCAATCTGGCTAAGTCTTTCACTTCACATTCCGGCAGTGTATTCAACGACCTTAACATTCTTTTAAAGTACTGAACGCCGTCATACCGTTTAATCACAAAGAGCTTCAACTGCTCATCATAGATCCAGCAAATAATCCCTTTTCTTCGCTTCGGCATAGCCTTTAATATTGTAACTCTTCTTAAACATTGTAGGGACCGCTGGTTTCTTCGTTTTGACGAACCACTGAGCATAGCCTTCCTTCCACCTAGGCTGCTCTTCCCATTCAGTCTCATCATTTTCCATCTCATTACCCATATCGGCTTTCTCAATATCCGGGATCTCGTGTTCAACATTTTCTTCTACTATTTCACCTTCTTCAACATCTTCTTCAATCACAATCTGAGCTCCAATCTTCTCAATCTCCTCAATAGGCAACACATCATCATCAAACATCACATCATCATCTAGCATATCATCATCTAATTCTTTCAAAGCATCAATCACATCATCTTCATCATCAACCATCACCACTTCATCACCACCAACTGCACCTGCAGACTCCCCCTGAGCTGTGGAAGTCCCAAGAGCTTGAGTAGTTCTTGGCAACTCACCACCTGCATCTTTCGATGCATTGGGATCATCGTCTCTATCATTTCTCTTCTTTGTCCTTAACTCGTCGCCTCTACAGCCTGTCTCCCCATGAGATGCCAAGAACTCCTTCATAGCATCTATAATTTTCCCATGTTCAACCAGGAGGGACGACTGTAGTTGATTCTCTGCAACAAGGCGCTGAATAGCCTGGGTCTGGATAAAGTTTATCCTCGATTGCTCTGCCACGACCCGTTCAAGTGCAGCTATTCTCTCCGAGTCTGAGAGGGTTGCATCGAAATCAAACCTCATGTTAGATGTGTCTTGAGTATACTCAGCAGGGATCTCGAATGTAACCGGGACATCAGAAGCAGTTGTGGACGTAACCGCAGGTGGTATCGTGACCGACAACCCTGCAGTTGCAACTACTGTCGACTCTACAAATTGTGCCACCACCTCTGAAGGAGTAAGCGTTGGAGGTGGTAAAGACACAATCTCCGGAGTCGTCAGCTGAGTAGTAGTGATTGATGGGATGCCGACAGCTGATGTAGCCACCACGGGAACATCCGTGGCGCTTAAACCTGTGACCTGTACAGATGTAGGAACAATCGACATACCTGACAGTGCTGGCGGAGCAAAACGTACAACTCTTGAAGTCTCTCCAGCTCCCATACCTGCACCTGTCCTTTCACGTCTTGATCGTCTAATCAGCTTGTGAATATCCTCTTCTTCTTCTTCTGACTCAGTATCATCAACTGTCCTCTTTCTCTTCCCAATCGTCCTTTCTCGTCTCACCAACATCCTTCTCGCCTCATCCATAACATCATCAAGATCTGAGTCAGCCACCGTCGTAGCTGCTCTAGTAACATTCACTTCCCGAACCTGTGCAGCAGAGACCTGCACCTCTTCTTGCGGATCAAACCGGTCCATGTCGAAGAATCCTTGGCCGCCAAATGCAGCATCAAGGTCTACATCCTCCTCAGCCGACACCACAGGCACAGTAGGTACATCTCGAGTTGCTCCTGCCTGTTGTGGTTGAGGGTCTCTGAACTCATCCCCCCGAGCTGGCACATACCCCGGGTTTATTAAGAACCCAAAGAGTGGAGTATGCCTTGGACGACGTTCAGGCTTGCTCCTCGCACTCGAAGTACGGCATTGAGCAAAGATACGTTTGCTCACACTCTCCACGTATCGTATTGGGCGTCGTTGAGGCAAATTTGGAGCCACATGGTTCAAGATCATCTGAATGAATCTTGGATACATTATGAACCGCTCACGAGCCATCGCCCTCCTCTGTCTGTCGATCTCATAAAAGACCATCTGACTAAAGCTATAACGTTTGTTATAAGTCAGAGCAGTCATTGCTGACTGCATGGTCGCACCCATTCCGTCAGTGCCCGCCTTCCTCCCTGACATGCATACTATCATTACGTGCATGAGGAAGCGCCACTGATCGAGTAGGAAACCCTTCCTCCTCTGAGTATCACCTAATGGACCAGAATAGCCCATTCGGAGAAACGCTCCATCACGGAATGGAGCCACAAACTCTGTAGGGTCATCCCTAGTCTCCTCACCGAACCGTAAAGCCACCCGTATCTGTTCAGATGAGAACTGAACCTCTTGATTGTTGACGGTTGCTCCCATAACCGGGGGCTCAACGCGGCAATCGTATTCCACAGTCTGCCAGAAATCCTCGATATTGGGTAAGGATATCGCCAGAGTCGTCGTGATAGCGTGGAATATCCTCGAGCGAATTAGGAATGTGATGATCTCACGGTAGTCTTCAACTCCGCTCGCTTCCGGGTCTAAGGTAATGTACATATTGTGACCCGGAAAAAACTGCCTCTGGTTATCTCCGTCATCGCCTCCAGCACCTGCCACTGCAGCCATATCTGCAACAAACGAACCAAGTTAGATACACGTTAAGGTTTAACACAAGTTCGCTTATTACCATGAGCGAAGTTGTGATAACTTCTGTATAGGCGAAGTTAAAGTTGGGCCGAAGTTGGGAACAACTTCGCTTCATCTTTAAGTTCGTCTAATAATTAAAAAATTAAAAGGTCCAGGCGAAGTTAATGTTAACTTCGCCTCACCACAACATCGCCTCAGGCGAAGTTTAGACTCAGGCGAAGTTACGGATAACTTCGCCTAAACCTTAAGTTCGCCTGAATCTGAATCGGCGACAGTAAGGATTTCGAACGACGTGCCGTTGGCGAATTTAACGATTGTGGAGATTAAGGACTCTGAAACACAAGTTTTTAAGGATAACTAGACGACCAGGTTGTACATGACCACGTGAAAACAAGGTTTGAAATCGGGTTTAAGGATCGATCGGCCGAGGTTATCAACCGGTTATCGAAACAACCTTAGATTAACATCAAAGAACAGATAACACGATGTAATGACCCAACCAACCTTTAAATCGGTTTGAAATCGAAGAAAGAAAATCAGATGATAATGAATTAAGTTCGCTGAGATAATCGAGAATAAGTTCGCTGATATTGAAAGTTATGAACAGTTTGACCTTAAAAATTCTTTATATAGGGTCAGAGATTATACAGGCGAAGTTACGGTTAACTTCGCCTAGGCGAAGTTATTCATAAGTTCGCCTGTTTAACAACATCGCCTATATTTACAAAATCAACCCTTATAATTTGAACATTTTGCAATTAAGCTCTAAAACTTACCTTTAAGAATTAAATGACACGTTCAAGTCCAAGTAACCAGTTACAAAATTATAAAACTACCTAAGTACAAGAAACTTTTAAAAATTAAAGTACAAGGGATCAAATTTCAGTCTCGATAGGGACTACCACGTTTTAGAAAAGATCCAAACAGGAATCATACTAATTACGTGACTGTCACATAGATTCGTGTTTAGCTGTATTATGACATATAGAGACAGGTTGTAAGCAGGTAAATAACTTAAGATGGTTTTCATCGTTTCTGTGATACGAGTTAAGTTCAATTAAGCTCAGAAATTAAGTGGGCAACAACTCAGAGATTATGATGCCTCCTATCTATTCTCAAAGCGTATTTGGCTTTCCCCAAGTCACCCCGAATTGACTTCGACCCTTAGTGTCTGATTAAGTTTGTAATTACTCTTCATCTACTTCCCGTTCTCTTTCTTACTCCATGATTAAGAAGTCTTGATATGTTGAACTCTAGAATGTTTCAATAACTCATAAGTTTTTTTTTTTTTTTTTTTTTTTTTTTTTTTTTTTTTTTATGATAAACATTTACATAGACTTCAGAGTAGTAACTAACTGCAAGTCCCGAATCTGGATCACTGCAGTTTCTTGAAACGCTATCTTCACGGGAATCAGAACACTTACGGGCTCGTGTATGACTGGGTAATCGCTTTTCTGCCTATCATTCGGAAAGATATATATGAAGACATGCAAAACTCGTAAGGAGTTTTCACGTAAAATCAAGTAGTTTTAGTTTGTATCACATCTACTTTTACGCACCATAAAAAGTTACCATGACATACAATGACTGTCCTAAAGCCTTTTAAGCCTAATAACTTCACTAGTTAAGCACACAGAATCAGTATATCTATCATTTTCCAAGGTTGGATCAATTTTCTGTTAAACATAGCTAACGAACTTCTTACGAAGTAGTAGACTTGAAAAATAATTTCATTTCCCATTAAAAATTTTAACATTAATCGCCCCGACCAAAACAAAGTCTTCAGGTAAACGGCTATCCCGAAGATCCAATGGATCAGCTGGACCAACCACATACTAGTATGTGTCCTTCTAACTAAGTATGATCGACTAATTTTAAGCGAAAAAATGAAAACTCATCATAAACCGCCCCGGTCACTTTCAGTCATCTGGTTAATGGCTATCCTCAAAATCTACAAGTAGAAAATGAGGACCAAAACATATCCGAAGACAAGTCATTCAAACTGAGGTAACCGACATATTTTAAGCGATAGTGACGTTTTTTTTTTTTTTTAAATATAACATGAAAAGCATGGTTACTCGGGATTGATCATCCCATTCAGCTCGATAAGGTTTTGAAATCTTGTTTTGTCAAACGCCTTAGTATAAAGATCAGCGAAATTATCAAGCGTATCCACCTTTTCAAGCACAATCAGTTTCTTCTCAGCACAATCCCGTATAAAATGATGACGTATGTCAATATGTTTAGTTTTACTGTGCTTCACGGGATTGTTAGTTACTGAGATAGCAGCTGTGTTATCAATGCAAATAGTAGTAAGTAAGAAATTCAGACCATAGTCGCGCAACTGTTGTTGAATCCAAAGAACCTGGGAGCAGCAGTTGGATGCTGCCATGTATTCTGCTTCACGGGTTGAAATTGCGACCGAAGTCTGTTTCTTGCATTGCCACGACACCAATCTGCCACCAAGAAACTGACATCCTCCAGTTGTTGACTTCCGACTCTGATTGCACCCTCCATAATCAGAATCTGTGTAAGCGACTAGCTCCAAGTCTCCTCCTCTCGGGTACCACAACCCCAGCTTCGGTTTGCCCTTGAGATACCGTAAGATCCTCTTCACACCCTTCATGTGAGATTCCTTTGGGTTTGCCTGAAAACGAGCACAAAGACAAACAGCAAACATTATATCAGGCCTAGAAGCAGTTAAGTACATTAAAGAACCTATAATAGCCCGATATTGAGTTGGGTCCACATCTGCATCACCGTCTGACTCAGCACCCAATTTGTGATTGACGCAGATTGGAGTGTCTAATGGAGTGCAGTCCTCCATCTTGAAGCGTTTGAGCACATCATGGACATACTTGGTCTGATGAATGAACATCCCATCCTTCTTCTGATCAACCTGCAATCCTAAAAAGAAAGTTAGTTCACCCATAGCACTCATTTCAAACCTTTTCTTCATGACGGCCTCAAACTCCTGACACATGGAGACTTTAGATGCAGCAAAGATAATGTCATCCACGTAGACTTGAACTAGCAGGAAGTCGCTTCCATCTCTCTTGAAGAACAACGTGCTATCTATCTTCCCTCTTTCAAACCCATTTTCAAGCAAGTAATCTGATAAAGTTGAATACCAGGCACGAGGTGCCTGATGTAGTCCATACAATGCCTTGCTTAACTTGTACACGTGATCAGGAAAGTCTGGGTCAGGAAAACCCAGAGGTTGCTCAACATACACTACCTCATCAACTTTCCCATTCAGAAACGCACTCTTCACATCCAACTGAAATACCTTCATCTTCTTATAAGCCGCGAACGCCAAAAACAATCTAATGGCTTCCAACCTTGCGACAGGAGCGAACACTTCATTATAATCAATCCCCTCTTGTTGATTAAAACCTTTAACGACTAGCCTCGCCTTGTTTCTTATGATAATCCCTTTCTCATCTCTCTTGCACTTAAACACCCATTTTGTGCCTATCTCATGCACATGCTTCGGTTTTTCAACCAAAGTCCAAACTTCCATTTCTTGAATTGAGCCAACTCTTCTTGCATAGCTTCGACCCACGAGCTGTCCTTGAGAGCCATTTGATAATTCTTCGGTTCAATCTGGCTGATAAAGCAGGTGTACAAGCATTCGTTGATTATCCCGGTCTCTTTGATGCTTGTGTAAACACAGGTGTGCTCATTCAAGCTACGTCTTGTTTGTACACCGGAGGACACATCACCAATCACATTCTCCAAATGGTGATCTTTATGAATTCTCGTGGTCGGAACAGAACCGACATGCAAATTGTCTTCCAAGTTAGAAGAGAGCTCGTCAATGGTTGTTTCATGCTGAGAGTGAAATGGATTGAAAAATTCTTCTTCAGTCGAGGCAGCAGGGGTATCGACAGCATTTGATGAGGAAGGTTGACATTTATCGATCAGCTGTCTTTGCAATAGGTTTTCTTCCTCATCAAGGATCATCTTCGTAGCAACTCTCTCTTCTTCTTCAGCAATATCCAAATACGGTATGTTAAAAGACTTAAAAAGTTTAACATAGTCGAAAAACTCAGCAGGTCCGTTGCTTGGTTTTGGCGGTTGGTAACTTGTGATATCGGTGTTACACACCACCTCAACCCTGCTGGTCGATGTATTGAAGACACGTCTGTTGGGAGTCCCAACAACATAACCGACTAAGATTCCTTCATCGGCTACTTCACCAAATTCGGAATTTGTCTTCAAAATCGAACAAGGGGACCCGAATGGTTCAAGACCACTCAAGTTGGGCTTTCTCCCATGCATAAGCTCATAACACGTTTTACCAAGTCTTTTAACAGTTAAGACTCTATTAAGAACATAACAGGCTGTAGCAACAGCTTCAGCCCAAAACACCACAGGAAGCTTCGAATCAGCCAGCATAGTTCTAGCTCCTTCAATTAATGTTCTATTCTTCCTTTCAGCCACTCCATTCTGTTGCTGTGTATACGGAGCGCTGTATTGGTGTTCAATCCCTCTCTGAAGGCAGAAGATCTCCATCTCAAAATTCTTGAACTCCGTTCCATTGTCACTCCTGATGAACTTAACCCTTTTATCCATAACGTTCTCAACTTTGGTAATCAAATTCTTCACCATCTGAGCCGTTTCGTCTTTTGATTTCAGGAAATACACCCACGAATATCGTGAGTAGTCATCAGTGATCACCAAGCAATAAGAAGTTCCTCCTAGACTTTTTGCATTCACGGGACCGAAGAGATCCATGTGAAGCAACTCCAGAGTACTGGCAATTGAATTGATTTCCTTGGTGAGATGGGATTTCTTGTGCTGCTTTCCCTTCTTGCACGCTATACATTTATCTTCAAAATTGAAATTCTTCAAGGGAACGCCCAGCACAAGTCCATTCCTGACAATGTGGTTCATCTTCCGAAGATGAATGTGCCCCATTCTCCTATGCCACAGTTCGGACTCCGATTCGCTCGCTTTTGTCATAAGGCATGATTCTGCCGTGGCCATTTCAGTTGATCTCATATCCATAATATATGTATTTCTTTCACGTGGAGCCTTCATCACAATCCACTCCTCTGGTATCTGAAAACCAGGTTTCAACACAATCGCCTCATTCTTTGTAAAATGAACAGTGTACTCCTTATCACATATCTGCGACACACTCAGCAGATTGTGCTTCAATTCTTCTACAAAGTTAACCTTCTCCAAAGTCATCTTTCCGTTTGACACCGTTCCCATTCCAGTAATCTTGCCACCACTTTCACCGGCAAAGCTCACTCTCCCTCCTTGAACAGGTTTCAAATCGTGTAACAAGTATTTGTTACCCGTCATGTGCCGGGAACAGCCGCTATCTACAACCCAAAGATTGTTGGCAGCCCTGTTCAACTGTTCCTGCACAATAAAGCAAAAGATTAGAATTTAGGGACCCAAGACCAATTGGTCTTGGATCTATACATCCCAAACTTTGGCTTTCCAAAGTTAGTATCTCGAAAATTCCTGTAAGTCCTATTAGGAAACCTCCTTGAAGATTGATTGTGAGGCCTACCAAACCTTTGTGAATTGAAAGAATTATAACTTGTGGTTTGGTTATTAGCAGTGTAAAACTGAGATTTGTTTCTATGAAAACCTGAATTAGTCACATTTTTGTATTTTAAGTGGTTTTCATTTTTAGCAGCATGATAATTACTATTAGGTTTATTCTCAGCTTTAGTAGGCCTTACACCTCTGAATCGCTGCTTCAGAGGGCAATTTGCAACAAGATGCCCTATTTGATTACACCTAAAACAACACCTATGTTCAACCTTTTTATCAACCGGTGTTTTAGATGTCGAGGCTTTATTACCGCCCGTTCGTCTCACATATGGTGGGACGAACGGGTTTAGTGGAGTTCTCTTTTTATTCGTTTTATCTTTTTCTCCACTCTTGGGTAACACAACCTCCTCTTTTGCCTTACCAGACTCGGATGACTTATCCGAATCTGACGAGACTGGACTTTGATCAGAAATTTCAACACTTGAAACAGGCGAACTTGTTTCGCCTCTACTAACATTTGGTTCTTTAACAGTTACTTTAATTGGCACTGTCTGAGCAACCTCAAAGTCAACAGATTTCTGAACACTAGGGTTAAAAGTGTAATTGTGATTATAAGGTGGTGGAACCTCATGATAACCGATTCCTCCTCTCTTAGCAGAGGAACCTTGATCACTAACAAGGTGATCAAGAATAGCAGAGGAATTTCTGAACTGTTCTAGTTTTCTATTCAGTTCCACCACTTTTACCTGGTGATCAGCAATCTGTTTTTCTCTATCAGCAATTAGTTTGGTTTTTTCTTCCAAAACTTCGTAACTTAAATCAATCACTTCAATTTTTTCAGCAAGTTTTGTTTTTAAACTTTTAACATCTTTTTCACAAGCTTTTATTTTGACTTTATAGCTATTTTCTCTTGGTTTTGTAAAATGATGATCTTCTTTTAAGGTTTTAAATTCAGCATCCAACCTAACATACTGATCGGTTATAGTTGCTAATTTCTCAGACAAGTTTTCACATTTAGAGCATGTAAGTTTAGAACATACCTCGGAGAGCTGGTCATTAACGTCTGCCATAAGAGCTTTTTCCTCTCCGGTAACCTTCTCACTTTCTTCAGTTTCTACCTTTGCCAAATTTGCCTGCTCAAAAGTTTCTTTAGAAAGCAGGTTCCAGTTGTATTCACCATCTTCTCTGGACATCATGGCACTACAATCTTTTCTACCCTCACTTTGCTGTGGAGACCTTCCCTGACTTCGTTCCACACGCTCATTCCTGCATTCTTTTGCAAAGTGACCGTTTTGCTGACAATTGTAGCATCTCACCTTTGCCTTGTCAAACCCCGGCTTTCCACCGACAAACTTCCTTCCCGTCTTTCTCATAAACCTTTTTACTCTTCTCACGATCATGGCCATTTGCCATTGTAAATCCATTTCTTCCATATCGTCAGCATCAATCTGATCGTAATCTTCATCCAAAATAGCTGGATCAACAATCTTCCCTTGAATGTAGTTCTCATAGGAAGCAATGAAAGAAGCATAGAGACCAAACTGCTCTTCAGCAGACTTGACACTCATAGGCATCTTGGAGTAGTTGTTGCTGGGAGAACTTGGAGAGCAACTACCCTTGCTTACCTGGGGTTGAGAACCACTTGATCCAGCTGCTACATAGCAAACATCCCCATTTGTGTTAACTGACACATGCCCCTCATGTGATGAGTTGGGGCCCGACTCTCCCTTTATGTAGTAGGCAGCAGATTCAGTCTTCGATCCTGAGCTAGTGTTGACTTTAGCTCCATACATACCAGGATCTTGAACCTGATCCATAGGTGTCTCTTTTCTGACCATGTTAAGCTCAAAGGTTCTGAGCTTGTTGACTGCCGTTTCAAGATCATATGTGGGAAAGTCCTTCTCTTCCCTCATCAGCACAGTGTACATCTCCCATTTTGGTGGGAGAGCATCTAGAAGCTTCTCAACTATTTCTTCTTCTCGGTAGGAAATTGAATAGTTGCTCAATTCAGTCATCAGATGGTAATATCGAGTGATAATATCATCTAAGGATTCATTCTTCAAATACTTGAAGACTGAGAACTGGGTTTTGAGCAATTTTATCTTTGAAGCACGGATTCCTACATTCCCTTCAAATCTGTTCTCAAGAGCTTCCCAAAGCTCTCTTGCTGACGTATACTTTCTGAACGTATGAAGGATCTCTTGAGGAAGAGCCATAGTAATAGCAGCATGAGCCTTGCTCTCGGCCTCATATATCTTTTTCTGTTCTTCTTCCATTTTACTATACTTTTTAATTTGATCACGACCTTCATACTCCATAACTGGTGGAATATAACCATCCTGGATGCATACCCACATCTTCGCATCCTGGTATTTGACGTATTGTATGAACCGATCCTTCCATGCAACGAAATCGGTTCCCTTCAGCAATCTTGGGGCCTTGGTAGCTGACCCTGCTTCAACTTCCATCTTCACTAACTCAGAGATGTTGATCGACGACATCTTTCCCGAAAAGTAAGAAACCTGAAAAATTAAGAATTTTTTTTTTTATATTAAAGTACTGTAGGCGAAGTTACGGATAACTTCGCTTGAAGTAGGCGAAGTTGTAGAGAACTTCGCTGAAGAACTTCGCTGATAACACTGCTGATTAACTTCGCTGATTCTTAACTTCGCTTGAGGTAAGCGAACTTAAGAGGTAGGCGAAGTTGCAGAGAACTTCGCTTGAGTTAGGCGAACTTGAGAAGGTAGGCGAAGTTGTGGATAACTTCGCTTAACCTTATATCTTCGCCGAAACCCTACGCACAGTGACGGCAACTTCGCCTGATGAACACGGAAGATTTGCAGATCTGTAAATCGGATTTTAACGAGGTTTTTGACGGTGTAAAGGCTTGAACACGATGGTAGGAGGTAAGAATGATCAAAAACACAGAAAACACGTCCCGCGAATAGTCGAAACGGGACGATTTCTACACCCGCGTGAATATCCCGAACCACACAATCGAGCAAATGCTCTGATACCAATTGTAGGTTCCCTGGACGGATCACACGAGATATATCGGTCTACTCAGGTGCGGAATCCCTGCATAGATCGTTACGAGCGTAGAAAGCAAATCAAACAAACACACACGAATAAACCGAAACACGTTATATATTAATAACTGAACTCACGTGATATGAATCACTGATACAGACTCTCGTCCTCACGTTACAATGAACTCAAACCAGCTTAGATCAACTCGATCAACCTACACGAACTACTTCAACACTAAGCCGTAACCTAGTATAAATACACGACAACTTCGCCTGATATGTTCAGGCGAAGTTGTCCATAACTTCGCTTGTTCAACAAGTTCGCCTAGGCGAACTTGTTAACAACTTCGCTTAAACAAAAACATAAATAACATTACAGACTCGATTACAGACACTAGACTATGAACTACTGACATTTATGCACCAACAATATGTTGTTTGTGTTTCGCGTTCTTTTACTTAAAATTATGTCGGTAAATCTGAGTCGGAAGGACATGTTTTCTCATGCATGTTTGGTCCGGTTAACCAGTTGTGGTTATAATGGATAGCCATTAACCTGAAGGCTTGAAGTGACCGGGGTGACTGAATGCTTAACACGTGTGTTTTTGTTTTAATTAACTCTCTGGGAAGTGATATTACTATTCAGTTGATAGCTTTTTAGAAGCTTTGAAATATTTTCAAAAAGGAAATTGATCCAACCTTTGGAAAGTGATAGATAAATTGTTTCGGTGTGCCTAACGGGTGAAGTTATTAGGCTTAAAAGACTCTATAATAGTCTATGATGTGTATGGTACTTTCCACGACGCGTAAAAGTTGAAGTGATATAAACTAAATTTTCTAAAATTAATGTGGAGGGTCATTTTGAAAACAGGTGCATGTTTCCAGATACATCTCTCCGAATGATAGGCATAAAAGCAATTACCCAGTCATACACGAGCCCGTTAGTGTCTTGATCACCAAAATTATTATATAGTCAAGATATTTTTGAAGCAAAAAAAAAAATTTATATTAGCTAAAGAGTTTATGTGTATTATAATTATCCTATTATCAATGGCTTCAAGGGTTCAAACTATAACTACAGAGATGGGGGCATACAAGTAAGTCCTGTCATGTCTCGAATGAAAGGCCTGTCAGTTTACTGGCACTAAGTCCAACGTTCAACCTTACTTCTAAGCCATGTTTTGTATATAAAATAAAAATTATTTTGATCAAGCACTAGGGGGTTGGAGTCAAATTGGGGTGATCTGGGGAAAACCAAATACGCTTTGAGAAGAGATAGGAGGCATTACAGGTCCATGAGTGATGTCCATTTAAGCTTTATGCCTAACTGAACCTTAATCATATCACTGATGCAATGAAAGATCATGTTAAGTATGGGATACACGCTATCAATCTGTCTCTTAGATGTCATAATAATGCTAAACATGAATCCTTGTGACAGCCTCTTAAATGATATGATTCCATGTTCGGATCTTTCCAGAAAGGGCGGAAGTTTTACAATAAACTGAAATTTGATCCTGACGTTAAAATAAAGAGAGTTAGTTTCTGGTGAAAAACATTTTTTGTATTTGTTTTATTTTTTTCTTATCTCATATAGCTTTTCCTCGAAATTACTCTCCTTGGAACGTTTGCTTAAACTGTCTTATCAATATTGGATTTAAATGTTTTGGACTTTACAGTGGGTTATGATTTTTGTTTTAGGCCGGTCTCTAAATTGTTTTGAAAATGTTAAACGATTTGGGCCTCTTGAGTTTGATATTCTGTCCTTTTGGGTTCTCTAAGAGATTTTGGCCCACTAAGGGGTTTTCAGCCTGCCAAGGATGATATAAATACCCAAAGAAGTCATTTTCTTTTTTACTTTTCCTACATCAAACACTTCCAGCCGAGATCCCTCCCCATATCACTTGTCATTCTTGCCGAAATCGAAATCTCTTCTACTAATCAAAGATTCAAGATTGTTTTGTGACTTGCAAGTACTGAAAGCGGGTGTATGAAGCTCGTATATCTTACGAATGACCTATTGAATTGGTCACCAATGTCATGAGTTATCGGATTAATAATAGATATGTTAGCTTTGATTGGGGATTTTTCGGTTGATATTAATCAGTGTGCCCATGTTTGAACAATTTTTCGATTGACATTAATCTGAGTGTTGCAGGTTTCATGGTGTTTTGGGGATCTCGGTGGAGTTGAAGATAATGGTTCGCTTCCCGATGTGGAATCCAAAAGGTTTTCTGTCACAGCTGTGATGGGGTTCTCGGTTGATATTTGTTGACCGAAAACCCCGTGTTATGAATGAAAATTCTGTTCTCGGCCAAGTCTTGACCGAAAACAACCCATCATAGCAGACTCGTGACCGAGAACTCCGTTTTCGGCCAACCAGTGACCGAGAACCTATGTTCTCGGTTAAATTATTGACAGAAAACCATTTGATGACCGAGATCTCCTTTGCTGGGCTAATTTCCTACTGTTTGAGCCCAAGCTTTCACAATGATATAAATCTGGACCTGCTTAATATGCTTTGGACTTTCTGAACAAATTTAACGGATTTTTTAACTAAATTTCTTTACCATTCATGGACAAATTATTGATCCATGTCAAGATAATTTAATTATTATCTAACTTGTTAAGTTTGGTGCAGATATGGCTGATCAAAATCCGTTAAAGTTTGTTGACACTCACAATATTGCTGGTCATTTGTATGACCTGCCACTGGCTCACAAGGAGTTCAAGTCGATGATCGTTGGACTCAACACTTGCAGGATTTCTCATGCTCTTCGAGAAAATCCTGTCATTTGCAAAAAGATGGTTACCGACTTCTGGAAGAATGCGAAGATCAACTCTCAAGGAGGAGATGGAGTTATTTCAATTGACTCCAAGATACAATTAAAGCCTGTCACCGTTACTGAAGCAATTATCAGAGAGGCACTTATGTTTGGGGATCAATCGGACTACCCGACAGAGTATTCTATAGCTGCATTTAATGAAGTAATTACCAGGTTGGGGTATGAAGGTACCTATCCACCGGCAATCAAGAAGTTGTTTCATCCTTATTGGAGATACTTATTGCACACCTTCTTCACGTGTATCTCGGGAAGAAAGGGGGGGTTTGGATGAGATCAGTCACACCCAGATGTCTGCCATTGCTGCTTTGATCATGGGGTGGAATTACAACTACTCCAAGTTTGTATTTAATGAAATGATAAGCAATCCAAGTTCTTGATGTACCCAAGGTTTTTGCAGATGATCTTTGATTTTCATTACACTGATCTGGTTAAAACTGTTGAAACCTTGGATATGAAGACAATGGGACCCAACTCCTTTGGGATAATGAAGCAATCAAGAAAAGGGGCCAAAATAGCTTACAAGGGATCGAGACCCCTTAAAAAATTTGGTCATTTTGCTGAGACCGAAGCTGAGCCTGTCGTAGCTCAGGATACTGAAGAACACGTGGTACCCGCTCAACCACGTGCTGCTACGTTTGAGATTTCAGATGATGAAGACGAGGAAGAAGAGCCTTGTCAGACAAGTACTCTTACTGATGTTGAAAGATTAAAAGCCCTCAATGCTGCTAAAGCTCTATTTTAGTCAACTGCTCTGAAACCTCCTCAGACAATCACTGAAGATACTGAGGAAGATTATGTTGAAGAACCAACTGCTGATCTCATCCACCGTAAACGAAAGAGGGATGACCTAAGTTCAAGCGAGTTGGTTCGAGAAGTTGAAACAGCCGAAGCTACAACCACACCAACAATTACACCAGCACCAAAAACAATCACCAGTCCACAACAAACCATCGATCAACCAGAATCATATGTTCCAGAATCACAAACCGAACCAGTTGCAACTTCGACTGATCCAACATTTATGGAGTTGCTGTCCGGTGATTTTGGTGATGATTTTGATTTTGAAATAGACATCCCACACTCCGACACTACAGATATTCCTTCGGGATCCTCCAGTCAGTTTAATCAAGGTCAGTCTAGTTCAGATGTTTCTGAGAAGGTTGCTCGAATTCTGGCCATGCAAGAGAATTACCTTCAGAACAAAGGAAAGGGAGTGGTTCTAGAGAATTCGAGCCACTCCCTTTCCTTTGTTCTGAAGGTAATTCTCCTGCATGGCCAGAATTCAAGGGAGTGGATGTCCAAGCTTTGCAAAGACGGGTTTTCGAACTCGAACAGAACTCAGTAGTAATGGATATTCGCATTCAAGAGCTTGAGGACAGTAATTCAGATAAAGATTTCAAAATTAAAGAGTTGCAGTCCAGTATGGGAGGTTTAACTGCTATGTACTTTGATCTTCAACAAAATCTATTTCAGAAGTTTGGAGATGAGTTCAAAATCAATGAAGACACGGTGCATCAAGCTCCATCAAATGATAAAAACAAAGATTCTAATGTTCGTCCAGACGATAATGTTGGTGTCCGTCGACAAGAAGAATCAGATTCTCTAAATCGTTACTTGAATGCTCCATCTGTTTCTAAAGAGAAGTCTGGCAGAATTAAGAAGACGCTGCTAGAGAAGGGAAAGAAGAGGATACTAGTGATGAAGAACTCAGATTAAAACGTTGTATCTTCATATCACCCGGAGAGATATGTTGTTACACTTCAAAAGGGATTCTCCGACAAATACGGTGATCGATCTGGAGTTCTATCATGGAGTTTTGATGCAGATAAGAGCATGTGGTGGGTCAAGAGAAAGTCAGGGACAATGGAGTATTACAAAAAGATGAAGACTTTGGTTCTTGGACTAAAGTTGATTTGAGTGACTTAATAAACGCTCCATTCTCGAATCCATCACACGACAAAAGGGGAACAGATTTCTGGAACTTTCTCAAGCGTCAAGTTGATAGAGGCTTTCCAAGCATGCCAACTGCTTAATCTTTTCTGAAGAAAGCCAAAGAAGTTCTGGATCCACGAACTGGGAAAACTATGGTGAATGTAATGTGGCCTCCCACAAAGAAAGCTACTTACATTCCCATACCTGGTGCCATTCCCGAGGATACATTGGCCAACATGAGATTCCGGTTCTTTGATCCTTTTACTGCTACAGCTGTTATCAAGTTACAAAGAGGTAAAGGTCAATATCGTTTGGTTGACCCTAAGGATCTGTTGAAGTTTCATGAAAGGGATATCAAGACACTCAGTATGCATCAAATCAGTGCTGATGGCCTTTTTGAAACAGTCGCCAAAGAATACACAAGCATGGTGGTTTCTATCATAAATAACAAGTTTTGGCAAGGAGGATTGAAGGATGCGGATATTGACTACATGAAAGAAGAGTGAAGACAAAGCTACAAACCAAGGGGGAGATTGTTGGGCCTAGATTTATGGTTTGAGCTTGTCTAATACTTAGTTGGACTTGGTTTTTGAGTGGTTTTGGGCCTGCTATGTAAACCGAGAACACATGAGTGTTCTCGGTGGGCTTGGTGTTGTTTGGGCCGGCCTTAGTTGGTGTCCCTATATATATATAGACAATGTATAGGGTAAAGGTTGTTCATTCTGATTATTACTCAAGTATTGTAAGTGCTTAAGCACTTGACGTAATCAATATACGTGTGGTTTGAAGCATATTTGTGTTCGTTTCCTTGTTAGTTCTTGTGTTCTTGAATTACCAAGTATTGGTATTCCACACCAATACTCATTAGGTTGATATCATATTGTAGTGATCCAGATTCGGGACTTACATCTAAATTGGTAAGCAAACCTCTTACCCATTAAGTTTCAAAATGATGTCGAATAAAATTTTTAACCCTTAGTCCATTCGCATGTGTCCATAAGCCCTTAGTATGCCACTGATGCACCACTTCCTTGATCCATCACCACCTCCTCGACCCAACACCGATCACCACGACATCGGCGTACTTGGCGCTTGCTGGCTCAGATTCTTTTAACCATTCAGGCCTCTTACTGGCTTCACACATACTGGTGTAGAGGTTTCCAAATAGTTATTTAGAAACATGTTGAACGATTCAAATACTACCTTAATTGTCAGGTCTTGTAATGATTTAACACAATATTACAAAAAAAAAAAGAACTCTTAATGTTTGGTATAATATTTGAATTGTTATATAAACATAACAAATTAGGGCATGATATATGTAAATTCTTAAAAATTGTATTTTCCCTGTTTATACGAAGTTGGAATTAAGAGTTGTATGATATACCACAATCGTCTGATGATTAACACAATCAAATAATAATCACAAAAATATATACGAACCCATGTGTCACAATTCATACAAATTTCATTGTTAGAATATATTGTTGTATATAAATGTCTACTAAAAATCATATGTGTCACTCTCTAGTTGTTTCTCATCCCTCTCAAGCCACCATATTGTTTAATTTGTGACTTGAGGCTTCTTATTCGTTTGACCCGAATTCATGGGTATGAGTCTCACCAAACCCGGGTAGTCTTTAAATGAGTTATAACATCTATTTATTTGTGAAACCATTTTATAATCAAACAAAAAGTATCCTGGGTTATGGATCTTACCAAACTCAGATAGGCTCTAAATGGGCTATAACATCTCATTTATTTGTAAAATAACCCCTTAATTATCAAACAATAATTTTTGCGAGAAATGGGTCTCACTAATCCCGGATAGTCCTTAAACGGGCTATATAATCTCTCATTTATTTTTGAGACTTTTTTATCATCAAACTATAATTTAATTTCTCTCATGTACATATTCTCCGTCACCAATATATCATCTCAATCACCGGTTAACTTTCAATTATCACCCATCATCGTCAACCTCCCCTCTCATGTATCAACCACCATCGTCAGTCGTCACCTACATCAGCGGCCCCTTCTCATATAACAAATATTTGTTTTAATATTTGTTCGTTTAAAACAATAACATATTCTTGCTCGTTTATGTTCGTTCATTATAAAATCTAAAAAGCTTACATATCTCAGTTGAAGGAGCCTAAACTTTAAAAAGTATAACGAACATAACAAACTAATATATACTTATTAAATCAAAACAAAACTACGTTATGAAATAAAACAAATCATTACATTGTTGGAAATCAGGCCCAAGAACACGAACACAAAATTTTGATCTCAACCAAGATCGACTCTTTCTTATTATTATAATTCTTGACTCATTCAAATTACATAAACCCTAGCCATCTATTTTATAATAAACTAACAACTTGCAAGACAAGACAACTTATTCTAGAAAACTAAATAATTTTTAATAGTCTTATCATGCTAAATAAACGTACCAAAATAAATATAATAAAATACTTTCACTTAGCCCATTCAACTTTTGATAACTCGTTTCAAGATTATATATCAATATACATAGTATAGAATAACAAAACGATTAAAAACAAAAATATAAATAAACCCTGTAACACCGAGGGGGTGTGGGGGGGGGGGGGGGGGTTATACTAGTATTAAACTAGTATATATATATATATATATATATATATATATATATATATATATATATATATTAATCATCAACGTTAAAACATAAATAAACCATACGATAGTCAAGTAGTCAACAACTAGTCCGCAATTACGAACGAAACAAATAAATATTATTGACGCGACTCGTTAGATGGGCCCAGCCATAAAATAGTTCAGCCATTAATTTATTCTTCCAGGCTTTGCACGTTTACTTCCCAGCCCAACTAGTTGCATTAGTTAACCCACTTAATAATTAATTAGCCCATTATCAACCTTTAAATTTCTGGTAGTCTAATCTAAACTCAAAAGCACCAAAATTTTATCCGTTACTCCATGCATGTTCTTTACTTGGGATGTTTTCCGGGTTTCACGTTTTTTGGATGGAGTTCTTGTATCGACCTGAAATCCAACCTAAATCTCTCACGGTTTTTTCGCGTTATGGTATTTTCTGGTTAGGTTAATCGGGTTTTAAGTATTCTAAAAAAACAATAAAAACAAAACAAAATATAAAAACTACAATACTAAAATAAAGTATCGTATTCTTCTTCGTTTATAACGTAAATAACCAAATAATGAACCCGATAAAACAATTCAAAAAAGAGTAAAATTTAACAAAATCCAACCATAAAAAAACATAAGTGTTTTCAATCTGGCATGATTTTTGTGTTTGATTATAGTTGCTATTAGTCATATATATATAGATTATACATAAACAATAAACAGTTAATCCATAATAGACGGAATATGAGCAGTTGATTTGAACCAGATTATGAAAACCACCTTAACAGTTAAGGTTTAACATATTATACCTAATAATATATTTTGTTTAAAACTAAAAGTGTATTTTGGTTGACCCGAAACCCATAAGTGTACTCTCGTAACAAACGTAACAAAAACCGACCGGAATGTCGAATTTGTTTATTTTTGTTTTAGTATGGTACCGTAACGAATGTGGCAAAAACCAACCGAATTTTCATAGAGTCACCGCCTCAACGCCCGGGATCGACAACGATCGTGTTTTACCAATGCTCGAGGTTTACCAGCCGACGCCACCCAATTGGTTCACCTCAAATTTTATTCTTTTGTTTTTATTTTGGTTTTAGTTCTGGTACAATAACACACGTAACCGAAACCGACCGAATTCACGTCGACTTACCACCTCAACACTTGCACTGACAACACTGGGTTTTACCGACACGCCCCGGCGCATCGCGCCAGGTTAAAAACTAGTTTGTTTATATATGGGGAGGGGTAACGGATATATTAAAAAGCCTATACAAATCGTGCGAATTAAAAGTGATTTTTTGGGTTGTAAAGTTTATGTAAGTAACAAACCTTTGATTTCACATAAAAGGGTGGTGGTTTATATATTAGAGATTTTAGTGTAATTAGGGATTAACTTGTTAATTAAGTTAATTGTAATATAAAAATAAATAAGTCGGGTGCGAGATACACACTTATTCGATCTTATTATAATTTATAATCTATTGGTACTTAGGGGCGAGAAACCCCCAAGTCATGGGTGGGGGTGGGGTCTAAGGGGGCAACACCCCTTCTTCGACGGGGGTCCGAGGGCAGCGCCCTTGGTAGCAAGGTTCAAGGGGTAGCGCCCCTGACTGGGGTCGAGCTGCCAGGTCAGCTTGGATTTTTTTTCGGACATTTGTTGCTTTATTAAAATCGTATTAGAAATGTAATTAAATTAAATTTCGAAATTAAAATTATTATTAATAATTTTAATGAAACAAGAGTATCCTTTGGTGATTTTGAATTCCAAGCATGTTGTGATAACTGCTAAGCAGTTATAATTGACTCAACTCTAATATATTATTCATCTTGATCATATGTAACTTCTCTGGTTCATCATAACATACACAAATCCATACTTGATTCTTGCACATAAATTTGAGTTTCATCCTATCAAAATATTGGTGAACTACAAATTATTTTGATCTGATAATTATGTTTATACGACTCTCAGATATTCAAAGATAATCGTTTGCAAAAATTCTCCAACATTATATAACTTGAGTAATTATCGTTTATAAGTTTGGTAATAATTACTCTAGTTATACGTATAATTACCCTAATTATATTTTGCGGAGTGATTTTATGTATAAAAAAGTAATTATTGTAATACAATTACTCTAGTTATATGTTCACGTTTTAGCATCATGATAGTTTTATAAGTAGAGTAACTATTATGTATAAGTAAAGGAATTCTTGATATGTATGTAGTTAGATGTTTCGACATTGATTGATTTCATCTAGGTCTATGTTTCAATTTATCTCATGTGGTTTCGATTGATTGAGTAGTTGATTATTACAAAAGTGCCATCATCGTGTTGTTTTTCAGACATTTGTTGCTTTATTAAAATCGTATTAAAAATGTAATTAAATTAAATTTCGAAATTAAAATTATTATTAATAATTTTAATGAAACAACAAGAGTATCCTTTGGTGATTTTGAATTTCAAGCATGTCGTGACAACTGCTAAGCAGTTATAATTGACCCAACTCTAATATATTATTCATCTTGATCATACGTAACTTCTCTGGTTCATCATAACATACACAAATCCATACTTGATTCTTGCTCATAAATTTGAGTTTCATCCTGTCAAAATATTTGTGAACCACAAATTATTTTGATCTGATAATTATGTTTATACGACTCTCAGATATTCAAAGATAATCGTTTGCAAAAATTCTCCAACATTATATAACTTGAGTGATCATCGTTTATAAGTTTGGTAATAATTACTCTAGTTATACGTATAATTACACTAATTATATTTTGCGGAGTAATTTGATGTATAAATAAAGTAATTATTGTAATACAATTACTCTAGTTATATGTTCACGTTTTAGCATCATGATAGTTTTATAAGTAGAGTAACTATTATGTATAAGTAAAGGAATTCTTGATATGTATGTAGTTAGATGTTTCGACATTGATTGATTTCATCTAGGTCTATGTTTCAATTTATCTCATGTGGTTTCGATTGATTGAGTAGTTGATTATTACAAAAGTGCCATCATCGTGTTGTTTTTTGATTTTTTGTTTGATTCAGACACTTAGCATCATTTTTTTTTGCATTCGATCAAACCCTATAAATATTCTTTCTCTTTCTCTCTCTATCTCTCTCTCTCTCTCTATATATATATATAAGGCAAAGATCCTAAAAGAACCACTTGAAAATTGAGAACTTTGAAAATTAATTGAACCACTAAAAAAACCTTTAAAAAAATTATAAGTAAAAAATCAAAATTCTTATATTTCATTCCGATTTCATAAAAAAACCTTCGTATTATACACATGTGTATAATTTTATTTAATCTCTAGTTACGTAATGTACACATATGTGCATTATCATTTATATTAAATTGTACATATGTGTATAATAAAAAACATTAATGTACATATATGTAGTACATATTATACATATATGTATAATTTAGCTAAACCGAGACGTTTTTTTAATGAAACCGGGATGATAAATAAGAATTTTGGTTTTTTTTTGTTTTATGTTTTTTTTAGTTTTGGATTTTTTGTGATTCAAAATGGTTTTCAAAGTTCTCAATTTCAAAATACATTTAACATGATCTCAATTCTCTCCCTCTCTCTCTCTCTCTCTCTCTCTTTATATATATATATATATATACACACACACACACTAGGTTATTAACCCGTGTACGACATGGGTGAAAAAATAGAAACATCAACTAAAGACATATTTAGGATGATAAAAGTTTGTATCATATGCTTATTGGGAGAATTATTTGATATAATTACATTTCATATTCTTGTGTAAACAAAGTACTTAAAACATAAACTTACTAAAAAAGAAGATTCACAGTACATCGTTTGGAAACATAATTTAAAACTTTAAAAATTATAAATTCATAAACTGCTAAATATTATTTTATAAACCATATTTGTTGTCTTGTTTGTAAATTTACCTTACTTATCCAAAATATGCATTTTAATACAATATCTACCATTCACTCTCAATAAAGCAACATATAGTTTACCATAAATAAAAACGGGTCTCTCGTATATATTTCAATTCTTGCTAGATCTCCTTTGAGTTGTTACAATTATATCGCGCTTATCAATTGTTCCACTAATATCACCAACGATTTGTAAGTCCTTGTTATAATTCTTGCTAGAAGTTTTTAGCAGTTTGTAAGTCCTTGCATCTTTTTGCCTTGTTCTAATAATGCACAACTTTAAATCCATATCGGGATCATTTTTAAAACCAGTGGCGAAGGTTATCAAGGGCCCGGGGTGGCCCCGCCCCCCCTGTTTTCTATGGAGCAGTGTAAATTTACCCGTTTTCGTCTGAAAATTTTTATACGTAGTGTAAATTTAGTCGTTTTCGGCCGAAATTTTTTATACGTATTGTAAAATTTAGCCGTTTTCAGTCGAAATTTTTTATATGCAATGTAAAATTTAGCCGTTTTCGATCGAAAATTTTAATACGTAGTGTAAATTTTAGCCGTTTTCAGGCAAAATGTTTTATACGTAGTGTAAATTTAGCCTTTTCGGTCGAAATTTTTATACGTAGTGTAAATTTTAGCCGTTTTCGGGCGAAATTTTTTATACGTAGTGTAAATTTAGCTGTTTTCGGGCGAAACTTTTTATACGTAGTGTAAATTTAGCCGTTTTTGGCCGAAATTTTGAGCCCGTCCGCCTTCGTTTGTGAAATTTTTTATACATTCTGAGTCCGGCCCCCTCGGTGTCTTAGTCCAAGCTTCGCCACTATTTAAAACAATCACTTACCATCTGGTATCCTTGAACCAAAGGATTTTGAGAATCTAACATTGTCTTCAAGTAATTCATTATTTCTTTATCTAACATTTCCGAACTTGATTATGAGTCGTCGCGTAAGAAAATGGTTATTTGTTAAAAATAATTTAATTAATACTCATAAATAATTTAGATGGTTCATAAAAAAAATTAGAAATAATAAGTGATGTTTTAAAGATATGCGTTGACTCTTAAGTCGTGACAATTAGGATATATAATACCTAAATTCAGTTATTTCATATAATAATATTTATTTATGACTTTTTTAATAAGTTTTTGATATAATTATGCACTTTTAGTTAAAAGTGGCAAACCAAAATTTGGTGTGATTTATTTTCAAAATAAAACATTCATACTGATATTATTATATTACATTTTGTGTGTACAAAAATGATATTTAGGAAGAAAAAAATGTTGTCACGGGTTAAAATATAATTTTACAAAGACTAAAATTTTGTTGTAAAGAAATATAAATTATCTTAAAACAAAAGGAGAAATGTTCAACACGGGTTAGTAAATCAAAAAACCGTTTACCGCACAAATGGAAAATATATAATATACCATATATGCATAAGTTATACACTATAATGAATTGTAAAAAGTTGTATATCTAAAAAAATATAATTCAATAAGAATTATAAGTTATTTAAGAGTAAAATGACAAGTTCATTCATCTTTATAACTTAAACCATTAACCAAAAAAATTAATTAAGAAAAAAAAATACAAATTCTATTTAATTTATATGTTACATGCCCACAAACTTTGTAACATTAAGAAAGATGTTCGAAAATATATGCTTTAATAGGTTATAGGTTAGTGACCCGTGTACTACAAGGGAGAAAAGTATATAAAAATGTCAATTATAAATATATGTTAGTATATTGGAATATATTGTAAATTTTGTATTCATATGAACAGATAATTTTATATAATGTTATGTTTTTGAAATGTATATAAAAATGGAATGCGTTGAAAGTCATGTCTAATAATTATAATATTATGAAACTAATTCATTTACTGAACCACTCACTAAAGTTTCTTTGAGAATAATCAAATAAGAATGCAAGCATTGTTATGATCCTTGAACTCTTCTTGTTTTAGCATGTCAAATTTAAATACAGTCGCAGAAAATAATATAAAGAAAGTCATAAATGTTTATGAATCCACTTGGTGACACCGCTACCATAAAAAGAAAAAAATTAACCACAAAGTAAAAATAAAATTAGACATGAAAAAATTATATATGTCAAAATTTGAGAAATCTTAAAACGACTTAATAATTTGATTAATTTTAATTTGTCTAAAAGTATTAAAATCTCGTAACAATAATATTATATAAGACATATATGAACGTATTAAAAGACAATTATTCAAATATTGATATTGATATATAATTAAGAAAATCATTATTGTTAGTCAAATCAATTATTTAATATTTGTCATATTCATATTAATTATACATCTATATATATCCGTAATAACAATATAATTATGGTAATACTTTGAATAACTTATTGAAAGTTTAAAAGATACAATATAACTTGTTGGTCATTCAAAAAAATAACTACAATATTATAAAAATTTATAGACCTAAAAACAAAGTATAAATAATAACGCGATAGTAGCTCAATCACAAACTCCACATGTTGACTCAAGTCACAAATCTATTAGCTATACAATTTGAGAAATCTTAACTAAATAATCTAGATATAATTACAAAATTTTAAATCAAATCGGTTATTTAGAAAACTTCTATAAAGGAGGACCCTATAATAGGTGAACCGTTAGGGGCACCGTCCGTCCGGACTCGTGGCCGGATCGGGCTACCTTTAGCCATTGGGGGCCGTGTACAGAGTACCCGGCGTTACTTAGTTGGCCATTCCCAATAAAAAAACTTCTAAAAATTATAAACATTTTTTATTTTTGAAACAATAAAATGGGGGGTTTATTTTAGACATTAACTTTTACATTTGTGGATAATAAAAAAATGACCAAATATAGAATACGAAAACCTTGATGAGATTAAAGATATGGAAAACATTAAAAGTATGTTGCAAGATTGGTCAAATTCCGTGTTTAAAATGGATTTAAATTTGTTAAGAATATTAAGAATAAATCAAGGGTATTATATAAAATCATAAATAATTTTATTATACAGAAATTTTTAATTTGAATTTGGTTTTAGTTATATTCAATGTTTTTTTGGTTATATATATTAAATCGAAATAATAAAGTTGTATTCTACTAATTTTACTAAATAATTTAGATATAATTGCAAAATTTGAAATTAAATTGGTTAATTAGAAAACTTTTCAAAAATTATGGAAATGTTTTTGACCTTTGAAACATTAAAATGAAAAGTTAATTTTAGACATTAATTTTGACATTTAGAGATAATTAAAAAATCGAAATCTTGATGAGATTGAAGATTATGGAAACCTTAAAAAGTTTGTTGCAAGATTGGTCAAATTCCGTATTTAAAACTGGTTTAAATTTGTTATGAATATTAAGAAAAAATTGAGGGTGCTATATAAAAACATAAATAAATAGAAGTCGGTAATAAATTGGAAAATAACTCATGTAAAAAGAAAATAAAAAAAATAAAATTAACACACATGTTAACAATTAATAGAAGTTTCAAGATAAGATTCACACATGTTAACAATCAACATAAAGATTGATCATATAAAAATGATTTAATTTATATGAACTGTGTAACCTACATATACATAAATAATCGTAACTTAATATCCGTTGATGTAAAAAAACGAAGCCATTTTCCAGCAAATACTCCTTCCAGACAATTAGCTATTTTACAAGTTGGGCCGCTATAAGCTGAAATGACTAAAATTAAATTAATGTTATATAGTACATTATTCCAGCTAAATTAAAAATAAAAACATATATTTTGGTAACACATGTTATATAAAATTAAATTAATGTTATATAGTACATTATTCCAGCTAAATTAAAAATAAAAACATATATTTTGGTTTTGTAAGAATTACCACTAGCGGATAGATGCAATTACAGAAATTTTAATCACAACTTACAAAAATCATTTATTGTATGGAAGATAGAGCAGTTAGAGAAACTTCAACATATCCATTGAATCTTGAAGTTTGATATAGAACCTAAATAGATTATAGGAAAATCCACAATTAAAAATAATACAAACAACAAAGTGCAAAGAAAATGAAATGAAAATGACAATAACTAATAATACATCAAAATCGATCATTAGCGTAGAATAAATACTTTTACCAGAAATATGGAAAAGAAATTCGGAAAAAATGGCTAAACCGCGTGCGCGCGCGCGCGCACGAGAGAGAGAGAGATAGAGAGAGATAAATGAATTTTAAGGTATGTAATGTTAAGCTTTATATAGTATGAAGGGGGTGATATGACATTAATAAGAAAGAAAATATGTGACATGACATCTAGTTGGCATCTAGGTGGACACCCTAGAATGATGTCATGTAGAGCTATTGTATTGCTTTAATAGAGTAGTAAATAGGTAAAACAATGAGCGACAACATAAATATATAAACATCAATGTACACAACCAATTAAAATAAGCGACATCATAAATATAAAACAATGCACTCTGATAATTAGGTTTTGTTAATTGAATGAATGATAATAATCCACAATATATAGAAATGTATCAAACATATTATGTTGAGAGTAATAACTTTAGTTATAGATCTATGTTATATTGTTTTAGTGTTTCATACACATTTTAAATAGATGAACATTACAAATATTAAAGGGAAAACATAAATAACATACATTGCAGTATCAAATAAAAAAAATATTAATTAACTTAAAATATCATAACATAACAGAAAATGAGCATTGAAATAGTGTAAACAAACTTCAATATTATGTATGTGTAACATCCTACAATATTCTAATATAAATAAAGAAAGTTGCGTTAATAATATTAACTAACGTCTAATATGGAAAAGATCATGGACTTGGATTTAATTAGGATGGGTTAAGGGTAATGGGCCTTAGGTCCATGAGCCTTAAGGAGTATAAATACCTCCTTAAATCACCCTTAAACCCTAAACCATCATTCATTTCCATCTTATTCTCTATACATCCAAAACACACACACCACACACCACCATATACGGCCGGCGGCCGAGAGAGAGAAACGAGCAAGATCCGAGAGAGATTAAACGTTAGTTGGTATTAGATCTTTATTACACGAGATCTAGAGTGCGTAAACAAGTTAAACGAGATCCAAACGAGCACTAAAGGTATGTTCTTGACCCTTTAAAGTTTACGTTTTATTAGCGTTTAGCATTGAAACTTAGAACGAGAGTAGATCGGGCATAAACGAAACATAAAGTTGTAAATTTGATGATAAATACGAGTGTAATGAACCCGAAAATGGAAACGGCTCGGTTAATGAACCCTTAACACTAGTATTGAACGTTTTTGAACATAAAGGTCCAAACTTTACGTGTTTTCGGGTCAAACCATATCCAAAAACGACCATAGGAATGATCGCGGGTTAGTCAAATACCATACCCATGGATTTCTCGGTAAAACGATGATGATTATGGGGATTAAAGATGAACAGCGGCGGCTGCTGACAACTTCGCCTATGGCCAAGTTCGCCTAACTGATAACTTCGCCTAAGGCCAAGTTCGCCTAACTGATAACTTCGCCTGGTGATAAGTTCGCCCATGATAACTTCGCCTGGCATATGTTCGCCTAGGGTTAACTTCGCCGATCACTAACTTCGCCTATGCTTAAGTTCTCTTAATGTTAAGTTCGCTTTTTGTTAAGTTCGCTTAATGATAAGATAACTTCGCCTAAGGCCAGCTCGACCCCAGCCAGGGGCTCTGCCCCTTGGACCCTGCTAGGGGCTGCCACCCCTAGAACCCCGCTGCCAGGGGCGCTGCCCCCGGACCCCTGTTCGTTGTGGGTAGTAGCTAAAACTAGAAAGATGATTTGAGTAGTAGTAGTTAACTGATACATGTAAATATTATACAGTTAGCCGTGCACAGCTCAAGAAGGGAATAACGATTAACGGAGAGAGTAACAGGATTCAGGTGATTTTCTAGCCCCATTTATGTGTTATGTTTTCGGGGCTGTGTGCATACTCAATATGTTTGTTAATACGCTTATCCTAAGAGATAAGTGTATGCCTTATGTGAATAATGTGAAATGTATGAATGATTGCCTGATGGTACGTGAACAATCTTCGGATATTGCACGTACTGTCAGGTTGTAACGCTATGTATAAGGTAAGTAGGATATGTATGCTTATGTGTATGAATGTGATAAAGTTAATAAAAGAAGGAAAGGATGGTTGTATGGTTACGAAGAGGGTACCGGGCCCTAATAATACTCGAGGTATGATGTATGGTTGTATGGTAACGAAGAGGGAATCGAACCCTACTAATATTCGAGAACTAGGGAACCGAACCCTACTAATATTCGAGGAAAGAGGGTACCAAGCCCTAATAATACTCGAGGAAAGAGGGTACCGAGCCCTAATAATACTCGAGGAAGGAGGGTACCGAGCCCTAATAATACTCGATGAATGTAGGGCGTAATGCTCTTTATAACGTAAGATATGAAAGCAAGTTAATACAAAAGAAAGTATGAAAGTATGAAAGTATGAATGAAAGAATATAAGTTTGTGTGTATTGTATAATGTATGATTAACTAGAACCCACTCAGCGTAGCTGACTTTTAGTATGCACGCAGCTGAGTAGGATGAGGCAGCTCGCTTGAGGAGACACGTGGCACTGAATAAGAGGCTGGCATCGGAAGACTCAAGACGTTTAAGTTTAATGTTTCGGTTATTTTGAAAAACAAGATGATGTTTTAAGACAAGATGTGTTTTGTTATGAAATGTTTTATGAAAGCTTTTATATTCCGCGAATGTTTTAATTAACTATGATATTTAGAACTGCGTTTATGAGTAAATCCAACACGAAAGTAGGGCTACCGGTAACGGGGTATTACAGTATGAGTGAATAATAATCCTTCATTTGATAAGAAATAAAATTCCAGAATAATTAATCTAATAAACCAGAAATATTTTTTTAATCTGTATATGCAAGTAAGTGCAATAAATACTGATTATGAAATATCATAATTTATTTTCGTAATTTAAATTCATTAAAATTTGTTTAAAAACAGTAGCGTTAATTTAGCTGGACAATAACATTAATTGATGGACTTCTTAAGTTTGAAATATAATATTTTTTAATTTAAAAATATTGTATTAGTTAAACAAAAAGAATTCATAAATTAATTAAACATTTAAAAAAAACCATAACAAACATATTAAAATTGATGCTATAATATATTGGTCATAATAGTGTATTTACAGATAGTTAATGTATTGACTATGATTTAAAGATAGTTAATGTATTGACTATGGTTTATAAATGGCCAATGACTATCTGATATAAATTGGCATTTAATATGAATTTATAAGTATTTAAATATGAATAAAGTCTAGAAAGACTTGATATTTTATTTTCTTTTTGAATTATTTAATTGTGAAGAAAATTCAAGATGTGCTAGTTATATATGAAAACAATATGGTTGAACCAATAAAAAGAGGCCATGTGTTTAAGAACTCTATTGTTTTAATAGTATAGTTAGATTGAAAAAAAAATAATTTAAACCGTTATTGACAATTAACATGTTATTATTACGTCATAAGCACATGTTTAAATAACCTCTATAAAAAAATTAAGTTTACAAAATTTGAAAAAGCGTTTTACTATCTAAATAAACGTATAAAAACATAAAATTTTTGGGATTTCCAAAAATTGAAACGGGTAAGGTTTCAGGTTCAAAATTTGACGAATGTCACCATTTATAAAATCATACAATAAGAACATGAATTATCAATTATCAATTTTATCAATTATCTCATATAACTAATAAATGGGTCATAAGATGTTCGGATTAAATGAGTCATGAGTTATAAGTGCATTCAGTAAGATGTCTTTTTTAATTTAATACTATCATATATAAAAACATACAAAGAATAACAAAGATAATAAAAGTTAAATTATTTTATAACTTATACCATTAGTACAATAATAAGCAAAAAAAGGAAATTAGTCTCCAAATCAATAAAACAATTTTACAATGTCAATTCAACAAAACTACTATCTCAATGTTGATTCAAAAGATGAACTCTCTGTAAGACATTTATTACACACCAATAACCGTAATGTTTATTAATCTAAAATAGTACCCGTGCTATTTACACATCAAATTAAAATATTTATAACACATCAATGTTAAAATGTGTTAAAAGATGAAAAATATTTAAGACATTTCTTTTTATAAGTATATTATAAAATTATGTTACAAAACAAATTGTTATGACAATCAAAAATCTAAATTTAGTTTTTCATAATACAATAATTAATTGATCTTTAAAATGAAGTCTTAATCAATATTCAATAACATATTAAGTTTCATTCAAGTGTAGTTGACATATAGTTGATTCCTAATATATATCATTCATGAAATATAAAAAAGCTTTCTCATTCAATTCTTTATAACTATTTTGTAGATAAATTGTGTTAAATAATCATTGAATACATATAATAATAATCTTATATTGTTTTAATATATTGTGCTCTTTAGCTTTATTTTTCTTTTAATATGTACCCATTTAATCTGTTTTCTTTGTATCTATATTTTTTACCCATTTAGAGATAATGTAATTTGAAATGGTTGATGACTATCTATGAAATTTGAAATAAATGATCAACTGTGTATTGTAAGTCTCTTAGACTTGCTTGGTTGCTGCAAATTTGAATTATTTCTAACAAATGTCAAATTGGAATATATATATATATATATATATATAGTTAGTTAGTAAATTTTCATCTTAAAAAAATCCAATTTTGAATTAAAGAGTGACCCGTGTAATACATGAGCGGGAATTATAGAAAACGTAAAATATACATATTTGTTCTGAATTTAAATGAATTGTAAATGTTATATTCATAAGAACGGATTATTTTAGATGAATTATGAGGTATTACATCATGAATACTAATTAAACGGTAAATGCATTATTTGAAATCAAATTATTATTAGTTATTATTATTAAAATTATAATAACGTACACATTTACCAAAATTAGAGTCAACTCATATTAATAAAAATATTCAAGTTGTTAACCTATTAAAATTCGGTTTCTGAAAGTTTAGTCAAAGTCCAACTGTATAACCTATTTTTTTAAATTTAATATAAGTGGTAAAAAATTCGTATTTTAAAATGGTTTAAATAAATAGTTTTTATTATTCTCATTTAGGAATAAATATATTTTAAGGGATTTATTTGAAATTGACATTAAATTCATAATAACTTAAAATATATAGAAATGGTTATTAAAACTAAAATTTTTAATTAAGGCATGAATAGTGAAAAAAATATGAAATGGATTTATCATAATAGATAATATTAAAAAAATGGTTGAAAAAAATTAGTCAAAATAGGAACGTGAATTATGGTTGTCTATATGTAAATATTATTTATAACTATTTAATATAAAGGGTAAAATTCAGTCAAATCGTTACTTTATTTAAATTCGGTTTTTTAACAAATGCTGAAAGTCAAACTGTATAATATATTTTTGTAAATTTCATATAAATAGTAAAAATCGAATTTTTATATTCAGTTATATATATATATATATATATATATATTGTTTTTGAAATTTAGGAATAAATATATTAATAGGTTTAGTTGAAGGTGATATTAAAATCATAATAACTTTAAATATTTAGAAATGCTTATTAAAAAAAATCCTTTTTAATTAAGGAATGAATTTTGATAAATTGTTAAATGGTTTATAATTATGGATAGTATTACACAAATTTAAAAGTTTATCAGCCTCAATTATGAAATGGTTAAATTCATTAATGTTTGGTTTTGCATAACTGGTGAATATCAAACTATATTATATTATTCAATATTTTACTTATTTATGTAAAATATAATATAAATAGAAATGATAACAAACTTTTACTTATATATAAATAGAATACTTGATGCTGAAACCTTAATCTGTTTCGTGAATTTCTTTTAGGAAGTAGTACTTTAGAAATATTTAGAAGTAAATTTGAATTTGTAATAGTATGAACGCTAACTTGTAATTATATAAGATACATATAAATAATAACAGCCTTGTAAAGTATAATTTTTTTAGATAATAAATTTATAATTGCAAATCAAGGTAATATTTTTAGGAAAATTTTCAAATACCAAATTAACACTCTTCAATCTCGTTTAATTTTAAATTTTCGAATACCAAAGATATTCAAGTTGACTATCAAGTAATTAATTTCAAATAATTCAAATAAACTTTAAAATCGGTTTGTTTATAAATTATGGAAAGTCAAATTATATAAAATGTATTAATGGGACTCGACAAGTGAAACCTTTCGTTAATATTAATATTAATATATTTTAAGTAATTTTTGACATATTTATTATTATCTAAATTTATGATAAAAATTTTCAAATTAACTTATACAAAAAATAAATACAAGAATAATAGTTTTTAAATTATTTTAGTCAACATATACCAAAAATATATAGATTCTTATTTTTCGAATTAAATTTAATATTTTCAAACAACTTACCATAATTCGACTAAATATTTACATATTTACTTATTTTCAAACGACTTATCTAAATTTACTTATTTACTTAAATAATAACGTTTTAAAATTAATATTTGAAGTAACGGTATAACCTTTGTAACAAAAAATATGTAATTTATAATTTGTACCACGAAGTATGAGTATATATCGAAAAAAATATTGTTATAATAAAAATAATTAATTAATATTAACGTTAAGTATAAAGTAATCAACTTGTAATTGGTAATTTGTACCACGAAGTATGATTATATACCAAAAAATTTATTATTATTACAAAAATAATTAATTAATATTCACTTTGACTATAAAGTAATTAATTTGTAATTTATAATTTGTACCAAGAAGTATGATTATATACCAAAAATATATGGATTACTTTAATTCAAACGAATTTACATTTATTATTCAAAATATATGGATTACCTTAATTACCAAGAAGTAATTAATTTAATGTATTTAAATTTAATATTCAAACGAATTACCTTAATTCGTATAATGAGTTACATATTTCCTTATTTAATTATTCTTTAATATTAACGTTTAAACTTTAATATTTGAACTAACAATATAACATTTTAATTAATATTCACGTTGACTATAAAATAATTAATTTGAATAATTCAAATATACTTTAAAATCGGTTTGTTTATAAATTAAGGCAAGTCAAAGAATATAAAATGTTTTAATGGGATAATTAAATTACAATATTTATGTTAATGAAGTTATTTAAAACAATAAGGAAAGTCAAACAAAATAAATAGTATTAATGAGATAATTCATATAATATTTGAACTAACAATAAAACATTTTAACTAATTTATTGTTATTATAAAAATAATTAATCAATATTCACGTTGACTATAAAATAATTAATTTGAAATAATTCAAATTAACTTTAAAGTCGGTTTGTTTATAAATTAAGGAAAGTCAAAGAATATAAAATGTTTTAATGAGATAATTAAATTACAATATTTATGTTAATGAAGTTATTTTAAACAATAAGGAAAGTCAAACAAAATAAATGGTATTAATGAGATAATTCATATCGAATAGATTACAACACGCCGGGAAAAAAATATAGATCAAACTTATCTCGGATCTCCGATATACAATGGTATTTTATTTTTTGTAAATACAATAAGATGAATATACATTAATATTAACAAATTAACAAAATAAAATATACATCAACATTAAAATTAAAATCTATACATACTATAAACTCATAATCATTCCGTGAAAATAAATTATATCAGTCGGCAATTACCTGAAATAATAAAAAAGAATATTAATATTGATATTATGGATTATTTTAATTATAACTAATAACAAGAAAATTTTAAAGGTGTTAACGGAAAAACGAAATTTAAAGATGTTACCGGAAAAAAAGATTGTATAAGCTGTGACACTCACCGGAAAATGTTACCGGAAAATGTTACCTGAAATAATAAAAAAGAATATTAATATTGATACACGGAAAATGTTACTGAAAAAACTTACCGGAAATACTTACCGGAAAAACGTAACAATGGAATATAAGATTTTGATTAACAAACTAAAATGAAATCTTCAGCAAATTAAACGGGCAAATAACCTAAAATAATGTAAAATAACCATTGTTATAGGTATAAAACATAGCCGGAAAAAATTTAACGGAAAATCTTGCCGGAAATACTTACTGGAAAATCGTAAAACATCCACATATCACCTTCATGGCCGTTTATGATTTACAACCTAAACTGATTTTAATAAAATCAGTTAACAATGAGAATAAACATAAAAAAGTTAGCAGAAACAATAACCGGAAAAAAAAAGGTTGCCGGAAAAAATAGATAAACAGTAGGAAGTTTATTATAAAATACAAACTTACCGGAAAATTGATACAAATGTTGAATGATATTCGCCGGAATATATTAATAGATGAAAGAGAGAAAATGTTGAATATGGTAAAAAATTAAGAAATTTTATGGTTTAAATATAGGTTAGTGGGTTGAATGGATATCCAAGACCCGCGAGAAAATAAGCTTAAATGGGTTAATGGGTTAAATATAGTTTAATTGCTGACTTGGCATGGTTAAGAAAGGAAATTGCTGACATGGAGTTGATGTGTCATCCTATATGGATACCCTAGAATGGTGCCATGTGGAAATTGAGCCTTGCTTTAATAGTATGTATAGATAGAATTATTTTAATAGTAAGAAATTTTAAGATTACAAGTTATTTATGAAAAATCCAATAATATAATTAATAGAAATTAATACAAATGGGCTGTTTAATATTTTATTTTATTTTTGAATTATTTTATTGTCAAGAAAAATAGAGAAGTGGTTAATATAAATGAAAAGATTAAGAATAGACCAATAAAAAGAAGGCATGTGGACACAAACTCTATTGTTTTAATATATATATATATATATTACATTTCAAATATGTTCATTACATGACTACTATCTGGATACAATTATTTTTTTTCTCAATCAGTTGGACCATTACAAGTTTTGGACCATGTGAACGCACACGGTACACCATTTTGACTTGGTATGGTTAGATAGAAAGAATGTGATACCATTTATTGCTATCAAATGTATATGCATGCATGCATGCATATACATACAAAGACAATACAACGGTATCCTTAAAAAAAGGCACTTTATTAGCGATGGATTTTTTGGTAGTTGGTTTGAACTTTCAAAAGCTCTTCTTACATGTTGTGGCAGATTTTTACTTGATCTTAAAACTAGGCACGACCCGACCCTATGTGATATGATAATAATGAGGTTTTCATTGTTGTTATCTTCACGGTTTTATTCGACCATCCTGCCTAACTTCTACCATGTTTTCTTAAAAGCGACAATGTGATTACTATGGAATGAGTGGAATGAATGGATTAATGAATAATATTGTTTATATATTATGGGTCATGGGCTTAAGCCCATGGTGTTTCTTCCTTCCTTATTAATCCAAGTCCATTACCCAAATTTATTTAACCCAACACAAGCCCATCTCATAATAACTTATATTATATTTCATAAACCTTAACAGGAAACGGGATGTTACAAGTCTTCCCTCCTTAAAAAGGTTTCGTCCCTGAAACCTAACTATTACTTAAACAATTCCGGGTAAAACTTGTGCATCTCTTCTTCAACTTCCCAAGTGGCATCCGATCCTTTGCGATGCTTCCACATCACTTTCACCAAAGAGATAACTTTATGACGAAGCTACTTTTCCTTACGGTCCACGATCTCTACAGGCTGTTCAACGTAGTTTAACTGTTCATCAAACTCGATGTCTACTAATGGCACATGAGACGTGTCATAAGCTAGACATTTCCTCAAGTGATAAACATGAAAAGTAGAATGAACTCCTTCCAACTCTTCGGGTAAATCTAGCCTGTAAGCCACTTCACCCACGCGATCAACAATCTTAAACGGTCCAATGTACCTTGGACTTAGCTTTCCTCTCTTCCTAAAACGAATAAGTCCTTTCAAAGGCGAGACCTTGAGCATCACATTGTCACCAACGTTAAACTCGATTGGTCTTTTCCGCTTATCAGCGTACGACTTCTGTCAGTCTTGAGCGAATTTCGTTATTGCCTTGATCTGATCGAGCCTTGAAGAGGTTTCTTGCACAACTTCCAAACTTCCAATCTCTTTCTGACCAATCTCTCCCAAACATATAGGAGTTCTACAACATCTACCGTATAGCATCTCAAACGGTGGCATACCAATACTTGAATGGTAGCTGCTGTTATAAGAGAATTCTGCAAGATGCAAATGATCATCCCAACTTCCTCCAAAGTCTAACATACATGCACGTAGCATATCCTCAAGGGTTTGGATAGTCCATTCAGACTACCCATCTGTTTGAGGATGATATGCCGTATTGATGTTCAGTTTTGTTCCCATAGCTTCATGGAACTTCTCAACCTCCTCAGAATTTGCTAAGTATGGATCCGGGCACACCTTAGACCTCCGAGCAAGGTTTTACTTAGCCGGGTATAATATTTTGTCTATCGGGCAAGGTTTACTTCAAGAAGTCTTCTTTAGTGGATATCCGAGCAGGGTTTGAAAATTAGTGCATTGCCGGGCAAGGTACACTAGTTTATGTAAATCAGGGCATGGTTCACTTTATCAAGCAAGTCTGTTCTTCAGAGCCAATTATATTACTCTTCCGAGTAAGGTTTGGTTAACCAAGTCCAAGAAGCCAAGTGATTGGAAGACCGGGCAAGGTATTCTTCAATAAATATGGTCCAAGTAGGCTTGATGAAAATGGAATATCTCTAAGTAACATCGGGCAAGGTTCAACTCAAGCAAGGTATTATAAACCCGAGTACACTTTTCTAATAAGTTATTTTATAGCGAAGAGTTGAAATGGATCATTGAAGAACAAGGTTGCTCGTAAGGTTTTGTCGGGAAAAGTCAGTCAAAGTCAAGAAGATTGAAGTCTACCTGGTGAGTATTTTACTTGGTAAAATACTCTTCAAGTAAAGTCTACCCGGAAGCTGATCCCGGGCACACTTCTATGTTACCAAGTCATGAAGGATGGCAGAGTACACAGCGTACTCGGAATGAGAAGTTTGATGAAAAGCCTACCCGGAAGACTTGTTTTACACTTAGTTTATTTTGAATATGTAATTTGAATATGTACGTTGTATTTAGGGTTTCCAGAAGGAATGACAGCTGTCATAGGGTGGCAGGCCTATAAATAGAATGTTTTAGGGCACGCCGCCCAAGACACACGGTTAAGGATAGACAGACACATTTATTGAGAGAGAATTGTGTGACGGCTGTCCTAGGATTCCTTAAACCCTAAATCGATTATCCACTTTGTATGATTTTATATTATATAGATGGAAATCTTTTGAGTGAATCCTGTGTGTGCTTTCTACCTTTGATTATTAATTGCAACTACCATGTTTGTTATTGATTCTGCCTTTAACAAACATTAATCTTTCTAAATATAGCAACCCGTCATTAACTCTCTTGTCGACACATTAATCTGTGTGAGTTATGACATGATTAAGTAAGATCCAGCTGAAATCGGGGACCTGACAAGTGGTATCAGAGCTAATCACTGCTATTTTGGAAAGATTTGTGTTGCTGATTGAAGATTTGAAGAAGAATGACGTAAGCAGATCACTGTTCCATTGATTTGTGACGTCAGCAACTCTGTTTTGCATTTTTCTTCCAGATCTGCAATTTACCCGTGTTTTCTCTTCCTTATTTCAACTAAAGTTTTAATCTTTATATTTAAATCTTGTTCTAATCATATCAGACATATCAGATCTAAAGATTTGTTCTCAGATCTGATTATTTTACCCTGTTTTACTAAGAAATTAGTTTTTGTTTTCACAAAAATGTCTGGTTATGAGGAACAAGAGGTGTCTACTAACAAGATTCCTAGATTGTCTGGACAGGAGAATTTCACAAAATGGAAAGTCTTGTTTGAAGCAGCCATTTGCTACAATGATGTTGATATATGGAACTCCATCAAGAATGGTCCACAAGGGGAAGTTGCAGAAGGTGCAAATTAGGCAGCAACTGCTGCTGTGAGGGAAAGGATGAGAAATGTGGATGACAAGGCTTTAGCTATGTTGAAGCTAGGTCTGTCTTGGGAAATACTCACCAAGGTTGCACATCACCCCAATGCCAAGGCAATGTATGATGCAACACTTGAAATGTTTGAAGGAAATGTTGAACTCAAGAACATCAAGAAGCAGAGATTGAAGCAACAGCTAGAAAGGTCCAAGTATAAAGAAGGAGAGAGGTTGAAATCAATTATGGAGAGGTTTCTAGGAATTGTGAATGAGCTCAGAACCACAGACTATGTTATGACTGACTTTGACCTCAATACAAAGCTGCTCAACTCTATGCCAAAAGAATGGTATACTGCCTGCAAGTTCATTCTCACAAAGCACAACTTCAATGAGCTAAAAGTAGATGATATAGTGTGTTTTCTTCAAGCTGCTGAGATAGAAATGATAGGAAATGAAATGATAAGGGAGGAAAGACCATGCTTCAATGTTTCAAATGCATTGATTGCACCTATGGGAAATCTGACTACCAAGAATCAACAGCAGATTCCTATCATTGAAGAACCTGGTGAACTCAATTCTGATACTCCAAAATCATTTGTTGGTGTTAGCACAAGCAATCAAGGAAACCAGCAAAGATTCAATGTTCAACTGATTGATGACACTGACTCAGCCTCTATGGCAAGTGGGAATGTTCCTCATATTGGTATAGGACATGGTCAAAGCAGTGATACACAGGCTTTGCTGTCTATGTTTACTGAGTCATATAATGCATTTGTTGCAAATAATTTAATTCACACAAGTGTAGTGCAAGATGATCTAGAGCATATAGATGCTGATGATTTGGAGGACATGGATTTGAAGTGGCAAGCTTCAATGTTAGCTTTGAGAAGTAAGAGGTTGTATAATAGGACTGGTAGATCTCTGGTTTCTGGACCAAATGAAAGAATTGGATTTGACAAGTTAAAGACAATCTGCTACAATTGCCAACAGCCAGGACATTTTGCAAGAGAATGCAATTTGCCAAGGAACTATCAGATGAATCAATTCCAGAATCAACAACCAAGAGGTCAACAGCAGTACCAGCAAAATCAGCAAAGAAACAACAACCAAAACTTCAATAACAACTTCAATCCCAACAACAACTATAATCCCAACTTCAACAACTTTCAGCCTCAAATGAATAATCTGAATCAAAGTATGCAACAGAATCAAGGTTTTCAAATGAACAACAATCAAAATCTTTAAGCAGTTCAAAATGTTCCAAACAACACTGTTCCAGCCAACCAAAATCAACCAAGAAATCAAGGTAATGTGGCAGTGACTACACAACATGAAGGTAACGTTGATTGGAGCAATCATGAAGAAGACATTGCAGATGATATCAAAAGGGAAAATGTGGCATTCATGGCCATAATTGAGAAAGAAACTGCATCTTCATCTCAGGTACACTCTGCTCCCACTATTGATTTGACTGAAGTTATCAATGAACTAAAAATGAAAGTAGGCAAGCTGAAAAGTGAGTGTTTTAAGAAACAAAGTATCATCAATGCATATGAGGCCAGTGAAATAGTGAGTGAAGAAAGGATGAAAAGTTTGGAAGAAGATTGTGTAAAATGTTACAGAGCACAGAAAAGATTCACCACTGAAATTGACGGGTTGAAGAAAATGGTTTTAGAAGAAAAGTTACAGAACACAAAACTACAAGTTGACAATGAATTCTTGAAGAATTTGGTTTCCACTGGAAACATCTGTGGAATTCTAAACCAAGTTAAAGAAAAAGACAAATACAAAGCAGTGCCACCACCATTCAACAACAACTTTATGCCAAAAGTTGATAAAGAGAAAAGAAATGCATATCTACAACAATTCAAAGATGTCTTTCAAGACAAAGAAGAATTTGTAGATTTGTACAAAAATGTTGAGGTGAGTGAAGAAGGAGAGTTTGTTGTGAAGAAAGAACTGAAAGAAGAAAAGTCAATTGGAGTTCAAGTCTCTGAAGATGACCTTGAGTCAATTGATTTGAATCAAGATGACTTGAGTGATTTGAGTGATCAAATTACTGAAGAGGAACTTAAAGCTGCTGAAAGAGGAAGAAGATACAAGAAGCCAGAATCAGTTGATAAACTTCCAAAGTATCCACCAGTCACACCAAGAATGAAGAAACAGAATGAAAAAATGAAGAAAGAACATGTGTCATTTGACATATGTGAAAGGAAAAAGGTAAACTACAATGCTGTAAGGCCTCCAAGCCAAGAAGTATTGGAAAGGATAAAGCAAAACAACAAGAAAAGAGTGAAAGAAGATGTGAATGTTGAAAACTTTATTCCAGTTTACCCTATTTTCTCAAGCATTGAAGATTTTGACATTGGTGAAGTAGAAACAATGGAAGAATATGAAAAGAGGAAATTGAGACAAAGAGAAAACATTGAGGAATTGTTTTTCTTAAAGGGAAAATGGAAAGAAGTGACATAAGAATAGCTGAATTTATTCCCTTCTCAATTGATTTTGACAGTTTGAAGTCTAAAAAAACAATTGGAGTTGATCCACCAAGACCAAGTGAAAGGTTCAAGAAACCAAAAGAGCATGAAGTGTTTAAAGGAAATGTTTGATGCAAGAAGTGTGATGAACATGGTCGTCATTCAGACTCCTGTGATGAAAGACTCAAATTCAAACCTTTTCATGTCCCAAATGGCACAAAGTATGGACAAGACTTTGTGGCTTACAAAATGAAATATGAAAAATACTTGGGTATGGGAAAAGTTTGTGAAGAGGGAGTAATAGAAAATAAGAGCCAAGGGCAGTCACTAAATGCAAAGAAAAATGTGAACAAACCTGTTAACAAGGGAAAATCTCCAGTGAAGCATGTGAAAACTGCTAAGAAGGGCTCTCAACCCTTGAGAACAATCCCAAAAAGGGACACTCAATCTGTTGAATCTGAGAGTTCTCAAGGATCATCAAACAATGAGAAGATAAGAAGAAAGGGTGCATATCCAAGAAAGAAACCAACTGAACTCACTGGTGATGAGAAATTTCTGTTAAAACATGGTTTTGAACCACAAGGTTTTCTTTGGAAACCTAAAACAGAAATAAAGGTTGAGGAAGTTACTGATGTGAGAGATTACTATGAAAATAAGGATTATGTGATAAGGGAGTGTGATACTGACTCTAATGAGCATCAAAACTCAACCTCACTAGTTAAAACCCCAAGAGAGTGTGGATATGAAACAGATAATTCAGATAATCTAGAAATCACACATGAAGATCCTGAACCAACAACACTCACTTCCCAAGCTGTGTCTGAAACTGAATCTGATGAGCTGCAAGTTGATAAGGCTTGCACTTCATCACTCAACTAATCAAACTTTCTTTGTATGTGCAGGAACAGTCCACTCCTCTTAATGACATATGGTACATGGATAGTGGATGTTCTAGGCACATGACTTGTGACAAGAGATCTCTTGTCAACTATGAAGAAAAGTATGAAAGTCCTGTAGATTTTGGGAGTGATGAGAATGGTGGAAAGATTTTTGGAAAAGGCATCTTAACAAATGGGAAAGTATCATTTGATAATGTATTTCATGTTGAAGGTCTTCAGTACAATCTGCTGAGTATATCACAAATGTGTGATAAGGGATACAAAGTCAGTTTTGATGATTCCCACTGTTTCATTCTAAAACCTTAATTTGTGATTCCACATGAAATGATTATGATGATGGCACCAAAAAATGGTAACTTGTATGAACTGAATATGAAAGAATCCATTTCAAGAGGAGGTGCATGTTTTGTTTCCAAAGCCACTGAAAATGAGTCAAAATTGTGGCATAGGAAATTGTGTCATGTGAACTTGAAGAACATGAATAGATTAGTCAAAGGTGAGCATGTCATAGGCTTACCTACAAGAGAGTTCAAATTGGAAGATCATTGTGATTCATGTCAAAAGGGAAAACAACACAAATCTACTCACAAGCCAAAACTCATCAACTCAATTGATCAAGCACTTGAATTACTTCACATGGATCTCTTTGGTCCTGTGAGTGTACCAAGTATACGAAAGAAAAGATATTGTCTTGTGATCATTGATGACTATTCAAGATACACTTGGGTTTATTTCCTAAGTACTAAGGATGAGACTGCAGAGTTGATTAAAGGTTGTGTAACAATGATTGAGAACAAGTTGAATAAGAAAGTCAAGATGATGAGAAGTGACAATGGCACTGAGTTCAAGAATGGAGTTATGGAAGAATTCTGTGAAGCAAAAGGAATACAACAACAATTCTCAGCTCCTAGAACTCCTGAACAAAATGGTGTAGCAGAAAGAAGAAATAGAACTTTAATTGAAGCTGCAAGAACCATGTTAGCAGATGCTAATTTGCCTGCCACTTTCTGGGCTGAAGCCATAAATACAGCCTGTTATGTTCAGAACAGGGTACTTGTGAACAAAAGGCATAACAAAACTCCATATGATATATTTCACAACAGAAAGCCTTATATCAAGTTTTTCAAGCCCTTTGGATGCAAATGTTTTTTTCTGAACACAAGGGACTATTTGAACAAGTTTCAAACTAAATCCCTGGATTGTTTCTTTGTTGGATATTCTACACACTCAAAAGCTTACAGAGTTTATGTGAAAGACCATCTGAGTATTATAGAATCATCTGACATTATTTTTAATGAGAATCAATTCAATACAGTTGATGGTGCATAATGGTTGTTTGATCATGAGAAGCTGATTAGGTCCTTCAAAATTTATCCTGAAGATTTTGATGAATCTTTCTACAAGACCAGTGAAATTGAAGAGAAAAGGAAGAAATCATTTGACTTGGAAGAATTATGGAAGAAGGTTGCTAGAAAAGAAAAGGAATATACTTTTGTGAAGAGTTCCTCATGTGAAATTGGTGAACATGATCATGCAGAGAACGTTCAAGACTATCAAAATGTCCAGAATGATCCAATTCAGCATGAGGATGACACAAGCAACCATGCAAGTGAAAATGAAACTGCATCCACTGCAAGGTTTCAAGATCTATTTCAAAGACTGAACTTAGAAAACAATGGTGCATCTACTTCAGAACAACATAATGATGAAGCACCAGAATTTCATGATGCAGAAGCTGATTTGATCATTGAAGAACCAGAACTCAATGAAACAAATCTTGACACAAATTTGTCTACAAATATGATTATACAAACTCCTTATGTAGAAAAGAATCATCCTTCTGAAAACATCATTGGTGATCTGCATGAAAGAGTTACAAAAAGTCATTCTGAAATTGCAAACATCTGTCTTTACTCTTGCTTCCTATCTCAAATAGAGCCAAAGAACATTGCTCAAGCACTAAAAGACAATAGTTGGGTGGAAGCAATGCAAGAGGAGTTGGCACAATTTAGAGACCTACATGTGTGGGATCTTGTTGAAAGGCCATTTGACAGATATGCAATAGGAAATAAATGGGTTTTTAGAAACAAAAGGGATGAAAGGGGTTTGGTGATTAAGAATAAAGTTAGACTTGTAGCACTGGGATGTCTTCAAGAAGAAGGAATAGACTTTGAGGAAGTTTTTGCTCCTGTTGCAAGACTTGAAGCTATCAGGATTTTTCTTGCATATGCTGCCTCAAAGAACATTAAAGTGTTCCAGTTGGATGTTAAGTCTGCATTTCTTAATGGAAAGATTGATGAAGAGGTGTATGTTGCTCAACCTCCAGGTTTTGAGGATCCAATGTATCCAAACAGGGTGTATAAGCTAAACAAAGCCCTTTATGGATTGCATCAGGCTCCTAGAGCATGGTATGATGAGCTGTTAACTCATCTTCTTGAAAATGGTTTCAAAAGAGGAGCCATTGACAAGACACTCTTCTACAAAAGAAAGGGATCAGACTTGCTTCTGTTACAAATATATGTGGATGACATCATCTTTGGTTCTACAAATGAACAAATGTGTATGGAGTTTGAAGGGGCAATGAAATCCAAATACATCATGAGTTCTATGGGAGAAATGAACTTCTTTCTAGGATTGCAAGTTCAACAGAAAGTTGAAGGGATCTTCATTCACCAAAACAAATATGTGCAGGACATGTTGAACAAGTTCAACTGTCAAGAGTACAAGACTGCTTCAACTCCAATGGACACCAAAGAAAAGATGATTGTAGATGAGAAGGGGGAGCCTGTGGATGAACATGAATATAGAGCCAAAATTGGATCTCTGATGTATCTGACTGCAACAAGACCAGATATCATGTTTGTTGTATGTGTGTGTGCAAGATTCCAATCAAGTCCAAAAGTCTCCCACATGAATGCTGTTAAAAGAATATTTAGATATTTGAAGGGAAGACCAGACTTGGGGATTTGGTATCCAAAGAACCAATCTTTTGATCTAATTACATATACAGACAGTGATTATGATGGATGTAACATGAGCAGAGTGTCAACCTCAGGAGGATGTCAATTTTTGGGTGAAAGGCTAGTGTTATGGCAATGCAAAAAGCAGACTACAGTCTCAATCTCTACTACAGAAGCTGAATATGTTGCTGCATCTGCCTGCTGTGCACAAGTTCTGTGGATTCAAAATCAGTTGCTGGACTATGGTTTGAATTTCTTGAACACCCCTATTCTTATTGATAATACTGCTTCATACTTTACTGTTAAGAATCCAGTTCAACATTCTAAAACTAAGCACATTGAAATCAGACATCACTTCATCAGAGACTGCAGTGAAAAAGGTTTGATTGAAATGCAAAGAGTTGATACAAGTGACAATTTGGCTGACCTATTCACCAAACCACTTGATAGAACCAGGTTCAACTTTCTTTTGAAAGCCCTGGGAATGATCAACTCTGATGAAATCTGATTAAGGATGTGTGCCTAGTTTTGTGTCTCTCTGTGATAACTGATTATTTTGTTAGAGATTACACATATTGAATGTTTAGTGAATATGCTTGATTATGTTGCTTGATAATGTTACTTGAGTATGCTACTAAATATGTTAACTGTTATGTGCCTTAACTGATCAAGTGTGCAAAGTTTTAATATAACTGTTTGGATTTATATGTTTGCATGTTTATCAGTTAATGTGCATTTGTGATGTCAGGATTAATGTTCTTGTTATGAATTACTTGTTGATGTAAGCTTATCTGATATCATTGCTTAATTTATTGAATATGTGCTTTATCTGATATTCTGATGTTATTAAGATAGGTTAGAATTTGATTGTTAGTACTGTCTACTTATCTTGATGATTTCATGTTTGATTAAGATTTGAATATGTTACAACTGTTTGTGTCAAAATGTGTTTTATGTCAAAATTAAGTGATGAAATGAAAATTTTCCAATGAATTTTACATAAATACTCTATTTTGGTCAAAACATGAGCAAGTTGTTTAATGGTGTTGAGATATGATAAGATTATTCAGTTCAAGCTTTGAAAGAAGCTTAAAAGAAGGATTTTTTTTAAAGGTCTCAAGTAGTTGTTTTTGCTGAAAATTATGTCATTTGCCCAGTTGGAAAGACATGCACTTGTGTATGTTTGGTTCTTAAATCTCTACAGATTCAAAGGATAGCTATTGACCTGAAAACTGAATGCATTTGGGGCAATAATAACTTGTTTCTTATTCCTTCACTTAAAACTATGTCAATAGCTCTGACCTTGAAAGGACATATATTCACATGTATGTTTGGTCCTATTGACCTCTTTTGGTCAAACAGGATAGCCATTGACCTGACAATGATGAGATATTGGGGTGATTGAATATTAAACTGTGTTTAATTGGGAAATGATAGTACATTGACTACTTAGCCAATCATATGGATTTAATAGGCTAAAAAGACCATAGTATAGTCATTAACATGTATGGTTGCTTTCCCATGATGATGTAAAATCTAAGGTGATATAAACATAATGAATATGCTAATCTTTATGTGGAGATACATAGTTGTCTTTGCATGTCTCAAGATAAATCCCTCCAAATGATAGGCAGAAAAATGATTACCCAGTCATACACGAGCCTGTTGTTATTTGGTCAACCAAAAAAATGAAGCATCTTTAAATATGACAAAGAACATGATTTAAGAAAATTTGAGAAAATATAAAAAACAAGGGGAAGTATGAATAAATCAACCAAAAGTTGATATGTGTTTTAAATATTTTATCAAACAAAAGGGTTACAACTATAACTACAAAGATGTTGACAAAATCAGTCTCATCTTGAATGAAAGGCATGTTATTAACTATAAGTCCAACGTTCAACCTCTATATATGTTTGAATCTCAAAAAATACAAAAATACAATAAGTTCTGTCATACAAAAAAAAAAAACAATTTTTGACCAAATACAGGAAGTTGGAGTCAATTTGGGGTGATCTGGGGAAAGCCAAATAAGCTTTGGAAGAGATATGAGGCATCATAGTACAGTGTTGACCATTAATGCATTATGCTTAAATTGAACCTTAATCATATCACCAAAGAGATGAAATTCATGCTAAGTTTATACCTACTGTTAACATATCTATGTTGTCATAATAATGCTAAGAATGAAGTATTGAGAAAGCTACTTAGTCAATATGATCCCATTCTTGAGATCTTTTCAGAAAATGAAAGAAACTGTTTTGAAGAGAAATATAACTGAAATTTGATCTCTAAATGCACCATTTGCTCTTAAACTATGATCTGTAATGAAAAATATATTTTGACAAATGGTTTAAGTCAAAAAGTGTTGCATTTTGCCTTTAATAGGTTGAATATGTTAGTTCGGGTAAGGTTTGATGTTTTATAACCTTTCCGGGCACAAAACAGTTGAATATGTTTGAATATGTTAGTTCGGGTAAGGTTTGATGGTTTATAACCTTTCCGGGCACAAAACAGATGAATATGTTTGAATATGTTACTTCGGGTAAGGTCTGATGATTTATGACTTTTCTGGGCAAGCTTAGTCATTTTGTTGACTAACTTTATGATTTTCGGGCATGCTTTGAAGTGTTTACACTTTCCGGGTAGAGTACACTGGTGTACTTATTTCCCGAGCAAGCTTGAAGTCTTGAGATGATTATGCGTTATAGCTAGCTTTTAACAAGAAATTCTTGTTTCGGGTAAGCTTTGCATTTTATATGCTGATTGTTATTTCAAGCAAACTTTGTGAACTTAAATTAGTACACCGAGTAAGCTTTGTGATTTGTGTGAATATGTTGTTAGGAAATATTTGTTAACCTTTCCGGACACACTTAGATATTGTTATTTAAGTTTGTCATTTTCGGGTATGGTTTGATATGTTGAAACCCCTCGGGTAAGGGCATACCTGATGATTGAATATGTGTATCTTAGTAAGCTTACTGCTAACTTAGGTGTTTTCGGGCAAGCTGTTTGAAATTCACTAATTAACTGTTTATATGTGTTTAATTTCATTTATAGCATGCTCTGTGATATTTGTGTTTATGTTTTTCTTTGAAATTACAAGTGTTTTCGGGCAAACTTTGTTTTCCGGGCACACTTTATATTCCGAGTACATCTTTGTTCCCTCAATATACTTGGTAATTTCAAAATATGACTTTCTGAGTACACTGTATGCTAAGAGTCCTTTCCGGGCACACTTTGAACTCTAGGAGAGTTATTCGGGTATACTTTGCATAAGAATGTTGTTCGGGCACACTATTCATTTGAAAGGTTGATCGGGCACACTATGTTTCCAAGTATGCTTGAATGTATATGTTTTGAGTATGATTGTTTGATTATGATTTCTATTTTATTAGGGTTTATGCTAGACTAAGTCATTTAATTTGAATTCAAGAAATATATTTGGGGATCTTAATTGATTCTAGTAAGAATGATTAATTGATATTTTATACTTGATTATTTGCCTTGTGATTAATTTCTCAAGAGATCTGGTATTTCGGGTTATTAATTTGTCGAAGAACAGGTTCATGAAGATTTCTCTCTTTCTTCTTCATTTTTATACCTTGAAATTATCTAAAGTACTGAACTTTATGACTAATTTCACTTTGAATATGTTTTGATTGTTATGTTCAGATATGGCAGAAGAAGAACAGCCCAAGTACTTCTTTGAAAAGAAACATAATATGTGTGCACTTCTGCAAGTCACACCTGACAATGAGCCGGTAGCACCGATGATTACATGGATGGCTCGATCAAATGTCAGTTTTGCTCTTACTGAAAGCCCTGTCATCTACAGAAATCACTCACTTGATTTCTGGAGATCTGCAACACTTGTGGATGACATAAATGGCCGAAGGATTGAGGCATCTGTTGCTGGCCATGAGATACATGTGACTGAAAGGATGATCAGAAGATGTTTGAGGTTGAATGATGATGATCATAACCATATAAACTTCAATACAGCACACCTGCTGAGAATATTTGAACAAACAATGGGTTATCAGGGAACAGTCCATGATGGACAATTTCAAAAGGGGATGTTCCCAATGTTGTACAGATTTCTCATTCACCATGTGATACAGGGATTTGCTCCAAGAAAAGGATCATGGACTTTGATGAGTCATGATTTAGCAAATGCTACTGTTGGGATTATGTATGATCTACCCTTCAATTTTTCGAAAATGATTTTTGATGGACTGGTAGCAAATTTGAAGAAAGCAGAGAAAGACAGATTCTTACAATATCCAAGGTTCCTACAGATAATCTTTAATAGGGAATTACAAGATCTACCCACTATGGGGATTACACATCTACTGCAGAACCCTGACACATACAAGAGAATCAAGAATCCTGGTGTTGCCAATAGATTCAATGCTGAAGCTCCATTTGAGATCTTGCCACGGTTGTTAAACCATGACTTGAATGTGATGCCTGTGTCTGAGTTAAGCTCAGAGGAGGAAGGAAAAGATGATGAAGAGAGTGATGATGATGGATCCAATGATGGAGATGATAATGTTGATGGAGATGATGGAAGAGCCGGGGTAGCTATGGACATTGTTGCACCTGATCAGGGGGGAGCAACTTGAGCACATTGAACAACCTATTCCCACACCACCACAGTCACCACTACATATTGACCAACCAATTATACGTTCACCACCACAAACTCCACCACACCCGATCACTCACACACCGTCTCAAACCCAACCCTTAAGCCAACCAGAAACTTCAACACATACATCACCAACACTACAATCACCACCACCATCCATTTTCCAAACTTACACCACAGAACAACCTGAATTTGAACCTTTTTCTACATCACCACCTACAACTCCACATGTTGACACCTTTCAAAGAAACTTGGACTTAATGCTAGAAAATGTTGAGTTGAAAAGAAGAATTGAGAAGGTGACAAATGAAAATGCTGAGTTAAGAAGAAGAAATGATGAGGTGACAGATGAGAATGTAATGTTGATTGAGAAGTTGGTTCAAGCTGAATTAAAATACAAAACCCTGGTGCAGGAGGGAGATATTGGCTCAATCTATGACTCCTGAAGAAATAGCTGAACAGGAAATCTTGCTCAATCAAGCCAAACTTGCAAAAGAAATTTTTGATGATGTGGCTGATCAAGAAGCAATAGAAATCTTGATTATGATGAACAGAGCTGAGGAAGTTGATAATTCCCTAGCTATGGTGGTCAGCATATTTCAACCCTAGAATCAACAAGAAAGAAAGACAAATGAAACTGCTAAATCTGCCAACTTGAACATTGAGATTATGATTGAAGAAGAGATTGGTGAGTCTATTGCCTCAATAGCTGCCAAGAAATGGACCGAGCAAGTAAAAGAAGATATGAAAAAGAATCCTACTGACAGCTGGTTAGAAAGGGTGAATGTTCCTGAGCCTCATGAAACACTTAACCAGAAAAGAGAAAGACTTTCTAACCTTCATGAAGAATTTGTTGAAAAAGTCAATAGGTTTGCCAAGACCTACATGAGGAGAAAGAGAACATATGAGCAGCCTGAGCATGAAAATGCTGCTAAGAGGGGCAAGTGGGATGATAAGAACAAGTATTTTGTTGAAACACCAGAAGATGAAGCTAGTCATATAAGTGTTGTCCCACTACAAACCTTGCAACCAGGTGAAAGAGTTCAAGGTGTCCCTGATGTACCAATCAGAAGTGAACCAGATCATCCACCTTCTGATGAACCAAAAATTGATGCAATGAATGACTTGACTGAAGGAGAGGATGAGTCTGAGGACTCTGATGATGATGATGATGACCCTGAGAATGATCAAGGGAAAGTAGGTGAAGCTACCAATGTTGTGTCCCCACAAGTTGAAATGACTGGTGAACAAAGGACAAACATTGAGTTGAGTATGAGAGAAGCCAAGAAGAGTCATCCTTTGGTGGTAAAACTGAGAAAACATGGCATAAGTTTTGACTCATTGGCTGATCTTAATGATGATCAATTACAGGGAAGACTTGATCAAGAGAGAGATGCCCTGAAGAAAAAGATGGAGGAGAAAAACATAGAAAGTCAAAAATTCAGGGATTATCTCAGAAGACACAACTACTCTGAAAAGGATCTGTCTTGCTACAACTTTGACCAACTTCAAGATTTATACAACAGTGAGAGAGAGAAGGTCATTGAAAAATGTGTGAAAGAGAATGAGAAACTGGAAAAGACAGAAGCCTTGAAGAAGAAGTTTGGAGGATTGTGTGGATACCTACTAGAAAGGGGTATGAAGCCTGAAATGGTTGAACATCTGACAAGAGAATCAGTGGTAGATCAGTACAATAAATTGAAGAGAAAAGAAAAGCTTAAAAGAGCTCAAACTGAAAGGTCTACCAAACAGGCTGAAGCAACTGATGAACCTCAACCTAAAAGAAGAAGAATTCAGACTATGAGGGAAAAGTTAAAAGAACAAGCAAGATCAGTTGAATCCCCTACTCCTCAAGAGGTGAAGCCTGAGCCTGAAGATGAACCACTTGTTCCTTGGGAAAATGAAGAGATGATCAATATTCTAAGGAACATAATGATCAACCAAAGAGGAATGAGTGAAGAAGACTTTAATGTATTGGAAAAAGAGGATTTGAAAAACCTCTTTTATCATCAAAAGACTGAATGGGAAAAGGCTTTAAGAGAAGGTGAGAACCCAATGTACTATTCAGATGGAAGATTTGTACCTGCAGGGTTGGCAAAAACTCCTGGAATGATAAAATGTTATTAGAACTTAAAGAACATGGAAAAATTGTTGAACTTGCCAATCTTCCAACTGAAATGGTAGAGGCCACCTACATAAAGTTTTTCAACTTAAGGCCTGGGAAACCAAAGAAGTCTATTCCTTTCAGGCCTCCAATTTCAAGAAGATTTCCAAGAGGAGGAAGAGATCAAGGAGGAAGAGGTGAGTCAAGCAGTTCTGCACAACAAAGAACAACAAGACCACAGTCTGATGTGGATCTTCCTAGGGAACTGTACTTTGACTCTGTTACCGAATCTTAAAAGGTGATTATGGAAAGTAGACTGCTGAGAGAGATTGTGGTTAGGAGTGACTTTTGTGACTACAATGAAGAACAATTGGATAGAATGGCCACTCTCAGATTGTATGATTACAGAAACAGAAGCAGATTGGCAGGTAGACAGATGAATGATCTGTCAAAATTTTTGTTAGAAGAAGCTAGCAAAGGGTTCAAGTTCTTAAAAGAAAAGAGAAATTGGAGAACAATCCAAACTCACAAGTCAAAAAGGACTGCGAAGCTAAAAAGAATGACATAGCTGAGAGAGACTTTCAGATGAATTTCAGAGATGAGAATCCATTGTCTAACATGAATACATGTATAAGTCTGGGAAAAAGAATGAGACGCCCCAACTACACAGTACAGAAGAATGGCATTATAGCTGAAATTGAATACAAAGAGAATGCTGATCATTTTGTACTAAGAAACTCTGATGGAAAAATACTGGGGATCATTAAGAAAGATGAAGACTTGACCTGCCTGCATAATGAAGATCTAATGGATATAAGGGACTTGGCTATACCAGAAAGTCACAATCACTACCAAGCCCTTAATGTCTTCAAAATGAAAGCTGCTTCAGAGCTAGTCAATCGAAGACAAGCCATTCATAATGCAAGAAAGAGACAAGATCAATAGAATAGGCTTTAATATGTAATGTCTTCGGACAGCTTTTGATTATGTAATCTGTTTATGTTATTTGATTATGTAATTTGATTTTAATTTGATGTGTATTTTGACTAAGTGTATGTAACCTTAGAAATGTTTTGGGACAGCTGGGGTGTTTCAATTTAGGGGGAGATTGTTGAGTCAAACAATTGACCTAAGGGGGAGATTGTTGAGTCAAATATTTGACCAGAATGAAGTATATGGAAGATTGGAATCTTCTCAACCTCCTCAGAATTTGCTAAGTATGGATCCGGGCACACCTTAGACCTCCGAGCAAGGTTTTACTTAGCCGGGTATGATATTTTGTCTATCGGGCAAGGTTTACTTCAAGAAGTCTTCTTTAGTGGATATCCGAGCAAGGTTTGCAAATTAGTGCATTGCCGGGCAAGGTACACTAGTTTATGTAAATCCGGGCATGGTTCACTTTATCAAGCAAGTCTGTTCTTCAGAGCCAAGTATATTACTCTTCCGAGTAAGGTTTGGTTAACCAAGTCCAAGAAGCCAAGTGATTGGAAGACCGGGCAAGGTATTCTTTAATAAATATGGTCCAAGTAGGCTTGATGAAAATGGAATATCTCTAAGTAACATCGGGCAAAGTTCAACTCAAGCAAGGTATTATACTCCCGAGTACACTTTGCTAATAAGTTATTTTATAGCAAAGAGTTGAAATGGATCATTGAAGAACAAGGTTGCTCATAAGGTTTTGTCAGGAAAAGTCAGTCAAAGTCAAGAAGATTGAAGTCTACCCGGTGAGTATTTTACTTGGTAAAATACTCTTCAAGTAAAGTCTACCCGGAAACTGATCCCGGGCACACTTCTATGTTACCAAGTCATGAAGGATGGCAGAGTACACAGCGTACTCGGAATGAGAAGTTTGATGAAAAGCCTAGCCGGAAGACTTGTTTTACACTTAGTTTATTTTGAATATGTACGTTGTATTTAGGATTTCCAGAAGGAATGACAGCTGTCATAGGGTGGCAGACCTATAAATAGAATGTTTTAGGGCACGCCGCCCAAGACACACGGTTAAGGATAGACAGACACATTTATTGAGAGAGAATTGTGTGACGGCTGTCCTAGGATTCCTTAAACCCTAAATCGATTATCCACTTTGTATGATTTTATATTATATAGATGGAAATCTTTTGAGTGAATCCTGTGTGTGCTTTCTACCTTTGATTATTAATTGCAACTACCATGTTTGTTATTGATTCCGCCTTTAACAAACATTAATCTTTCTAAATATAGCAACCCGTCATTAACTCTCTTGTCGACACATTAATCTGTGTGAGTTATGACATGATTAAGTAAGATCCAGCTGAAATCGGGGACCTGGCAATCTTGAAGTAAAACGAGTATCTCTATCAGACACGATCGATAACGGTACTCCATGCTTACCCACAACCTCTTTTATGAACACATTTGCTAACGTTTCTGACTAGATGGCCTCTCGTGTAGGCAGGAAGTGAGCACTTTTCGTTAAACGGTCCACTATCACCCAGATGGTATCATGATGTTTAGCTGTACGGGGTAGCTTAGTTATGTAATCCATGGTAATGTGTTCACATTTCAGGTATCTCCAAAGGCTACATCTTTCCATAAGGTTTCTAGCGTTCCGCTTTGACTTGCAAGCAAGTTAATCACTTACTAACATAATCTACTACATCATTCTTCATACTCGGCCACCAGTAATCTCTCTTCAAGTTTTGATACATCTTGGTGGATCCTAGATGAATCGAGTATCTCGACTTGTGAGCTTCATCTAATATTCGATCTCTAAGATTTCCATGGCGTGGAATCCACATACGGTCAAACATAGTCTTTACACCATGAGTGTTACCTATCAGCTCGTCTTGCTGTCCGAAAATTCTTTCCCTTTTCATTAGCCCTTCATCAATAAGCACCTCAGACTGCACCTTGATGACTTCTCCGAAGAGGTTTAAGTTAACGATTAACTTATAAGACTTCACTGTTGCAATGACTTCTTCATTCTTACGGCTTAGCGCGTCGGCCACCACATTAGCCCTTCCAGGATAGTGTTTGATATCACCGTCATAGTCCTTTATCATTTCTAACCATCTCCTATGTCTCGTGTTTAGTCTTTCTGCTCGAAGAAGTACTTCAAACTCTTATGATCTTTATAAATAGTACACTTAGTACCATACAGATAACGCCTCCATATCTTGGGAGCGTGCACTACTGCTGCTAGCTCTAAGTCATGTGTCGGGTAAGTACTTTCATGAAGTTTCAACTGTCTGGACCATAAGCTATCACTTTCCCTCGTTGCATTAACACACAACCTAACCCACGATGCGAGGCATCTGTACAAACAACCAAATCCTCGTCACCATCAGGTAGAGTAAGGATTGGAGCTTGTGTGAGTCTTTTCTTTAACTCCTTAAAAGCTTCTTCATGAAACTTACCCCAACTGAATACTACCGACTCTCGGGTCATACCGGTTAACGGTGCTTTTATTTTAAAGAAGCCTTCGATGAAGTTCCTATAATAGCCAGCCAACCCTAAGAAACTTCGTATATCAGTCGGGTTCTGCGGGGTCTTCCAATTCATTACCGCTTCAATCTTAGCTGGGTCTACCTTAATTCCTTCAGGATTGATTACGTGACCTAGATACTGTACTTCACGCAACCAGAATGCGCACTTCGAAAACTGAGCATACAACTTCTCCTTTTTCAGAATCTCCAATACTTCTCTTAGATGTTCAACATGATTGGACTCACTCTTTGAATAAATCAATATATCGTCAATAAACACAATAACTGATTTGTCTAACATCGGCTGGCATACCCTATTCATCATGTCCATAAATGTTGCGGGATAATTCGTTAGAGCGAACGACATCACAAGGAACTCGTAGTGTCCATACCGCGTCCGAAACGTTGTCTTAGGGATGTCTGCCTCTTTCACCTTTAGCTGATGACAGCTTGATCTAAGGTCTATTCGTGAGAACCAACTCGAACCTTGTAGTTGATCAAACAAATCATCAATCCGTGGCAACGGATATCTGTTCTTCACCGTAAGCTTGTTCAACTCACGATAGTCTATGAACATTCTCATACTACCATCTTTCTTCTTAAAAACTAACACAGGTGTGCCCCACGGGGAAACACTTGGTTTTATAAAACCTTTATCGAGGAGTTCTTGTTGTTGGGACAGCAATTCTTTCATCTCAGATGGCGCCAGGTGGTAAGGTGCTTTCGCGACGGACTGTGCTCCTATTATTAAATCTATCTGAATTCTATCTCTCGCTCCGGTGGCAACCCCGGAAGATCTTCATGGAATACTTCTGGATAGTCACACACAATAGGAACTTCGTTCGTCTTGGTCGTAGCTTTGACAACATACGCCAGGTAGACCCCGCTCCCTCGCCTTAACAATCCTTCGGCTTTTATTATCGAAATGACATTAAGCCCTGAACTTTCTTTATCACCATACACCGTCACCGAACTACCATCCAAGGACTTTAACCTTATTATCCTACTCTTACACACTGTCTGAGCCTCAAACTCAGACAAACAATCCATTCCCAAAACCACGTCGAACCCTCCTAAGGTCCTAACATACAGGGTTACAGGGAACTCACGTCCCTCTAATTTTATCTTACAATCCTTAAACATTCTCATTATTTTAACCGAGGTGTCACTAGCGGTTTCTGCTATAAAGGTTTCAGGCACTCGGCAACATTTCATTTTTGCTAAGTTACTAAATGTTGTAGCTACAAAACTTCTATTCGCAGTCAAATCAAGAAATACCGAAGCTGAAATACCGTTTACTAGAAATGTACCTATTACAACATCAGGGATCTGCTTGACCTGCTCCTAAGTCAGCATATAGGCCCTAGTCCTTGGCCTCACTTTTTCAACATCCTTCTTCTCACTTCCTCCAGCTTCAAAACCCGTGCAACCCCTTGCTAGGTGACCAGTGTGACCGCACCTATAAAATGTGGGCTTTACATGGCAGTCCTGAGCAAAATGCCCCATCTTTCCACGTTTGTAACATGCATTTGATCCTAACTTACGTTCCTCACCATGGGAATTTCCACACTTGTGACCCACGTCAGAACTAGTACCCCACTTGCACTCACCAGCGTGCATCTTACCACAAGTCTTTCACGACCTCTTCTCCCATACTTTCTGTCTCTTATCTTTGGGGTTCCATGATTGGGTACTGGGTCGTTTAGCAGGATCAACCCATTTCTTCTCTTTCTTCTCCTTCACCACCACTACATCGTCTACAGCCAGGTCATCATAAACCATCTCTGCGAGTTCGACAACCGAGTCAAAAGTAGAAGGTTTACTTGCCCTGAATAAGGTGCGTACATTTCGTGGTAGACCTCTTAAGTAACACTTGATTCGCTTGACCTCAGTATTCACCATGTCATGCACCAACCTAGACATGCGGTTGAATTCAGTAGTGTACTCGCGGTGTGTCATCCTTCCCGCCTTCAAATTCAGAAACTTCATCTCAGCCCTCTCAACCTCAGCATCAGCACAAAAACGTTTCATTAACATCTCCTTCAAGTCATCCCATCTCAAAGCCTTAATCTCTTCTCGACTCTTTCTCTGCTCTATCGACTCCCACTAGTACATATCTTCATCTCCGAATGATTGGGAAGCATAACCCATTGCTTGGTCAGTAAGACACTCGCTAATTCGGATAACCTTATCCATGGCGGTTATCCATTGAAGAGTAGCAATTGCGTCTCCTAAACCAGTTAGCTTCGACGGGTCACAACCTTTGAATGACTTGAAGTTACGCCCTCCTCGGCCTCTTCTTCTGTAATCAACCTTCACAGACCTAACCTCACTCGAGTCGCCTTTCTCTCTCTCGTCATCCTTCTTACCCTTCTCTCCTGACCTATCAGCATTTCTTGCATGGCTTCCAACAGACTTTTCAGGTTGCAAGTCTTTTACTGCCGCAGCTACAGTCTGAGCAATGGCGGCTTGAACAACAGGGTCAAGTTGATACCCTTTATTGTTGCTCCGATTATGTCCAGCTGCACTTCCTTCTTCCCTTGTGTTACTAGCTAATTCTACAGAAGGTTCACGAACAATACGTGGCCTACCACGACGTCCAGTATGACCTCCTTGGCCAACGAATATCTTGCTCTAGCCATTCGTATTCTATAAGGAAACACAAACGTCGTCACTCAAGGAACTATTTAGTACAAGGATAGTAAGGCTAACAGGTAATAACAGTGGCCAGCTGTGGTTAGCTGATCACGTTACTTTCTGTGTCCTATACACTTCCACTTATGAGTCTATTTGTGGTGGTTCTAGTTCTAAGCAGTTAGACAATCAAACAGTTCATAAAATCACATAATCCTATCCCTAGCAATTAAGCTAGCTTCCTTACACTTTCTTACATTATACATGAAATAAATCATTACTTTACCTTTACCCAGCTTTCTTGAGTGACATATGGCTTTCTCGAACAAGCATCTTCTTTTTTTTCTTACTTAAGTCTCATTCTCTTTTCGAGTCTAACCATGTAGGATGCTTAATTCTCTCGAACTTATTCTCTGATACCAAATTGTTAGGCCCCAGTCTCGGTGCCCTACTTTGGTGTTGGATTTACTCATAAACACAGTTCTAAATATCATAGTTAATTAAAACCTTCACGGAATAAATGAAACTTCAAACATTTATTACAAACATTCAACTTGTCTTTAAAAACATATCATAAAACATCTTATTTAACATTGTGACAAAACTTCTTTGGATTCCAGTCCCTTCAATCCAGCCATGTGTCCTTCCATCAAGCCAGCAGTTTCAGTCTATTCACTTGCATGTATACTAAAAGTCAGCTACGCTGAGTGAGTTTTAGTTAATACAGGTAACATACAATACATTCATATACTTACTTATATACGCATCCGAAGATACATATAAGATACTTAGCTTCTTACCTTTCTTCAAACTTTCATACTTTCATTCTTTCTTTCATACATACATATATACATACATTTCGTCTTATAACCTTCGATGATATTATTAGGGTATGTTCCCTACATTCGCAGATATTTTTAGGGTATGTTCCCTTCATTTGCGGATATTATTAGGGTTTGTTCCCTTCATTCGCAGATATTATTAGGGTCTGCTCACTACATTCGCAGATATTTTTAGAGTATGTTCCCTACATTCGCTCTACCATATTTTATGCTAACATTCAAACGACTTCGTACATACCCTGCCTTATCATTCACATACACACACACACACACAAATATATATATATATTAACACTTACCTTCCTTAGCGATACGTGCAATATCCGAAGATCGTTCACGTGTCCTCAAGCTTTCATTCACATTCATAATATAATATCTATCACATATATCATTCATGCACACACTTACCGCTCAAGGTAAGTGTATTAACTATTCACATTGAGTATGCACCCAGTCCCAAAAACATATCAAGAAAATGGGGGCTAGAAACTCACCTGAACTCGGTTTATTTAAGAGTTAATGGTAACTCCCTTCTTTAACTGGGCGCGGCTAACTGTATAACAATTACACGTATCAATTAACTATCACTACCCTTATTGCATTTCTAGTTTGTTATGAGCCTCAATGAACAGGGGTGCGGGGGCAACGCCCCTGGCAGCGGGGTTCTAGGGGCGGCAGGCCCTAGCGTGGTCCAAGGGGCAGAGCCCCTGGCTGGTGTCGATTGGAAAATATATATTTCCATTAACTGTCTTAACACAATTTTCATTAGGATTCTTTGTTTATTATTTTATTTGCAAACTCATAAAGTTCGAGGGCTTCTTTGTAATTAGTTCATTTTATCCTAAGTCCATGGACCTTTCTGTCATTCTTTCAAAGTCTAATTCGTTATCCAATTCTTTAACGAATGGGGGCTCATAATGAATGGACTCATTCGTTTGGTCTGGCTAACGAATGAACTCTATAGCGAATGAGGTTCATTCGTCAATCTCATAACGAATGGCCTTAGCGAATGATCAGAACGAACGAGGGCTCATTCGTTAGTTTGTTGTAACAAAATTACTTAACGAATGAATCTTTATAACGGATGAACTTTCATAACGAATGCGGGTTCATTCGTCATCTCTCCTTAACGAATGGGCTAACGAATGTAGCTCATTCGTTATTCCTTCCTTAATGAATGGGCATGCCCAATTTGTTACACGCTCCTAGGGTTCTGTCAAATGCCCTCTCATCGTATTCCCCAAACATTCCCTCATCACCGGCGCCGTTTGCCGGAAAACCGGGATCTCGCCGGAAAAGCGAGATCTCTTCATTTTTAACCGTTTTTCGTCCCGTTCGATCCGGATCCAAGCTAGGGTGACCCCTAAACTCGTCTTTTGATCGGTTTATACCCGATTCCATCCAGAGCTCGTGACTTTAACGGTTGAGGGTGTCGGTTTATCGTTTCGTTACTAGATCTAACGGGTTTGGATCCATTTACGATCATAACAACATTACCTCGGATCGATGCTCGGTTTCCTTCTTGGTTTCGGCTAGAGAAAGAGAGAGAGAGAGAGAGAGAGAGAGAAAGAGCTTAAGTGTGTGTCTTGGGTGATGTATGGAATGAGTGGAATGAATGGATTAATGAATCATTTGTTTATATATTATGGGTCATGGGCTTAAGCCCATGGTCTTTCTTCCTTCCTTATTAATCCAAGTCCATTACCCAACACAAGCCCATCTCATAATAACTAATATTATATTTCATAAACCTCAACATGAAACATGATGTTACAGATTAAGTGCAAAGGAATGTCTTTTTCATCGAATACTTTATTGACACCTTTTAACTTAAAAACCCTCGCAGTTTTTACTTTAACCTCTCTTGGATTAATGAATTTCATTAATTCCACATCAGAAATGATTGGTTTTTCTGATTCCATTTTAGTCACCTTTGGCATGTTTGAACCGTAAATAGCTTCTTCAGATGCAAGTCGTTCACAAAGAATATGATTATAACGAGGAATGCTCTGTTCTTTGTGTATCACTTCGGGTTCACACACATCCTCAATGACCACAACGTCAATAGATTCAACAAATCCTTTATCACTTCGAATATGAGTTTCATGAGTTGAAAGTTTAGAAGCTGGTTTTTCTTGTTTAATAAGCTTTGGTTCCTTCTTTTTTATTATAGGCTCAACAATTATGGGAGGATCAATAGTCAATGGACTATTGATATCAACCTTTTCCCACTCTCCCATAAATGGATTGTTGGTATAATCATTCTGAAATAGCGGAGGAACTTCAAAAAATCCTAAACCATTTTTTGATCCTTTTTGTTTACCAATTACTTCGATTACTCGTTTAATAAAAATGAAGAATTTCTAAACTTTTCAAGTTTATTTTTCAACTCGAGCATCTCATTTTCGAGTTTAGTAATCTTGGTACTCGATTTCAAGATTTTCTGAAACTACCAATCAATAATTACCAACTTTTCGGAAACTTCAGCTTTAACATCATGATTACTGTTAGACAAAGCATCAATTTTTACTTTAGATCTTTGTTCCAGATCCGAAGCTTGAATATAGTTATCATAAACTATAGCTAAGTCTTTCATCAAAGTCTCATTGTGATGAAGAATCAATTCAAGCTTAGACTTGCATTCATCACATTGAGAGCATTGTGAAATCATAGTTTCAGTCACAACCTCTTGAAATACATTAACAGGTTCAAATACAGTAGGAAAAGGACTAACCTCTTCGATTTTAGTCATACAAGCGAAAGAATCTTGAGACTCTTGGTTTGAAGTATCAGAATCAGTCTCATTTTCTGACTCATCACTTTATTTAGTTAATCCATCCACGCTTGTGTAACATCGTGAAAGTTTCGGATCATAAATACCAAGTTTTAAAAAAAATAAAGGACCAAATATGTCAAATTCTAAACTTCAAGGTCTAAATTGAAAAATATGCCTTTAGGTCCTATCGCTCTACGCGACGGGACAAGGGACAAGCCCATCGCGTATCGCGAAGGGGCTTGGTTATAAACCCAAGATATGGCTTCATAGCGATACGCGATCGCTGAGGAGCCAACGTCATCGTGTATCACGATGACGTGTTCTGACAAGCGTGACACGTGTTGCCATGCGCCAACCGGTGGCACTATGTGTCGCCACGTGGCACCACATCCGCCACGTGGCAGGCCTAGTGGTGACTGGTGATGGGTTTGTCGCGATACGCGACAGACAAGCCCAAGGGCCATCGTGTATCACGATTCCCACCCTGTTTTGCCTATAAATAGCAAGCTACGGGTTTGTTCATTCTCATACTCAAAATTTCATACTCAAATCTCTCTCTAGCATCTCTTTAAGTCTTGGAAAAGAATATCCTCGATTACCTCGAAAAGCGTGTCCATATTCCTTGATAACCGTGCCAAAATACTGACGTTCCTCGATATTCGTGCCACACACCAACGACGTTCCAACGAAGAAGGTGTTGCCATCCCGACGACCCGCCTCGTAAAGTGTGCCGATTTTAGAGAAAGATTGGAGAGGAAAGGTCGATCAAGAAGTTAAAGTAGGCAAAGCGGAGACGTAGTGCTGCTCAATTGTCTAGGGTTACTAGAAGCCAACCAAGGTACGAGATAGCAACGGGAAAGACCCTCGGACAGTGATTGAAGCTGATCCAATTCAAAAGGGTGAATATGCCCCAAACTTTACAAACTTATTTAAAACGAGTCAATTGAATTAAAAGGTTTGCATGGGACTACGTGTCTCTAAAACATTATAAATAAAATTAAAATCGCTAGCCCTCAAGCTATTGCATACGTTTGTCTGGATCCTTACATATGTGGTAAAACGCGGTGGGCACATCGCACCACACTTGGTTATAGTTACGCTCACCTTCGGGGAGTAATGACCATGTGTCTACGAATAGGTACTTAACTAAGTCGAACGCTACGGTGTTTGTTGGGGTATTTAGTGTAGAGACTTGAGTTTATAATTGTTGTTTAAATATCAATTATTCCTAAGCCAAGATGGGCCGGTCATAATTATGTCTCGAGAGGTAATCAAGTAAAATAAATATTTTTAGCGTCAGCGTATTCACCAGCATATCGCTGACCTATTTTCTAAACATTTTCTAAACATTTTGCAAGTAATCAACATTTTGCAGGTATCGCTGACGATTTTGTTAAAACTCAAAATATATTAAGTGGTGGTTTTGTAATGAAACATATATTTTGTAAACACTTAAATGGGAACTTTTAAATCCCGTCTTTTGCTAATATTAAATCCACATGTTATAAAAACTTCCGCTTTTAAACCGTTAACTATGATATATTTACAAATGTGGTACCAAATGTTGGTCATACGCCCAACCCTAAGATGGGGGTGTGATAGGTTGGTATCATAGCCATCTATCTTAGCGAATTATGTCTTAAATAATAATACCTAAGCTTCGATCCAAGTAAATAGGAAAATTATTTTCATATATGTTTACTTTATAATTAGGAAAAAGATAGTTTGGTAACCTTTTCTTTCCCTCTTCAATCTAAACCACCCGATCAAATAGATGTTATTCAAGAAAATGATGGATAACTACGTACAAAGAGCAAGACGAGCTGGAATCGCCGAACCCTTACCAAAAGACAACATGAGTGAAGATTATTATGAAGCATTCTTTAACCCAGACGTGACGATTAACAAAACCAAACCAATATACTTTCCCGGCACTGAGCAATTCCCAATCAACTTACCCGAAGATCCTCCAAGACAAGAATATCAAGCACCAAGACACTCAAGCTACCATCCCTCAAGCGTGCCTATGTACCACTCATCTGAGATCCCAACATACCAACCATATGAGATTCCCACATATCAACCATCTGAAGTTCCGACATACCAACCGACCGAGTTTCCAACATATCTACCGCCAAATCCTCATCCGTCATATGCCTTCCTTGCCAATAAGCAAATAAAGGAGGAACCAAGATCCCCCTCTTCGGATTGGATGCAATGGCATTCTGATCAACGACGATGGCATACTGGAACATCTACTTTCGATGATGTGAATTATCACCCCAACTCTTCCGAAGGACCATCTCGAAAGCCAAGGATGAGAGTGATGATGCCACATGAAAGATTCTGCATACCCGCAATGGTGCATGAGACCGCGAAACGAATGGAGGAAGAAGACCCTGAGGAAGAAAAGGATTCGGAAGAAGAATCCGAAGAAGAACCAGAAAACCCAAATGAAGTGACAACACCAATGGGAGAACCATCCAATTGTAATTGCCCGCCTGGACAAGAATGCGTGCAACCCTTCCTTCATAAAAGTCCCAACTATGGCTCCATGGACCCCTACATGCAATATCCAAGAAGTCCACAACAAATTTCCTCCAAATTTGCCCCCGTATCAAGGCAAGATTCCGTCAGTCGAAGAACAAGAAAACGAAATCCGTGAACAAAATGAGGTAGCCGAGGCCTTCTTCAACTATCAATCTAACGTGACCGCATCGCCATACCTAGACCCGAAGAGCCATTATGATGTAGTGATGATGGGATATCGCGATCCACCGCCGAAATATGGATACCCGACTGAGATTCCTCAGTCCCAGGAGGAGTTGCATGAGACTGATGATTTAAGAAAGAAAGTTGCTGAAGATGGAAAGAAGAAGAAAAAGATGGAAGAAAAACTTCCGAGGAAATGTAACAAAATGACTAAAATGGTAAAGAAGTTTATCAAGGATTGAAGTGGTGAAGAAATGCGAGTGTTGAGTGTGAGAGATGTTAATTTTGTGAGGTTGTTAATGTTTAATAATCCTTGTAATGTGTGTGATGTTGTAAGGATAGGTGTGTATATATATATAGGTTAGTACGCTGTAAAATATATATATATATATATATATATATATATATATCATTTATGATATATATATATATGTTTGTGAAATGAATAAAACGTGTAATTTAAGAAATGAAAGAAAAACATTGAAAAGAAAAGATAATGTCGCACCAAAGTAATAATGTCGAAGCTTTTCAAAAAGAAGCCGATAAAAGAAAAGATAAAGGAAAAGAACATGAGAAAGAACAAGAAGAAAAAAATACGCGATAAATAAATGAACCAAATACAAAAGATGATCAAGGATGCTTTAAGGGCCGAATCTAATCTTAGAACTCAATCTAGACAATCCCATTCTATCGAACCGTCTAGGAATATTTTTCTAAACCTCATCCTAACCCGTCTCATGTTGAAGAGAGTGTTTATGAATCAAACGCTGATGGTGGTACTAAACAAAAATTTAAGAAAATGAAAATAGAAGGTTGTTCGTTCAAAGACTTCAAGAATTTTGGACCCAAGGAGTTTTGTGGAGACAAAGGTGCTATTACAACTGTGAGATGGCTTGAGGAAATGGAATCCATTGTGATCATAAGCAAGTGTTCCAATCAAGAGAAGATTCAATACTCTGCCCAAATGTTCAAGGGCGAGGCTTTAGAATGGTGGAATACTCTAATTCAGAGCAAAGGACAATAGATGTTGTACAACTTGACATGGGAAGAATTCAAGGAAATGATAATGGCGAAATTTTGTCCTATGCATGAAACCGACCAGATCCAAACGAAATTTCTTAATCATAAAGTCGTTGGAACTAACCTCCGCAAGTATAATACTAAGTTCCATGAATATTGTCTCCTCATTCCCCAGCTGGCTAACCCTGAGTCCAGCAAAGTTACTCGCTATATATGGGGACTGTCGCGGGATATCCGCGACATGGTGAGGTCAAACATCCCACAAACTGCTGACTCCGCGATGGAGTTAGCTGGTTATCTGATGGGCGGCCTTGTCAACAATAAGGAGGAAGAAAAAAAGGTCATATCATCTCACGACCCCAAGAAAGAAGGAAACGCACGCTTCAAGGGCAAAGGAGTTAATAAACGTAAGCCTGGATATAGTTCCAACATCCCACAATGTAAGACTTGCAAGAGATACCATAGGGGTGCGATGCCACTTTACTCCATCCTCAACCACAACCGTGTGTGACTCATGTCACAAACCCGGTCACGCAACGGCCGATTGTTGGAAAAAGTCAATGACCTATTTCTAGTGTAAAGAAATGGGTCATCTCAGCTTCGAATGTCCCAAAAACAAACCCGCGACTGGTGGTGCGGGTGGAAGTGGTCAAGCTAAGAAAAACAATGCAAGAGTCTTCATCCTGGACACCAAACAAACAGCTGACATGCCAGAAACAATCACCGGTATGTTCTTAGTCAATGACATATATGCTAAAGTTTTGTTTGATTATGGTGCCAATTTAATTTTATAGATTATAACTTTTGTAGTCTATTAAATGAACCATTAACAAAACTAAATAAAACGCTAAGCGTCGAGACCGCTAGTGGTGAAATAATTAAAATCTCTGAAGCCCTTGAAAACGACAAAATTATTTTAGACTGTTATATTCTGCCTATTCTATTGCTACCAATGACTCTTGCTGGGTTTGACATTGTACTTGGTATGAATTGGTTATCAAACAACCATGCTCGTATCATTTGCAATAGTAAAACCGTCGAACTTCGAGCCTCTGATCAACAAACTATTCGAATTGAAGGGGACAAAGACGCTGGCCAAGTTAGCATAATTTCCATGATTAGGGCTAACAAGTGTTTGAATCTAGGATGCTTAGCATTCATGGCCTACGTCACCGAAGAATCCAAGCCAAAAGAAATAAAGGGCGTTCCTATCGTTTCTGAATTCTCTGATGTCGTTCCTGATGAACTTCCTGGAATCCCTCCCGATCGCGAAGTAGAGTTTAGGATCGATCTATTGCCCGGTACTGCTCCAATTTCCAAAGCCGCGTATCGTTTAGCTCCAACCGAGATGAAGGAGTTAAAGAAACAACTTGATGAATTACTTTAAAAAGGTTTCATTCGTTCGAGTTCATCGTCGTGGGGAGCGCCAATTTTATTCGTCAAGAAGAAAGATGGATCAATGCGCATGTGCATCGACTATCGTGCTCTAAACAAAGTCACAATCAAAAACCGTTATCCAATTCCTCGAATCGATGATATTTTTGACCAACTTCAATGCGCAAGCTTCTTTTCTAAAATCGATCTTCATTCTGGCTACCACCAACTCAAGGTTCAATATGAAGATATTCCAAAAACCGCTTTCCGAACAAGGTATGGACATTATGAGTTCACAGTCATGCCGTTTAGACTGACTAATGCTCCAGCTGCGTTCATGGACATGATGAATCGAATTCAAACCTTACTTGGATAAATTTGTTATCGTATTCATTGACGACATTCTCATTTATTCTAAGTCTAAAGAAGATCATGTCTTACATCTCCGAACCTTACTTGAAATACTTAGAACCGAGAGATTGTACGCCAAGTTCTTGAAATATGAATTTTGACTTCACGAAGTACAATTTCTTGGACACATCATAAACGTGAATGATATTCAAGTCCATCTCGCTAAGATTGAAGCTATCTCAAAGTGGGAGATTCTAAAGTCGCCAACCGAGATCCGAAGTTTCTTGGGTTTGGCTGGCTACTGTATGTCCCGAATATGGATCACTATAGTATGATATCAACCCAAACACGATGTTAGTGCGGAATCCTAACACAGTGGTGATTCAAGAACGAGATAGAGGAACAATATCAATATAATAGACACGATAATACTCCAAATGCACACGATTATATTAATAAATCATCTGGTACATGAGATTACACAAATCGGTATTGCTCTCTTGATGGTGACTATGAAAGTATGAGAGAGATCTGGTTCGTCTATAAAAAAACTTACCCTAAAATAATTAAACATGTTTTATATAGTTAGCATTTACAAGAGGCCCAATGACCAAGCCCAACTAAGCCCAAACAGAAATCAACATGATTTATGTATTACTACCCCATTCAAACTGAAATCCCTATGGATTTCGGTATTACATGCTCCAAGCCGTAAATTCCATCTTGTATAATACTTTGACTCTTCTAGATTATTTCTCTTTTGTCTTGATCATGTCCTGGTCTTTTGTAATGCGTCAGTCTAACAAAATCGTGACCCAACAATCTCCCCCTAAGACTGGTGCTTTCAAAACCTTCAAAATCTTTACTAGAACATGATCAGCAACTTCAGCATCTGCATCCAATACTCTAATATTTCCCCTTTTTTGACAGCATCATCCAATTTGAATCTCAAATACTTCATATGCTTTTGCAAGAAATCAATCTTGAAAGAACAATCAACTTTGATAGAAAGATCAACCATAATATTTTTGAAAACAATTAAATAAAACAAAATAAGACAGATATATTTTTTGTAATTTTATATTTTTCTGATTTTTACGATTTTCTTGAAAAGACTTGAAATGAGATCATACCAGCTAAACCAACTATAACACACATAACCAACATCAGATTTCATGAGCTGAAGACAAAAACTAAAACAAGCTTTTAAACGATTTCTTAAGACATTTGTTTCGATAAGAGTAATCAAGAAGTAAAAATAAATGAAATAAAATATAACCAAAAACAACAAATAAAACAAATTTAATCACCTGGTTGTAATTTAGCAAAAATTTGGGATCAAATTTCAGTTTTGATAAAACGCCGCCTTTTATGAAAAGATCCGAACATGGAATCATATTGTTTAAGGTGTTGTCACAAGGATTGATGTTTAGCGTTATTATGACATAAAGAGACAGGTTGATAGCAGGTATAACTAACTTATCATGATTTTTATTGCATCAGTGATATGAATTAGGTTCAGTTCGGCATAAAGCTTAGATGGACATTACTCATGGACCGGTGATGCCTCCTATCTCTTCTCAAAGCATATTTGGCTTTCCCCAGATCACCCCAATTTGACTCCAACCCCCTAGTGCTTGATCAAAAGTTTTTTTTATAGATAATCAAACAAAAATTTAAGCTTTAAGGTTGAACGTTGGACTTACAAATCATCCGGACTTACAAGCCTTTCATTCAGAGTGTTTAGGACTTATTTGAATGCCCCACCCTTGTAGTTCTAGTTTGACCCTTTAAGCTTTTGAAATACGAATTTTTTTATTAACACAATAATTTATTATTTTTATTTTTTTGTATATTTTTATTATTTTTTTTATTATATATTTTCTTATAATTTAAGCAATAACTTAGAAACAAAATATTTTTGGTGATCAAGACACTAACGGGCTCGTGTATGACTAGGTAATTGCTTTTTTGCCTATCATGCAGAGAGATGTATATGGAGACATGTACATTTCTTCAAAATTACTCTCCACAGTAAGTTTAGTAAATTTAGTTTATATCACTTCAACTTTTACGCATCATGGAAAGCTACCATACAAATCAATGACTGTTCTAGAGCCTTTTAAACTTAATAACTTCACCCGTTAGGCACACATAATCAGTTTATCTATCATTTTCCAAAGGTTGGATCAATTTTCATTTGAAAATCTTTTTAAGCTTCCAAAAAGTTGTTACCTGAATAATCATATCACTTCCCAAACAAATACTGAAGACTCTTTAAAATTCAGTCGCCCCGGACACTCTTAGTTTTTCAGGTGAATAGAAATCCCGTATGTCCACAAGTGTTTAACAGGACCAAACACATATATAGATACATGTCCCTCAAACTTAGAATAACTGACATAATTTTAAGCAAAAGAATTAAAAGAAAACACATCACAATCACCCTATATGCTTTCAGTTTTTAGGTAAATAGTTATCATGTATGTCTACAAGTAGATGACAGGACCAAACATATACAAGTACATGTCCTTCAAACTTAAGCAACAAACATAATTTTAAGCAAAAGTGAATTTTTTTTATTTAATTTTTTTATAACAAAAACGCACACAAACTCTTTTTGAATTTTTTTAATTTTCTCCCCCTAAATTTGTGCAAAATTAAAAATATGTACAAATTTAACATAAAAAAGACTCAATCATCAAAACATAGTATTTAATAATAATATATGAAAAAGTGTGATAGTCAGCCAACTGATGTACTGTAGTTTCTCATTTACGTTCAAGTAATTTTCTCATTTTGAGAAACAAAATACACTATACTTGAAAAACTATACGTAAACATATTTTTGATTTTTTTTTAAATAAAATAAAATTTTAATATATTTTTGACTAATCAATCTTTCATACCAAAGTGATACGGTTACCTTTTATATTCAAGACATCGTTTTCCCTTTTATGAGAATCTCTCCCTAAGAATAAGCTTGTTTTGAGATTCTGCATGATTGCGAGTTGAATGCCTCGAACAAAACTTTTTATATGCAATGAATTTCATGATTTGTTCCTACACACTTAGAGAGCAGATTAAAAACGTTCTATCACCCTAAAATCCCGTACATGCAACAAATAATCCATTTTATGGTTTAAAGATCTAGAAACAATGGATATTTGCCCTGTCATGTGACTGGAACAACCCATTTAATAAACAATGAATTTGTGGTTGTTCCTACACACATAGCGGGATCAGTTGGACATAGGAACCCAAGTAATAAATGTCTTAGGGTTCCCTTGAGTATCAACATATGTGACCTCTTGCCAACTCATATCTTTCCTATCTTTAACAGAATCATTTGTTATTATAGATTTTCTGTTTGCTGAGTTTTAAGTTTCCAAGTCTGTCTTGTTTAGTGAAATTGGAAAGAACAGACTTTGGAGTGGAACAATTCGAATTCGAATTCTTAGAACTCTCAACACTCTTTGATTTCTGAAAATTTATTTTTCTTTTAACATTATCTAAACCATTTGAGTGCAAACTTGTCATATTAACTTTGAATCCTTGAGTATCTATGACCCGTTGTAAAGATACTCGTGGTTTTGTAAAATAAGCATTTTGTTTAACCACTGGATTCGGTTGAAACCTATTACTTTTCACCTGAGGAGCTTGTCTATTAACGGGACGGTAGTGACACACCTTTGCCAAATGCCCGCCATTCCCGCAGACGAAACACACCTTATTTCCTTCTTCTAATGCCAATAGAAGCACTTGCCTCATGTTGGAATTTCTTCTTATGAAAGGTTTTCTATTCTTCTTGCCCCTTGGCGCAGCCTTCTGATTTTGCTTGTAATAGGGAGCATATAGACGATGAACACAATTTATGGCTATATGTCCTGGCGTGCCACAGTGGTAACATGTTTGCCTCTTAATATAAATAGCAACCAATGATTTATCAACACATGGAGATTCGGAGGATCTATGAGGACGAGACTGTCCTTGTTGTGCTGATTTTTTATGTGTCTTCCCTTCGGTGTCACAACTCTGTGTATTATTATTAGTACAATTTTGTGTTGTGTTGTCATCTGAGTTTGATGGCACGTTAGAATAAGATTCATTTTCACTAGCCTAAACCCCTTCACTATCAGAAGCAACGTCATTTACTATATCTGCACATGAAGTAGAAGCATCAAAAGTTTTCACACATTTAAAAACAGGCTTGATTTCCTCTAGGGATCTTGATCCAACAATTTCAGATTGAACCGGTTTACCATACTTCAAGTTTTTTACCTTTTCTTCCTGCCCTTTGGTAACAGGAAGACTAGCATAGTTGTCATTATAAAGTGGGGGTACCTGACTATATCCTATGCCCTCACCTTTATTTTCTTTCCATCATAACTGATTGTCAATCATTTAACTGACTATTTTACTGGAACCCTCGAATTTTTTGAAATCAAGTTCAGCTCTCTCAAATTTAGCATTTAAATTTAAAATTTCTAACTTAGAAGCTTCCAGTTTAGCAGTTAATTCAGCGATTTCCTGTTTGGCATCTAGGTGGTGACAACATTTTATACTTAAATAAGATTTAAGCTTAGAAAAATCCTTCTTATGTGCTTCTATCTTATCTAGGAAAGCTTTTTCATTTTTCTTAAGTTTAAAGTTTTTAGAGTTCACTCTTTCCATGTCTCTAAACAAATTATCATTGTGAATCATATACAAACTTATCTTATCAATGCAATCTTGAGAACATGATTGAAAACTTACCTCTGTAGGCGAACTCTGAAAAAATACTTGTGAAGGAGCAGACTAATTACGATTACTTCTAAACATTGAGATGGGTTGTGGAGAATTCATTGAGTAATTAAAAGAATTAATCTGATTTTCCCGCCAAAAGTTTTCAAAAAAAAAATCGCCAAAGTTCTCAAGAAAGATGTCCCACTCAAAAGAAGCATCTAGGAAAAATTTTGTTCAAAACAAATTTTTTTTTCCGATTTTCCCGCCAAACAAATTTACCGAAAATAACCAAAAAAAAATTGTTTTTGCCAAAATTTTCAAAAATGAATTTTTACTTATGAGAAGTATTCAGGAAAAATTTCGTTCAAGAAAATTTCTTTTTTTTTTTACATAGAACCCTTGATTTGACCTAGAACTCCAAGCATTGGCCGAGAACACATGTTGACCGAGAACACACTTTGACCGAGAACACAGAAATGTTGGCTAAAAACTCTTGTTTTTGCCCGAGAACACTAGTCTTAAGCCGAAAACGATCAAACTTGGCCGAAAACACTGATTTTAGACAGAAAACCCTTGTTTAATGGCTGAGAACTATTAAACGCAGCCGAGAACACCCAGAACGCGTTTTGCAATCTTATTTTGGTAACAACAAATCTTTGATTTTATGGGATTCAAATTGTTTCCAAGGATAATGTGATCTTTGACCAAACCAACAGCTGTTCTTCTTCTCCGATCTGAATCTCGTTGGAATAACACAAAGAACTACAAAACACCCGAGATCTTGAATATGTTGATATCAAACGGATCCTTGAATGGTTCAAAAGGCTCTATCAATTGTAAGTCCCGAATCTGGTCCACTACAATATCATATCAACCCAAACACGATGTTAGTGTGGAATCCTAACATAGTGGTGATTCAAAAACGAGATAGAGGAACAATATGAATATAATAAACACTATAATACTCCAAACTTATCTTATCAACGCAATCTTGAGAACATGGTTGAAAACTTACCTCTGTAGGTGAACTATGAAATACTACTTGTGAGGGAGCAGGCTGATTACGATTACTTCTAAACATTGAGATGGGTTGTGGAGAATCCATTGAGTAATTAAAAGAATTAATCTGATTTTCCCGCCAAAAATTTTCGAAAAAATATGATCGCCAAAGTTCTCAAGAAAGATGTCCCACTCAAAAGAAGCGTCTAGGAAATATTTTGTTCAAGACAAATTTTTTTCTGATTTTTCCGCCAAATTATTTACCGAAAATCACCCAAAAAAATTTATTTTTGCCAAAATTTTCAAAAATGAATTTTTACTTATGAGGAGTATTTAGAATAAATTTCGTTTAAGAAAATTGTTTTTCTTACGGAGAACCCTTGATTTGACTGAGAATTCAAAGCATTGGCCGAGAACACACTTTGACCAAGAACACAGAAATGTTGGCCAAAAACTCTTGTTTTTGGCCGAGAAGACTAGTCTTAAGCCGAAAACGATCAAACTTGGCCGAAAACACTGATTTTAGACAGAAAACCTTTGTTTAATGGCCGAGAACTATTAAACGCAGCCAAGAACACCCAGAACGTGTTTTCCAATTTTATTTTGGTAACAACTAAATCCCTGATTTTATGGGATATAAATTGTTTCCAAGGATAATGTGATCTTTGACCAAACCAACAGTTGTTCTTCTTCTCAGATCTAAATCTCGCCGGAATAACACAAAGAACTACAAAACACCCGAGATCTTGAATCTGTTGATATCATTGTAAGGTGGGGGTACCTGACTATATCCTATGCCCTCACCTTTGTTTTCTGTCCATTATAACTGATTGTCAATCATTGAACTGACTATTTTGCTGAAACCCTCGAATTTTTTGAAATCAAGTTCAGTTCTCTCAAATTTAGCATTTAAATTTAAAATTTCTAACTTGGAGGCTTCCAGTTTAGCAGTTTATTCAGCGATTTCCTGTTTGGCATCTAGGTGGTGACAACATTTTATACTGAAATCAGATTTACGCTTAGAAAAATCCTTCTTATGTGCTTCTATCTTATCTAGGAAAGTTTTTTCATTTTACTTAAGTTTAAAGTTTTCAGAGTTCACTATTTTCATGTCTCTAATCAAATTATCATTGTGAAGCTTATACAAACTTATCTTATCAATGCAATCTTGAGAACATGATTGAAAACTTACCTCTGTAGGCGAACTCTGAAATACTACTTGTGAGGGAGCAGACTGATTACGATTACTTCTAAACATTGAGATGGGTTGTGGAGAATCCATTAAGTAATTAAAAGAATTAATATGATTTTCCCGCCAAAATTTTTCGAAAAATTATGATCGCCAAAGTTCTTAAGAAATATGTCTCACTCAAAAGAAGCGTCTAGGAAAATTTTGTTCAAGACAAAATTTTTCCGATTTTCCCGCCAAAAAAATTTACTAAAAATCACCAAAAAAAACTTGTTTTTGCCAAAATTTTCAAAACTGAATTTTTACTTATGAGGAGTATTCAGGAAAATATTCTTTCAAGAAAATTTCTTTTTTTTTTTACGGAGAACCCTAGATTTGACCGAGAACTCAAAGCATTGGCCGAGAACACACGTTGATCGAGAGCACACTTTGACCGAGAACACTAGTCTTAAGCCGAAAACGATCAAACTTGGCCGAAAACACTAATTTTAGACAGAAAACCCTTGTTTAATGGCCGAGAACTATTAAACGCAGCCGAGAACACCCAGAACGCGTTTTGCAATCTTATTTTGGTTACAACTAAATCTCTGATCTTATGGGATTCAAATTGTTTCCAAGGATAATGTGATCTTTGAACAAACCAACAGCTGTTCTTCTACTCCGGTCTAAATCTTGCCGGAATAACACAAAGAACTACAAAACACTCGAGATCTTGAATCTGTTGATATCAAACGGATCCTTGAATGGTTCAAAAGGCTCTGATACCAATTGTAAGTCCCGAATCTGGATCACTACAGTATGATATCAACCCAAACACGATTTTAGTGCAGAATCCTTACACAGTGGTGATTCAAGAACGAGATAGAGGAGCAATATGAATATAATAAACACGATAATACTCCAAATGCACACGATTATATTAATAAATCATCTAGTACATGAGATTACACAAATCAGTATTGCTCTCTTGATGGTGACTATGAAAGTATGAGAGAGATCTGGTTCGTCTAAAAAAACTTACCCTAAAATGATTAAACATGCTTTCTATAGTTAGCTTTTACAAGAGGCCCAATGACCAAGCCCAACTATGCCCAAACAGAAATCAACATGATTTCTGTATTACCACCCCATGCAAACCGAAATCCCTATGGATTTTGGTATTACATGCTCCAAGCCGTAAATTCCATCTTGTATAATACTTTGACTCTTCTAGATTATTTCTCTTTTGTCTTGATCATGTCTTGGTCTTTTGATATGCGTCAGTCTAACCAAATCGTGACCCAACATCATCGAAGGTTCATCGAAAACTTCTCTCGAATCGTTGTTCCCCTAACTTCTCTAACTCGCAAAAACATTAAGTATGAATGGGGAACTAAACAACAAGAGGTGCTCGATATACTTAAACAAAAACTCACCCAAGCACCTATACTGGCCTTGCTAGAAGGTACCTAGGATTTTGTAGTCTTTAGTGACGCGTCTCATTCTGGTTTAGGATGCGTACTAATGCAATGAAAGAAAGTGATCGCCTACGCCTCTCGACAACTCAAGGTACACGAAAAGAATTATACAACTCACGATCTAGAATTAGGCGCCATAATATTTGCGTTGAATATATGGAGGCACTATCTCTATGGAGTCAAGTTTGTCGTGTTTACCGATCAAAAAAGTCTTAAAGCACATTTTTGAACAAAAAGAACTCAACATGCGTCAAAGACACTGGATGAAAACTCTAAATGACTGCGACTGTGAAATCGTATATCACGAAGGTAAGGCCAACGTTGTGGCCAACGCCTTGAGTCGTAAAGAACACGAAAATCCAAAAAGAGTTAGAGCTCTGCGACTAGAGCTCTAAGTTGATATTATTGAACAAATCAAATCTGCTCAACTCCAAGCAATAAATGAAAACAAGATCTCCGACGAAAAAGGTAATGGCACCATTGACTTGCTAGTCAAAGGTGAAGATGGTTACTTAGAATGGGAAACCGAATTTGGGTACCTATCGTTGGAGACTCACGTGAAAATATCTTGAACGAAGCCCACAAGTCCAAGTACTTGATGCACCCCGTTAGTGACAAAATGTACCAAAATCTTAAACCAAACTACTGTTGGAATGAGATGAAAAAGGACATCGTTTCGCATGTTGTGAAATGTCTAACTTGTTTAAAAGTCAAGGCTGAACACCAAAAGCCATCTGGATTGCATCAGCAACCCGAACTACCCGTTTGGAAGTGGGAGTTAATAACCATGGATTTCATCACAAATCTCCCATAAAGACTCGACAAAATAATGCCATTTAGGTTATCATCGATAGATTAACTAAATCCGCTCATTTCATACTAATCAATGAATCGTACTCAATGGATAGATTATCGTGAATCTATGTGAACAACATCGTTGCTTTACATGGAGTACCGTTGTGTATAATTTCTGATCGAGACAGTCGTTTTACGTCTCACTTATGGAAAAGCTTTCAAAAAGCGTTAGGCACAAAGTTAAACCTTAGCACCACCTATCATCCACAACTGATGAGAAAAGCGAAAGGACAATTCAAACGTTGGAAGATATGCTCCGTGCTTGTGTGATAGACTTAGGTGGAAGTTGGGATGACCACTTAGCCTTAATGGAATACTCGTGTAATAATAGTTACCACACCAGTATTCAAGCTGCACCGTTCGAAGCATTGCATGGTCGTAAATGTAGAACGCCCGTGTGATGGTCCGAAACCGGAGACAATCAATTGTCTGGACTCGAGATTGTCCAAGAAACCACCGATAAAGTTCTACAAATCCGCGAACGACTTAAGACGGCACGTGACCGCCAAAATAGTTACGCCGATGTCCGTCGTAAGCCGTTGTAATTCAATGTTTGTGACAAAGTTCTTTTGAAAGTCTCCCCATGGAAAGGCGTGGTTCGCTTCGTGAAGAAAGGAAAACTTAGCCCTCGATTTGTAGGATCATTTGAGATACTCGAGCAAATCGGGACTGTTTCATACCGTTTGCGACTACTCGAAGAAATGCAAGGGATACACGATGTATTCCACGTCTCGAATATGCGAAAATGTTTAGCCGACGGATCTTTGTCGATGCCCTTAAAATACGTTGAAATTAATGAGAACTTAAATTTTGTAGAAAAACCAATTCAAATCGAAGATTCGAAAACAAAGAAATTGAAAAGATGAACTCTGAAAATCGTGAAAGTAAAGTGGGACTCACGAAGAGGCCCCGAATACACATAGGAACTTGAATCAGAAAGGAAGAAAAAGTACCCCCATGTGTTTCAAGAGCAAATCTCGTGGAAGAGATTCATTCCAAGGTGGGGAGGATGTAGCATCGTGAAAGTTTCGGATCATAAATGCCAAGTTATAAAAAATAAAGGACCAAATATGAAAAATTCTAAACTCCAAGGTCTAAATTGAAAAATCTGTCTTTCTGTCCTATCGCGATACGCGACGGTACAAGGGACAAGCCCATCGCATATCGCGAAGGGGCTTGGTTATAAACCCAAGATATGGCTTCATAGTGATACGTGATCGCTGAGGAGCCAACGTCATCGCGTATCACGATGATGTGGTCTGACAAGCGTGGCACGTGTTGCCACGCGTCAACCGGTGGCACTATGCATCTCCACGTGTCACCATGTGGCACCACGTCCGCCACGTGGCAGGCCTAGTGGTGACTGGTGATGGCTACATCGCGATACGCGACGGACAAGCCCAAGGGCCATAGCGTATCGCGATGCCTTTCCTGTTTTGCCTATAATAGCAAGCTACGGGTTTGTTCATTCTCACACTCAAAATTTCATACTCGACTCTCTCTATCTCTCTCTCTCTAGCATATCTATAAGTCTTGAAAAGTATACCCTCGATTACCTCGAAAAGCGTGTCCATATTCCTCGATAACCATGCCAAAATACCGACGTTCCTCGATATTCGTGCCACATACCAACGACATTCCAACGAAGAAGGTTTTGCCATCCTGACGTCCCGACGACCCGCATCGTAAAGTGTGCCGACTTGGGAGAAATATTGGAGTGCATCGTTTGCGTGCCAAGGATTAAGTGACGAGAGGAAAGGTCGATCAAGAAGATAAAGAAGGCAAAGCGGCGATGTAGTGCTACTCAATTGTCTAGGGTTACTATAAGCCAACCAAGGTGCGAGATAGCAACAGAAAAGACCCTCGGACAGTGATTGAAGCTGATCCAAATCAAAAAGGTGAATACGCCCCAAACTTTACAAACTTGTTTAAAACGAGTCAATTGAATTAAAAGGTTTACATGGGACTACGTGTCTCTAAAACAGTATAAATAAAAGTAAAAGCACTAGCCCTCAGGCTACTGTATACGTTTGTATGAATCCTTACATATGTGGAAAGATGCGGTGGGCACATCGCCCAATACTTGGTTATAGTTACGCTCACCTGCGGGGAGTAATGACCATGTGTAAACGAATATGTACTTAACTAAGTCGAACGTTGCGGTGTTTGCAGGGGTATTTAGTGTAGAGACTTGAGTTTATAATTGTTGTTTAAATCTTGATTATTCCTAGGCCAAGATGGGCTGGTCATAACTATGTCGCAAGGGGTAATCAAGTAAAAGAAAATATTTTTAGCGCCAGCGTATTCACCAGCATATCGCTGACGTATTTTCTAAACATTTTGCAGGTAATTAAGATTAGGACTTGGGAAGACGAAGTGCTCAAGATATCTGATGGCTCGGATCTTTTTGTTAAAACTCAAAATATATTAAAGGGTGGTTTTGTAATGAAACATATATTTTGTAAACACTTAAACGGAAACTTTTAAATCCCGTCTTTTGCTAATATTAAATCCACATGTTATAAAGACTTCCGCTTTTAAACCGTTAACTCTGATATATTTACAAATGTGGTACCAACTGTTGGTCATACGCCCAGCCCTAAGATGGGGGTGTGACAGCTTGCATCCTCAAACTGTTCAACCGTGTCAAACATGGCCAGATTCGCTTGATTACCATTAGGTGAATTACCTAAAACCTTTGATTCTAGTAAATACCATCAGCAGCAACCAAAACTTGTGACCCACCAGTTTTCACTGGTTCACCTAGAAGACTTCTCTTTTTGTCTCAGTATACTTCTGACTTGCACTTCTGACTTGAGTTCGGGGTCATAAATACTCTTTTTGGCTTGTCACGTTCTTTAGCAAAATGATTGTATTGCTAATAGTTATAATATCGAACCTTTAATTTATCGAATCCAACCCTCTTGTTCAAAGTTGGAAAGTCCTTCTCCATTACCTACATAAACTTCTTCACTTTTCTCACGATCATAGCTATATTCCACTTTAAATCCATTAATTCTAAATCATCAGGATCATCTGGTCATAGTATCAGTCAACTCACTCGTAGCAAATTTTTTCACCCACCAATTGTTCATAAGACATTATGAAAGCACTCAACAAAGCAAAATGTTATTATGCTTCTTTCATGTTTACTTGTGGTGGTTGAGGAATTTGAGAACTTGACCCGGAAAATGGATTACTTGACCCAATAGATGAATTACTTGAACCAGAAGCCATAAAACATGCATTAGGCATGGAATCTCCACCTTGTGGAATCTCTTGGTTGTTTTGTGAATAGAAAGCAGAGATAGGAATTGAATTGCTACTCATGGGAAGAGAACCACCATACAATGTAGGATCTTTATTATCCTTTAATGAGTTTTAACATCTCAAGTCTTATTCCCTTTCTTCCATCTTTTGCATGAATTCTATAGCAGTAAGATCATCATTCTTGAAGAAATTGTTCTATTTCAATACAAGCAAGAAAGTAGAATATGAACTTGGTAAAGCATTCTTGACAGTATCAGTCTGATCAATTGACTAGGTTCCATTGTTAGATTTGGCATTTCAGCAATTAAGTGGCAAAACCTCGTCAACATCTCATCAACAGTTTCCCCTTTCAACAAACAGAAGTTTCTGAACTGAAACTTGATCATGACTTTCTTACTCTCTAGAGTATTTCCCACACTTATCATTCTCAAGTGCTGAAACAATACAACACAGATTTGATACTTTCCACTTGATGAAAAATATTCTCTGGTAATGCCATCGTCTAGGTTGAGTAAGCCTTTGTCTCAATTTCCAAAGCCTTCTTTTCTTCATTTTACTAAGATTCAAACGGTTTCTCAGTATAGCTAGTAGTAGGATCACCAAGCATTTGAGGAGTATACATATTATCTAGGCTGCGAGTACAATCAGGATGAACGGAATCCAAGTGCACTTGAAACCTCGGTTCCCACTTTGCAAAATCACTCAACTTCATGAGTCTTGGGCATTTGGAATGAGACTCGATCTCAGCATCCAATTGTAACATTTGTTACATGATCATATTTTTAGAAGCTAAGGCATAGAAATTAGCCATTTTTAATGTTTAGGGTTAAAACTAATAATTTTGAAAGTTATGGGTTGAAACTGTCAATATGTGAAAGTTCAGGTAACGAATGGGGAATACTTTATGAATGAATGAGATTGAATGAGTAAGAATGAGTCTGTTTTGGGTAACGGATGTGTGATGTCTAAATGACGAATGAAATACAATGAATGTAACTATTCAAGCAAGTGATCAATAACGAATAATCACAAGAATGAACAATAGCGTATGAAGTGTATCACTAATGGGGTTTTAAAATGAAGGAATGTGGCACTGTTCTAACAAATGGGTAGTTGGATATGAACGACAACTGGCATAAACAGTTACAACCATATGACGAATGGGTAGTTAAGAAGAACGAATGGATAGTTAAGAAGAATGAATGGGCATTCATCGTGTAACGAATGTGCTTTCAAATCTTAAAATCTTCATCAGATTTCCAGATTCAAACCAATATCAAATCAAATCCATATTTCACTTAAACAAGTATAACTCGTCCAAAACACGACCAAAATCCCCAAATAACCACTCTAAACAATCGTCCAACAATCCGAACACAACCAAACCAATCCGAACCTCAATTTCAATTCCAAACGCACTCAATTTTGACCTAACCAGTCAAATCAACACTCTATTCCCGCCAATACACTTAATCCATCAATTCACTAGAATTAAGCCAAACTAATACAATTAAACTTCCACGAATGATTAAGATACAATTACAAACAATCCGAATACCACATTGATATCAACTATCATGTGTTCCATGATTAATTGATCAATTACAGTCTGTACAGTTCAGAATTCAACTTCAATACACTTAACAATCAATTACTACTTCAATTGATGCATAAACTCTTCCTAATCGATAATCAATCTGACACAAGCTATGATACCACTTGTGAAACTGGTATTCGATTGATTACGACATCAATACTATTACGGATCTAGTCGTTTTAATGATATACGATTATAATTACTTTAGTAGGTGCACTTTGTGTGTTGAGAGTTCAATCGGACAGCATAACAGTGCCCAAACGAATGTTATAAAAACTAATAATTATTTCAATACTTTACAAATATATATAGAAGATGAGCTCATTCGTTATACAAGTAATAACGAATGAGCTTCATTCGTCATCATACGTTAACTTTAATACTTTAAGCTAACGAATAAGTACATTCGTAGTCTTCATTCGTTAGCATGTCTAACGAATAGGCCCGAATAAACACGCATGGACACATTCGTTATTAGCTATACTAACGAATGTGTCTTACATTAGCGAATGTACTTAGTAGATTTACCAAAACACCCCCTATACTTTATAACTAAGACCAATTACATTAAAAAAGATCGAGACGAACAAAACGTGTACTAACAACGATGATGTCTTCGGTGGTGGCTGAGAATTGTACTCGTCCGACATGTGTTTTTGTAGAAAGAATGATGATCACATCAATGAAAATAAAAGAAAAGATGAAGAAGAAGATAAACATGTGAATATATAAAACAAATAAAGAAACCGACGACATTTCAAAAATTCTGACGATCTAAAAGACAGTCAGATCCGACTGTTTAGAGTTTGTTTCTGTGGGGCCGAGTGTCTTCTACTTCGACGGTACTTCACGCTAATCGTTCGGCCGGAAGGTTAAAGCGTCGGATCCGGATAAACATGAGGCTACATGTCGTGTCGTGACTGGTTAAAATTCCGTCGGATCAGTTTGTGCTTTGGTCGAATTCGACCGGAAAATATGGCTAGTTTGGGAATTTGTTTTGGTCTCCGGTTATAGTTGGAAAAAAATGATCAAAATAGACTATTTTGAGAATTTTTCCATAATTAATTTATAAATTATTATGAAAAACATTTGTATTAGAAGTTTTATAATGGGATTCATTTGGATCACACTAATCTTGTACTTGGCATGGCAAGGAGGACATTTGGGCATGGCTTTAACAATGAATGCATTCATTGAACCAAGTGGTCAAAGTCGGGCGTACGTAAAATGCTCAATTTTATCCATTCCTTGTATAGCCAACTTGTCGACTTGGCAACTTGATTTCATCAATTTTATATTTGTGTGATTAATTTTACAAGAAACAATATTGATATTTTATGGTATAACAATACAACGTAGTCCGCAAAGTAACTTGTGTAATATAAAACTACCTTCAATGCAGATAAGACTTCGAATGGAACTTTTGTAATCCTTCTCCTTTTGTAGTATTTGGTTATAACAACCTGCAATGGATGTAGCCACCAGTTAGTATATACATGGTTGTCGATAGTGGCGGATCCAGAAATTCTTTTTACAAGGGTCGATTTTTTTTGGGTTGGTTGACTATTGGTATAAAAAAAATTCGGTCCGGTTCAGTTGTTCGGGTCGGGTCGCACCGGATATTTTTTCAGCAAAGTTTGGCTATTCGAGTTGGGTCAAATTAGTATATACTGTTTGTGGCTCGATTATGCCATTTTGGTAAGGTCAAATCGGGTCGGTCATATGAAAAAAAGATAACAAAAAAAAATCGTATAACCAAATAAGGTACATGGAACGTTATTAAAAATGCATAACTAACGTACAATACATCAAAAGTTGTTATATACAAGTTTTTATTTTTTGAAAATTAAACTGTAACATCTTTAAGTTTAGCTTTCCCAAGCAAATCTTTTTCAGTGATATAAATACAACTATCGTCTATTTTTTTCATCACTCATCTGATTACGCAAGTGGAACTTCACGTCCTTCATCACTGAAAAATAACTTTTAGCGATTGTGGTTGGGATGGAACCAGAAAATTTAACGATTTGCACAAAGAAAATAAGATAATTCAGCATATCTACCTATTCTAATAAAGTAAAAGATAATTGTGACACGTGTCAGTTTGTGGTTAATCCTTACAGTGTTTTTTCCTCTAAAACTAATGTATGGCATATATCAATAATTATTCACTTTCCTTTAAACTCCATTAATATTATATATAATTAAATTATTCACTTTTCTTTAAACTCTATTTGTATTATATCTATACACTTTTATACAAATAAATATTTACATATTATACTAATGTACATTGTTAGAATATATTCCATCAACAGAAGAGAAATGATTTTGACGGGAATTTGATAGTGAAAATTAACCTCAGAATGTCATGTGTCCAGAATTATTATGTATAGCATTTTTGTGAAAGATTTTAGCTTCATTGTTATATACCGATGGTAGAACAACTCATTCTCAATTTAAAATTCAAATATATTTTATAACATAAAACGACTATTTGTAATACATTTTTTTACATAACATAGAAAGACTTAATTATATTTTTTTATTTGTTTTAAATTATTCATTGTAATTCATACATTAATTTATCTCGTGTAACACACGGGTTTCTAAAGCCAGTAAAAAACTAATAAACAAAAAACTATGTGTAAACAAATAAATTTAAATTAAATAAAACAAATGGTAAGCGTCTCTATGTATATTAAATAAAGAAAAATAACAAAAAAAAAATGAAACGAATGATTAGTTAGAATTACCTTATTAAAAATTCATTATTAAAGTATTGAATAATGTTTATTAGTTATGACCGTAAAGTGTAAACTGAGTATAGACATCCAATTAATTCAATTAATTGTATTTTACACATTTTTAGTTTTGAAGTTTGACCCAATGAAAAAACTGAAATATTGTGAGCCGTGACTTAAATTAAACAGGCCTGAGAACTTGTAAATAACTTTTAGGTCGTCTTCTCCGTTTCTTCCGCTGTAACACTTAGCATATGTTGCCGGCGGGAGTCGAAAAATTTCTGACTATTAGTTTCATTTTTTCTCTTTTTCATCTCAAATACTCTCTAAATCTGTCAGCAATAAATTCATAGGGGTCGGAGTCAAAATTTCACAGTGGTTAGTCGGGATTTTAGTGCATATATACTACTACATTTTTTTCTTTCACAGGGGTCGGCCTACCCCCACACCTTATATGTGATCCCCCCATGACTTGCCGATCGCGATCCACAATCATAGTTTTCGACATACATTCTCAGTGTATTAATTATATGGTTTAGGTATACCATTCTTTTGATGTCTTAGGCAACTCAATATCTACGTCACGCATACTGCTATTACTAAAAAATATGTTACAAAAAGTGTTAATATATTTGTTTCCTAGTTTTTTCTTTCAAGTATTTGAAATATATAATTAACTAGTTTTTAGCCCGCGTGTCACGCGGGTTTATTTAGGTTTTTATTCTTAATTATTTTGCAATTGCATTTTTTCTAACTAATTGTTTTAATTTAATTTATTATGAGAAAGTTTGTTATATTCACTCCGAATTTATACACTTGCATGGTTATAATGCTTCGGAGACATAGGCTATCGTCATGAACTATTTTTGGCTCTCATAAAATCAAATGAAGGGAAAAAATAGTAAAAAGAAAACAATAGCTTCCGGTCTCGAACATACATACATACATACATACATACGTATAGGTAGCAGGTAGATGATGCAACTTTGAAAATGTCATAGGTGAAAGCGGGCCTTTCACCCATACTCGTTCTACAGTGTGCGAGCTTTTACCTATCCATCTCGAGATAGTTGCTACCTATATGTTCTGATTCATTTACTACGAGAAAGCCACCATTCTCTCAATACAAGGTCAAAATATGATGTAAGATATCACATAAGATATACAGGGAGTTAAGCAAAGTATTATTAACCATGTTATGTGTTCCCGAGTTAAATTAACGAAAGAAAAGAAAGGAAAGGAAAAGGAAAACTTTAACTTTCTTTTCCTTTCCTTTCTCACATCCTATCTATTTTCCTTTCCTTTCCTTTCCATCCAATTCTTTTCATTTTGGAAAGAAAACTTTCATCCTTTAAAACCTCACATTTCCCCTACTTTTCCTTTCCTTTCTCCCCTTAAATGAAACTTGGGAACACAAGTTTTGAACTTTCCATTCCTTTCTTTCCATAAAAAAAACTTGGGAACACACCCACCTCTATCTTTCCATCTATTTCCTTTCCTTTCTCCTCTTAAGTGGAACTTGGTAACACATAAAAGATATCATTCCTATAAGATTCATAATAGCATGCAATGAATGATTTAAATTAATCCAGTTAAGAGTATAGGGTTGGTTACACATAGAGGGAGTTAAGCATAGTATTATTAACCATGCTACTTTAAATCATTTCTATAAGGTTACATATCATTGATTTTTGCATTCATTCAGAATATAGAATTACAAAGTTGACTCACACTAAAAAACTATGGATAACAATTTCACATATGAAAAGAGGAGTGAGCTAATCAATATAAACACCATATGTGAAAAACTAATATAACAATTAGACAAATGAACTGTAGCAATGCAAAATGGTTAGCAACAGAAGACAATAAAACAAAATAAGGAACAACTGAGACTCACTTCATGGTATGCATATCGGAGACATGAAACAATATCTTAAATCGAACATGACAATACGATGTAATCCATCGGCTGTTATTGAAACGACAATGATTGATAGTGCACCTGTAATTGGCCAACACCCACCAAAATGGAGCACCTAATTGAGGTATGTGAAAAACAAAATCATCACATGCAAATTGAATCGGAAAAAAATATAACATTTTTACAAAGGCCATTAAAACAACCATATCTTTACCAAACATAAACAAATCATTATGTAAATCCAACCATAATATTAGCATAAAGTCATCATAAACCACGAGCCATACACGTACACACTCGTAAGTCGTATCACAGGCCTCACCGATCACTTGATGCCTCATCTCTGCAGCTTAACCGCTCCCTCAGAAATAAATGTGTACTTGCTGCATAATCACAAAAACATTACATCAAATCTATATTCTTTAAAAAAAAGTAAATTCTTTGATAATTTAGTCAAAGATTTGACCTGCTACTTGAATACTTAAACGAACTTGAATAACGCACACGCTTAGTAACGCCTCTAGACTATAAAAACCCGAACCCAAGAAAGTAGCATATAATATCTGAGTTCTTTAATATAGAGATTTATCTCTGCTCTCTCAGTTCTCTAAGCTGTGTGTTTTAACTTGTAATCTAGACATCTGTTCTTCAATTCTCATATCTCAAAAGTAATCTAGGTTATTTTTGGCCATTAATATTGTGAATTCAGATTCCTAAATACTAATAGCAATAACTTACATCATATTAGTCCAACTAAGATGAACAAAAATCCTTTTTTTCCTAACCCATTCAGGCCTATCCGAACCACTCGCACCCTAATACTCAACGGCAAAATTCATCGATCACGACTAATGGAATTGTCACTATGAACCAGAGATCCACAATCTGATTCTCACCATGCTTGGGAATTGACGAAGGTCTCATCTTTATAACATGCAAAATAATAAACGCATATCGAAAAGTCCATATAAATTTACACCAAAAACTGTGCCTACCAATCAAAAACATCATGCATCCATTTTCTATTACAAATATCAAAACTTAACAACATTACACATCTGATATATAAATTAAAATCATAAACCTTTGAATATGTATACTTTGTTCACCATGTTCCATTGACCAACTTGGGCAGAAATTCCTTTTAGCGTCTCGTATCATGGTATTTAAGGTAAATAAGAAGATAAAATATTAGCAAATAGTGACCAAAACGGGTTATGGATGAAAACACCGCAAAAGAACATGAAACAGGTCAAATTATAGAAATTTAAATGATTTGGGTTAAAAGCTTACATCAATGGATTCCACGAAGAACGTCTCTTGCATCTAGCAAAATCAGCTTCTAACATGTATCACCCAAATACGTTATCGTAGAAAGACCAGCCAAACCTGCACATGCAAATAGTGAAGAAGTTGCATAAAGTGTGGTTGTATAAAAGAAAGATCTACTCTTGCAGTATTCTTTATAACTTTTTATGGCTAAATGCATATCATGATGACCACTTTTTTTCTAGGATAAATCTAATTTGTTCAAACCTCACTGCAATGTGGATAACATGCTTAAACAACCAAAATTTTACATATAAAAGAGTAATTATGGTAGATTGCTTTTGAGCCTTCCATTAACAATTATCCATTCAAAAAGTAATCAAGTTACCCCAAACAATTACTCCAAAATGGTACATATGAACTGCGCAAGCATGTGTCTTTGAAAATATTTGGTCGGATAGCATTAGTTAAACTCGTTTAGGTCCGTTTGACTTTGTGTGTTAATTACCAACTACAATAATCAGATCTGCACAAATTTTGGCTTCCAATTATGCCTTTTTACCACGGTCACGTTGAATAATTACTATTGTTATAACAAAGTCAGCAACATTAGCACGTACAGAACACAACGGACATATGCAAGCGGAACAAACACATATATGTAGGGTTTGAAATTCTTAATCACATGTACTAAAAAAAATCACTTGTAATGCATCTCAGTTTATAAACCAACGATTGTTAACCTAAAAATTTTAACCTCATTTAAACCACAATTTGAAAACTAACAACAAAATATTAAATTTAGCAACTAAACATAAAATATTTCTGAATGAAATTAATACCCAAATGAGTAACCACAAAAACAAAAGCTTCAAAAACCTTGAATTGGGTGTAAAATTAATCGAATCGGCCGACTTAACTGAATCAAAACCCATAAAATAAAAAAGTATAGCTTACGCAGATTTACTTTGCTTCCATATATCCCTACGTGATAAAATCAAGTAAAGAAAATGAGATATATCCACTATCTAAGATAACAATCCACTATAGAATTTTTTGAAAAATAAAACTTCAATGTATGGTGTGCCCGCCACTTCCCACAACTCTTATATTTATGGATTTACAATCAACTAAAGCAAAATAGTATGTTTTAAGATGTTAACAGTAAACACTTAACAAAGAGTTTTATATCAGAATTAGATACACATATATGATGATTATTCTAGAAATATTCACTAATTAGTTTCCTAAAACATTTGATCTAGGTATATTTCATACACATAGTTGTGCTAAGTTCTAAAACACAATAATCAAGAAATACTTTTTTCATTTGTTTAGATTAAGTAATTAAGTGCCTTTAGAAAAGGTATGTGAAAAATGCGTCTTAAACTAATATAATGAAAACATGAGAGGTAGACAAAACATCAAACACTTGTCACTACAAGAAAAACTCAATGGAACAAATTCGATGTTGTATGTATATAAATGAACTCTAGTTGGGGAAGTGATTAGGGATTTAGGTGTATTAATTAATTAATTAATTTCAATAATATAACACTAATTCTCAATCAAATAAATTGTAAACCCAATTGAAGGAGGCTCACAAAGGATAAAACGAAGCCACTTCTACATTCAAACAAAGCTCCGACACAGATATTTCCCCAAGATATATAACACAGCAATACATATCTAAAGAATCAATGGCAAACATAAAAAAAATCTTCTTATTAGTGATTTATATTATAGTATTTCATATTTGAAGATAAAATAGAAAAACTTACTTGCTGGGAATCCATGGAAATCAAATCACCTACAAAGACTGAATGTTTACACAATCAAACCAAAGACTGATTTGAAGAGAAGAAAACAGAGGATATATGAAGACGATAATCCTTAAATTCGAATCAGATGGTCGATTGGAGACAGACGATTATGGTCAGTGGATTTACCTAAAGAATCGAAGTTGTTTGTGGCTGCGGGCTATGGAGTTAGGGTCTGAGAGGAGTAACAATCTGATAATATAACCCGTTCATAACCCATTTTAACTCATATAGGTAGCGTCACCCATTAGAAAACCCATATACATGTGAAACGGGTCAAGTGAAGGAGAAACTTAGATTTTGAAATCAAGCAATCTGGTAGCTCTAGAAATGGTGGGAAGCTATGTGACAATGACACGTAGGATTTCTTGGCAGACAATTATATAGATAGTTAGATTTTATTTTATAATAAAACATTAATCAAGATATATGCATTTACTAAAATTTATAATTTAAAGATTAAATTTTATTATTTATTTTATGTTTGTATGTTCACCAAAAATTTTTTATAAAATAAAAGTAGTATTGTTTCATAACTTCCATAATAGTTACTACTCATAATAATTCAAATTCAGTATTGGATCATTTCAGAAGTGTTTTTACAGCGAGAAGTGAAGGTGTAACTCCATTAATCCCTATCTTCACTCTCTTTCTTATTATGTGTAGGTGAGTATATACGTGTGTAGGTACATATGTTTGTATATGTGTATGTATGTTTGTATGTGTGTAGGTACGACGTTTGAATGTGGCTCGGTACGTTTGTATGTGTGTAGGTAAGTTTGAATGTGTGTAGGTACACATGTATATGTGTGTAGGCAGGTTTGAATGTGTGTAGGTAAGACATAAATACAACCAACCTACAATAATGTAGGTAACATCATAAGAAAGGGAGTGAAATTAGTGATTAATGGAGTTACACATTCACTTCTCGCACTTCTCGTTGTAATACCACTTCTCGCAAGATCCATCAGATATATATATATATATATATATATATATATATATATATATATATATATATATATATATCGAGTGTTATGTACAATTTTTTAACTTTCATTGCTAGTTTTCGGTACGGTTTGGTCTCTAAATGGTTAACTAAATCAATATCAAACATATATGGTTTACGATTTAAGTTTTCTTATGATAGATTTAAACAATAAAGTGTACTGTTATGAACTAAAACATTCGTTATTTATAATTTTTCTAATTCTAAGAAAGTTCATTGATAAAAATTTTAGGGGTATTTACTTGCTTTTCAATTTATTTTATTTGTTTAAAAAATCGAAAACACTTTAAAAGTTAAAAATGTATTATTTATTTTGAAATGATTGTAAAGACCATTGTTTAACTTCTATGTATTGACATCTTCTTTATCTATCGACTATTAATTAAGTATTGTATTTTCATGAATTATTAACAATGTGGTGCACATGTTTCAAACTAGTCTCTTAATAAAAACTCAAGCTTTGCTACTTGTCACTCTCACGGTTAAATCTCACTTTGTTTTTAAATTTTATAATGTAACAATATTTATCATTCCTAAATTGTATGTTTTAAAATTTATTAATTTAGTATATCTACTTTATATATATATATATATATATGTGTGTGTGTGTGTGTGTGTGCGCAAATATTTGAAGTTGATAACTATCTCTTATTTTATAAAAAAAACATCATTAAAAAAATATATACATTTATTGTAACATCTTGGATTTTTCGTATTTGAATTCGTATTTTGTTTAACCTGACTCGAAATGTAATTCGGGTCTTTTGAATATTTAATCTTTGTATTTATTAGCATCTAACTTGGTTTAACTTATTTTATATTTTCATTACTTTCAAATTAGTCAATCAATGTTTAGAATCTTTTAAAATCGCTTAAAATGGCTAACTTATTTTATATTCTCTAGGTGTCAAGTCGCATCACGAAGGGAGACTCCCCTATGCTGGTTGCATGACGCCTAGAGCCCCTTTTTGCAGTTGATTAGTTTTAGTTCGTTTTTTGTTCGGTTTTTAATACAAAATCGGGTTATTTTCGGACTAAATCGCATGTATTGAGCAACATGAAAACCTCCTTGACCCCGTTCATGTCCATATTCATTCCATCTTCTGTAAAAACGAATATTATGTTTTAAATGAGTTGATTTTGTTCTTAATTGATTATTCGCTTTCCTTAATCGTGCTAATACCTAATAAACGATTTTAGAATGTTATACTTAAACAAAACCCTAATTCCCCCTGAAAACTCAGCCCCCATCAAGTAAAAAATCGTGCATAATGTTTTCATGGTGTTTTCTTTCAAAGTTTCCATCTTTCGGTTTGACTTTCAAGCTTCAAGATCCTTTAACCTCGTTTATCTCTTTATTCTATTCATCATTCGGGTAACTTGTCTTCTGATATAATGTTTATTTTAATCTAATTAACAAAATCTCTCAATCAATTTCCCTGATTGAGGGAGTCTCGCCAATCAATTTGATCCCGGTCCGTTTTAGGGCATAATAGTCAAAATATTTGACTATCCGATTTATTTATCTTCTTGTCAGAACTAGCTTTTGGGCCAGAAGACTTTTATGTTTGTTTTATAATTTTGAGTATACTGGTCATAATTCGACTCCTAACTCAAAGTTTGAATTCTGAACAGTACTCACTCGCTTAAATCTTTAAAATCTCATAACTTGAGTTCTGGATATCCGTCTAATCTGATTCCAATTGTATTATTCTTGGTTTTAATTCTAGTTTACTATTGAAAAGTTCTTGGTCTGTTCATGTTGGATCAGTCAGCGCGTTAAAGGCTCAGAACTTGTTTATTAGTTATATTTTATTGTTTAACTCGTCAATCATTAAGGTGAGTAACCACTCCCCTTATTTTACTGTTTTCAAACACTTTGGGAACTTTATGTGTGCCTACTTTATACTCGTTTATTACATTAAACTAGCAAATCATGACTTGTTGTGTTGAACGATTAAATGCTAAATTCTTACTTTCTTACTTGTTTGTTTTATAGGATTCGGAGAGGGCCATCTGAAGTCTAGCAAGTCGGCATGATCATACGCCTTCTTAGTATCCAAAGCCTGATTCGCCAGGCAGTGGTCAACCGACACCATTATTTGTATTTCCTTCGTCTTAGTAGCCAGAGCCCAAATCGCAAGTGAATGGTCAAACGGAATCAATTATTTTCTCATTATTCAATTGTGGATACTCACTATATTGATTTGCTTATTTATTTTTTACAAATTATATTTATTATCAAAAAAATCTGGTGATTACTTACTCATCATGTTTTGTTAACAAATATATGTCTATTTTGTACGCATATTGCAGGTTATTCTTTGGTTTGAAGTGAAGGTTGAAGATTAATTAGAAAATACTTTAGGTTATAAATAAAAAGACAAATTGATATTACATCATTTATTTTTTTGGTTATATTTGTAATTAACTGAGACTTGTGTACTTGGTTGAAATTAAATAAATAAATTAGATATTGTCAAATAAATTTTGAATAATAGTGTCTTGTTAGCTGTGAACCAACGGTTCGCGCCTCGACATTTCTATCATAGGCTGCGATGTGACATTTACTAAAATATATATTTAAAGTTTGTACTTTTACGTTTGAATATTCATCAAATTTTGCTATATATAAAAATAAACACAATATTTTTTCGTATCTCTCATTCTAGCTAGTACCCATATATAATAATTCAAATCGAACACACACACACACACACAATATATATATATATATATATATATATAATGTAATATCATATGCCATATACAAAATATTTAAATTTCATTGCTAGCATTTTGCATGGTCATGTTTTTGAAGGTCTAATTAAATTAATGGCAAACAAATATGATTTATGCATGGTTTAATTTGTTTTATGACGGATTCATATAATAAAGTATTATGATACGAATTAAAACATTCTTATTATAACTTTCTACGAAAGTGCATTGCTAAGATTTTAAGGGTATGTTTTTTATGCGTGCTGTGAGTGTGATAAAATTATATAAGATGGGATGATTTGCTTTTGCACAAGATCGTGTTTTAAATTTATAAAAGTGATTTCTACAAACACTAAACACACATAAAATAGGCAAGTGTACCTATCGTATTTGTAGAATAGCATTGGTAAGACCCAAGTATCGATCCGTGGACACAAATGTTTCTAATAATAAATCGTTGTTTTATTTTAATCGGAGGTTTTAATCATTTTGGGGTTAATTTTTGAACTTTTTATAAAATATAAATACTTATATATAATATATAAGTGACCAAGATGAGAGATTCTAAACAAGTAGTTCAATTATAGGAAGGTTACCATCTAAGATCAAGAATTCACTCCATTTTAGCATTGATAATTGATATATAAACATGTGGTAGACTTGTCGTAATAATATATGATAGATAGCTCCTTAAGCCTTAAGTGAGCATCTTTGGCACGAAGGAGGTAGCATGCGCATTTTAAAGTCCATCCTTTCTTAATGTTATGCCACCTCAATAATGTCAATTTAAGTTGGCAAGTAGTTTCGTAAAGTAGAAAGATTAGGATTGACTTCGATTTCTCAAATACCAATTCTAACAACTTCGGGTGGTTGTAGTTAACTCACACAACCTCCCATTGGTTGATTTATGTAGGTTATAATTACACATTCCATTAACATATGACTTCTTTAACTAATTTGATATCCTAAGCAAAGCCATTTCCGGATTACCAAGGTTTAGAGAAATACATCATAACTTATATCTCATCATTTCTAAGTACAATATAAGGATCCATGTTTCGATAATGTATCAAAGTATTTCTATTTTTCAAGAACATGAATCGATCATGAATGATTGCCAATGGGATTGACAATCACCAACTTTGAATTAGTGATTTAAGATGGTGAAACATTTCTCATCAAAATATAATTGTAATATAACCATGTACTTTACTAGACTAACCCACATGTTTTATATAATCATCAAGCAAAACAAAGCTTCTTCATAGATATTAGATGGTGAATGGAGTTTAGCTCATAATGAGCATTATTATGAACATTAGGATGGATGATAATAACAAACACATGATTAAACTAGAACAATCTAACCAAATGTGGATGAATCTTCCTTCTTAATGATGATGGTGGATGGATGATGATGATGGTTGATTGTGATGACCTCTAAGCCTTCAAACTCTTCACTTGATCTTCAATGTGAGTGTTAGTGTGTGTTTTTATAAGTGGAGACCGGATAGAACTCTCCTCAAGGCACACCAAATGAGTGCAACATGAGCCACTATTTATAGGCAATCTGGAGTGAGAAGCACGGCCCCGTGCTTATGTAGGCACGCCCCTGTGCTTTTTAGTGACATGTGCTAATTCTTTTTGTCGTTTCTGAAAGGTAAGCACGGCCTCGTGCTTACGTAGGCACGCCCCCGTGCTTTTTAGTGACATGTGCTAATTCTTTTTGTCGTTTCTGAAAGGTAAGCACAACCCCGTGCCCATTGAAGCACGGCCCCGTGTCCAGCTGTCCACTATTTTGTCTTTTCTTGTAGATTTATTTGTCTTTTTTGAAAAGTGACCAGAAGCACGGCCCCGTGCTTCCAAAAGCACAGCCCCGTGTTTCCAAAAGCACAGCCCCGTGTTTCCAAAAGCACAGCCCCGTGTTTCCAAAAGCACAGTCCCGTGTTTCCTAAAAGCACAGCCCCATGTTTTGCTGTTTTCTTTGGTTTTTCATTCGTTTATTCGTTTGAAGCTTGGATTCATCTGAAAATACATTTTAACATGATAAGTAGTTATTTTATATATATTAAACGATAGAAGTTGCAGTTTTTAGAGATTATTTGATGCTAAAAAGATGTATATTTTTATATACATCAAACATCCCCACACTTGAACCTTGCTTGTCCTCAAGCAAGGTACTTACAAATATTCTCTAAGAATAGCAAGTTAGGACCATAGCTTAAACATCCCCAAAAGAGTTCCAAGAAAATAGGAACAAAATGACCAACCTTAAATCATAAGACTATATGTAGTGATATATAAAAATATGATTTTGTTTTTATGAGTTTCCGTTTATGCAAAACGTCACGTTCTTAGAATGTTCACTCACACTCGGTTTTATATCTGATCATACCTATGATGTATGTATATGAACACTCTTAGTCAAAATGCAACTTGTGAAAAAAATAAGCTTGTAGCAATTTCAAATCTCCACCTTTGTGAAGGGTTGCATAGATTAGAATGTAATATGGGTTGGTTTTGTGTGGGTAGGGATTTGGTATTTTGTGATGGTTCAAGGGTTTAGGTAAATGAGAATGGTAAATACAACTTCCACTGATTGTCGGGAGTCTTGAGATGTCTTCACTGGTTAGCTCATTTTCTCCGCAAAATTATTATTATTTTTTATTTTTTTAATTATCAACTAATGACTCTTTTAAGGTCAGATCGTCAAGACCAGTTTTATCGAGGATGCGAATTAATTCTTCCTCAATCCTGTTCTGAATATAACTTCCAACTCTAATGGATCGTTCGGCATTGAGCCTAATAGCCCCCACCCTCATTGGTTCGGTATATTCATGTTGAGACTGAGTTTGACTTTTTCTACATCTTCCTTTGTGAGACCAATTTCTGCATCCTAAGAATCGTTCGTATCTTTTTGCTCTTCTTTTCATTGTGCTTTTGAAAACTCCACAAAATGGTGGCCTTTGTTCGTCTTGGCGCCACTTTTTCATCACCTCATTGCTAAAGAGAAAGATTTTCTCCCTAAGTTCTGGAGGCAACCTAGGTTTTGCGAAATGTATGCAGCAAAGGAAATTGAAATTGAAAGAATGCATCTCCAGTTATTTAGGGTCTGCCGATAAAAGACCAGTGTTGTATTTTACCGGTGAGAGGGATAAAGTGGTATGGTAAGGTTTTGTAAGGTTTTTGGGTTTTGTAATTTGGAGAATGGTTTGATGGGATTGTGACAATATTACCTTCTTCCTTATACAACGCTTCGTGCGGTCTTGAAATGAATAATTGCGACAGGTTCTAAATCACACGAAACATATGACTCACTCAAAGCTTCCGAAAAAATATTTATATGGCAGAGGTTTATCTCACAGTAACGGAAGAATTGGGTATAAACGCCATATATTGCATAAATTTCTTCTCAATATTACAAAACTTCTTTTTACTTTTTCTTTTTTTCGGTTATAATAGATTTTTAGTTGGTTATTTGCAAAAAAGATTCTTGGATATGCTTTTGGTTTTGTTATAAAAATAGTCTTTGTTTGCTACAAAAATTTAGTTTATTAGAGAATCTTTAAAATTAGTTGAGCAAGCAATTGGTCAAGTAGTTCTCCTCCCCACACTTGAACCTCACATTGTCCTCAATGTGAAAAGATTCATAAAAAGGAACTTCCCTACTGGCTAACGAAATTTCGACATAGCGTCCCTTGTTTTTCGTCCGTTTTCCTGTAGTGTACTGAGTAATGAAACTGCAAATAAACATTCAAGGCATAATAATACTGAAAATTATTATTATTATTATTATTATTATTATTATTATTATTATTATTATTATTATTATTATTTATTTTCAATTTTATTTCTATTTACAATGCCTATTTAATCAGGGTCTTGGCCAGACCCTACTTCCGATATGTTCATTGGTTTTGGTGGAGGTTTAGTACCTTCGAGACGGTCTCGAATGGTCCATCGATGTATGGTTTTAATCGTTGTCCATTAACTTTGAACTTGTGGCCGTCAGAACATGAAATTTCAACTGTCCCATAGTCAAAAACTGATTCAACTATGTGTGGACCCGTCCAACGAGATTTCAACTTTCCTGGGAAAAGACGCAAACGTGTGTTATATAACAGTACACGGTCGCCAACTTGAAATTTCTTGTTTCCTTTTAAATGGGCGTCGTGTAAACGTTTAGTCTTTTCTTTGTAAGTCCAGGAATTTTCATATGCCAGTGCTCTTAGTTCTTCGAGCTCGTGAATTTGATCTTCTCGGTTTTTACTGGCGGACATTAGATCAAAATTCACTGCTCTTAGAGCCCAATAGGCTTTGTGTTTTAGTTCTACGGGTAGATGACATGTTTTTCCATAAACGAGTTTGAAGGGCGTTGTTCCTATGGGGGTGTTGGAGGCCGTCCTAAGGGCCCATAAAGTGTCATCTAACTTTTCTGCCCAATTTTTGCGATTCATTTCTATAGTTCTTTCTAAAATCCTCTTGATTCCTCGATTCGATACTTCTACTTTCCCACTGGTCTGAGGGTGATATGGTGTTGCCAGTCGGTGATGAACTCCATATCATGCTAAAACTTTGTCCATTAGGGCATTGCATAAGTGAGTACCTCTGTCGCTGATTAAGGCCTTTGGAGTACCGAATCGTGAAAATAACTTTTTTAGAAATCTTACTACAACCCGAGCATCAATAGTGGGAAGAGATTGAGATTCTACCCATTTAGACACGTAGTCGACTGCTACTAGGATGTACTTATTTCCGAATGAGTTAGGAAAAGGGCCCATGAAATCTATCCCCCATACATCAAAGACCTCACAAAATTGAATGCCTTTTTGAGCCATCTCATTCTTGGCTGAGATGTTCCCGGCTCTTTGACAAGCATCGCATGCTTGGATCAAAGCATGTGTAACCTTATATATGGTGGGCCAGAAGATCTTGCATCAAACACTTTCTTGACCGTGGTGGCGGTACTGTGGTGTCCCCAGTAGGTCCTTCATGGCAGTGTTTAAGAATATCTAAGGCTTCCTTTCCTGATACACACCTATGAACTACCTGATCGGCACCTATCCTAAACAAGTAAGGGTCTTTCCAGAAGTAGAACTTAAGGTCGGAGAAGAATTTCTTCCACTGTTGATGAGTGAGCCCTTTCCTTAAGATTCTACATGCTAAATAGTTTGCGAAATCGGCAAACCAAGGACTTTCATCTTCCTCCTGCATGACTGCTTGGATATGCATGAGAACATCATGTGGAAAATTATCATGGATAGTTTCCTCGCGGTGTCCTTTTGAAGCTGGGCATTCTAAGCGCGAGAGATGGTCTGCGGCTACATTTTCTGCTCCTTTTTTGTCCTTAACCTCAATGTCGAATTCTTGGAGTAGTAGAATCCATCAGATGAGTCTGGGTTTTGCATCTTGTTTGTTGAAGAGGTATCTTATGGCGGCATGGTCGGTGTAAACTATGGTTTTAGAAAGAACTAGGTAGGATCTAAACTTTTCAAAGGCGAAAAATACTGCTAATAACTCTTTTTCTGTTGTGGTGTAGTTTTCTTGTGCGTCATTAAGAGTTTTACTAGCATAGTAAATTGGGTGAAAGTGTTTATCTTTGCGTTGTCCAAGTATGGCTCCAACTGCAAAGTCACTTGCATCGCACATGATCTCGAATGGAAGGGTCCAATCAGGTGTAGTCATGATTGGTGCGTTGACAAGTTTGTCTTTTAATATGTTGAATGATTCAACACATTCTTCAGAGAAGATGAATGGTGCGTCTTTCTCCAGAAGTTTGGTCATAGGTCTAGCAATTTTGGAGAAGTCTTTTATGAAGCGGTGGTAGAAGCCTGCGTGACCTAGAAAACTTCTAATGGCTCTGACTGAAGTTGGTGGTGGAAGTTTGGATATGGTTTCTATTTTGGCCTTATCAATTTCTAGTCCTGCTTGGGATATCTTGTGACCTAGAACGATGCCTTCTTTGACCATAAAATGGCATTTTTCCCAGTTGAGTACTAGGTTTACTTCTTCACACCTAGCCAACATTTTGTCTAGGTTTTTCAGACAATGATCGAAGGAGTCTCCAAAGACTGAGAAGTCGTCCATGAAAACTTCCATAGAGTGCTCGATCATTTCATGAAAGATGGCTACCATGCCACGTTGAAAGGTGGCTGGAGAATTACATAATCCAAATGGCATTCTTCGGTAGGCGAAGGTTCCATACGGACATGTAAATGTGGTTTTCTCCTGATCTTCAGGAGCAATTGGAATTTGAAAGTATCAGGAGAATCCATCAAGTAAACAATAGAACATTTTCCCAGATAAACGTTCAAGCATTTGGTCGATAAAAGGAAGTGGAAAATGATCTTTTCTTGTGGCGTCATTGAGCTTCCGGTAGTCAATGCAAACTCGCTAGCCTGTGATGGTCCTCATTGGTATTAGCTCGTCCTTCTCGTTCATTACCACTGTCATTCCTCCCTTCTTGGGCACTACTTGAGCTGGACTAACCCAATGTGAATCCGAGATTGGGTAGATTAATCCGGCATCAAGTAGTTTGATTACTTCCTTCTTCACCACATCTTGCATGTTGGGATTGAGACGTCTTTGATGTTGGACCACGGGTTTGTATTCTTCCTCCATGAGAATTTTGTGAGTACAAAAGGAGGGACTGATGCCCTTGATATCCATGATCTTCCATGCAATAGCCTTCTTATGGCTCTTAAGAACCTTAAGAAGTTTATCTTTATCTTCTTTAGAAAGGTGAGATGAAATAATTACTGGAAGTTGAGAGTCTTTTTCTAGAAAGGCGTATTCGAGATGGTTTGGTAGTTCTTTTAACTCCAAGGCTGGTGGTTCTTCAATGGAAGGTTTTGATTTTTCATTACGTTCAGTGATCTCATATACTACTTCTGATGCATCCTGATAGTTATTGACAGTATTGAGATTATCGTTTTCAAAATTGGGTTTGGTAATAGTGTCAGTTAAGATTTGCGTTTCTAATGAGGTATTGATGGAAGATTTCCGCACATAGAAACTCACGATAGAATCGATGATTTCGACACAGTATAATGTGTCATCGTGACGTTGCGGATATTGCATAGATTTTCCTATGTCAAAAGTGATTGCCTCGTCATTAACCCTAAGAGTGAGTTTGCCGATGCAAACATCAATAATAGCCTTTGCAGTGGCTAAAAAGGGTCATCCTAAAATCAGAGATACACTTTTGTCTTCTTCCATGTCTAGAATCACAAAATCTACTGGGAAAACAAACTTGTCAATTTTGACAAGCATGTTTTCAACAATGCCCCGAGGATATTCAACAGATCGGTCAGCTAACTGAATGCTCATGCGGGTGGGTTTTGGTTCTCCTATCCCTAGTTTTGCAAAAACCGCATAAGGCATTAAATTAATACTAGCTCCTAGGTCAGCCATGGCATTGCTAACAGACAAATTTCTTATGAGACGAGGGATAGTAAAGCTCCCTGGATCGATCATTTTTGGTGGCAGCTTGCTTTGGAGGATAGCTGAGCATTCTTTACTCAATGTGACGTGCGAGAGTTCCTCCAGCTTCCTTTTGTTTGGCAGCACTTCTTTAAAAAACTTTGCATAGGTCGGCATTTGAGTAATGGGTTCGACGAAAGGGATGTTGATGTGGAGTTGTTTGAAGAGTTCTAAAAACTTCCCATACTGAGCTTCCAATCTCTCCTGTTTCAGCCGCCCAGGGTATGGAATAGGTGGAATATAAGTTAGGACTGGTTCCTTAGGTTGTACAGTGCATGTCGGGATCAGCCTTTCCTACGCTTTATCAGGGGATTCCTTCTCCATAACCGGTTCTGAAGTTGGTGAGGCAACAGTGGTTGTGCCACTTCTTAATGTAACAGCGTTGGCTGCTGCATTTGGGTTTGTTATAGTGTTGCTTGGAAGAGCGTCCGGTGGTCTTTCAGACAATTGTCGGGAAATCTGACCGACCTGAGTTTCTAGATACCGCAATGATGCTTGTTGACTTTTAAGGTCAGCTTCATGTTTCAACAATACTCCGCTGATATCAACCGCTCTTGAGTCGGCCTTCTTCTCTGCTTCATTTGTCTTGGTCATGATTTGGATTAACATTTTTTCGATCTTTGAGTAGCTTGGGTTTTGATGGCTACTAGAACTTTGATCTTGGTATTGAGGTTTAGGTTGAAAGGGCTGATTCATCGGTCTCTTTTCGAATCCGGTTAGGGGTTGAGTGTTACCTCCGTCTTTCCAACCGAAATTCGGGTGGTTTCTCCATCCTGGATTGTAGTTGTTGCTGAAAGCGTTGTTTTGTCGGTCGATGAAGTCAACTTATTCCATGGCCATAATGACTTGTTTGCAGTCACTCGTCTTATGGGTTCCTCCACAGATGTCACAGGTGATCTTGGATTTCAATAATTCGGCTTGAAGTTGTTCGATTTTTTAGAAAGGGCTTCAAGCTGTGTTGTGACAAGAGTATTAGAATCGATGTGGTGTATTCCTTTATGGGTAGGTGTAGATCTTGGTGGGTTGTAAGCGAAACTCTTCTTTGCGGATTTCTCCAGGACTTCAAATGCTTCGTTAGGTGACTTAGATCCCAGGTCTCCACCAGCGATTTGGTCAATGGCCTGTTTGTTTTGACTGAATTGTGCGTCAAAGAAAGTTTGTACTTGTAACCATACGCTCAGTCCATGATGTGGGCATCTTCTCAGAAGACTTTTATATCTCTCACATGCTGCGTGTAACGACTCATCATCATCGGTCCGGAATCTGGTAATGCTAGCTCGGTATTTGGCAGTTTTATCATGCTGAAAGTATTTGAGGAGAAACTGTTTAACCATCTGGTCCCAAGTGATGATGGAACCAGAAGAAGTAGATTCTATCCATTCTAGGGCTTGGCCCCTTAGAGAGAAAGGAAAGAGTTTGAGTTTGATTTGATCGTCTGAACAGTTTTAAATTTTAAAGGTTCCGCATGTTCGTAAGAATCGAGATATGTGAGAAAGAGGGTCTTCGTCGAGAAGACCATGAAATTGAACTGAATTTTCCACCATATGAATGGTTCTTAATTTGATTTCGAAATTTTCGGTGATTGCGGGTGGAGCCACTCCATTGCCGTAGCCTTCGAGAGTTGGCTTGGCATATTGGCTCATGTTTGGCTCATTGTTCTGGGCTGCCATCATTTCTTCAGTTTGATTTTCTCCTGATGTGGTGGCGTCTACTGATTCGTCTTTGATTGCAAGCATGGGACTAAATCAAGGTGAACACTAAAGTAAAAGTTAGCTAAAGTAATACTAAAGATTAGTCTAAGTTAAACTACGAGTTAGGCTAAGCTATTTTATACTAAACTAAGGTCTAAATTAATTAGGCTAAAGTAAAGATGAGGTAAATAAAAGTTAAAATTAGGATAGCCTAAAATTATATATTTTAGTATTTAGTAAAAAAAATAAAGATAAAATAAAATAGAAGTTAAAAATTTGTACAATTATAAACAATGATTAAATTAAAACTTGGATCATTCTTAGAAACGTACAGTGTCCCCGGCAACGGCGCAAAATACTTGATGCGTGCTGTGAGTGTGATAAAATTATATAAGATAGGATGATTTGCTTTTGCACAAGATCGTGTTTTAAATTTATAAAAGTGATTTCTACAAAGACTAAACACACATAAAATAGGCAAGTGTACCTATCGTATTTGTAGAATAGCATTGGTAAGAACCAAGTATCGATCCGTGGACACACATGTTTCTAATAATAAATCGTTGTTTTATTTTAATCGGAGGTTTTAATCATTTTGGGGTTATTTTTTGAACTTTTTATAAAATATAAATACTTATATATAGTATATATGTGACCAAGATAAGAGATTCTAAACAAGTAGTTCAATTATAGGAAGGTTACCATCTAAGATCAAGAATTCACTCCATTTTAGCATTGATAATTGATATATAAACATGTGGTAGACTTGTCGTAATAATATATGATAGATAGCTCCTTAAGCCTTAAGTGAGCATCTTCGGCACGAAGGAGGTAGCATGCGCATTTTAAAGTCCATCCTTTCTTAATGTTATGCCACCTCAATAATGTCAATTTAAGTTGGCAAGTAGTTTCGTAAAGTAGAAAGATTAGGATTGACTTCGATTTCTCAAATACCAATTCTAACAACTTCGGGTGGTTGTAGTTAACTCACACAACCTTCCATTGGTTGATTTATGTAGGTTATAATTACATATTCCATTAACATATGACTTCTTTAACTAATTTGATATCCTAAGCAAAGCCATTTCCGGATTACCAAGGTTTAGAGAAATACATCATAACTTATATCTCATCATTTCTAAGTACAATATAAGGATCCATGTTTCGATAATGTATCAAAGTATTTCTATTTTTCAAGAACATGAATCGATCATGAATGATTGCCAATGGGATTGACAATCACCAACTTTGAATTAGTGATTTAAGATGGTGAAACATTTTTCATCAAAATATAATTGTAATATAACCATGTACTTTACTAGACTAATCCACATGTTTTATATAATCATCAAGCAAAACAAAGCTTCTTCATAGATATTAGATGGTGAATGGAGTTTAGCTCATAATGAGCATTATTATGAACATTAGGATGGATGATAATAACAAACACATGATTAAACTAGAACAATCTAACCAAATGTGGATAAATCTTCCTTCTTAATGATGATGGTGGATGGATGATGATGATGGTTGATGGTGATGACCTCTAAGCCTTCAAACTCTTCACTAGATCTTCAATGTGAGTGTTAGTGTGTGTTTTTATAAGTGGAGACCGGATAGAACTCTCTTCAAGGCACACCAAATGAGTGCAACATGAGCCACTATTTATAGGCAATCTGGAGTGAGAAGCACGGCCCCGTGCTTACGTAGGCACGCCATTGTGCTTTTTAGTGACATGTGTTAGTTCTTTTTATCGTTTCTGAAAGGTAAGCACGACCCCGTGCTTACGTAGGCACGTCCCCGTTCTTTTCAGTGACATGTGCTAAATTTTTTTTGTCATTTCTGAAAGGTAAGCATGGCCCCATGCCCATTGAAGCACGACCTCGTGTCCAGCTGTCCACTATTTTGTCTTTTCTTGTAGATTTTTTTGTCTTTTCTGAAAAGTGACCAGAAGCACGGCCCCGTGCTTCTAAAAGCACAGCCCCGTGTTTCCAAAAGTACAGCCCCATGTTTCCAAAAGCACAGCCTCGTGTTTCCAAAAACACAGCCCCGTGTTTCCTAAAAGCACAGCCTCGTGTTTCCAAAAACACAGCCCCGTGTTTCCTAAAAGCACAGCCCCATGTTTTGCTGTTTTCTTTGATTTTTCATTCGTTTCTTCGTTTGAAGCTTGAGTTCACCTGAAAATACATTTTAACATGATAAGTAGTTATTTTATATATATTTTACGATAGAAGTTGCAGTTTTTAGAGATTATTTGAAGCTAAAAAGATGTATATTTTTATATACATCATTTTTGCTTTTCGATTAATTTAATTTTGTGTTCAAAACTGAAAACTCTTTCCAAAATAAAAATGTATTGTTTATTTTATAATTGTTGTAAAAAAGTATTGTACAACAATTGCGTATAAATATTGTTTGATAAGTTTATTGTATATCGATAATTTATTAAGTGTTGTATTTTTATATATTGTCCGTGTAACATTCGGGTCTCAAACTAGTATTAAATATATGTGAAAGAAAAATTAGAAAATTCACATGTAAAATGCATATAAATATTTTATAAGTTAAATGTTTAATAATAATGCATATGTTTAAAATTAAACTTTAACACCAACACACGTGGCAGTAAAACAACTCATAGCACTCGACCCATTCATTTACCGTATCCATCACTCGGACTTGTTAATAAAACTAAAACCCGACCCATCACCCGCCAGTTGTTTGTATGTACGGTTTTGCTTATAAAAACCTGCGACCATGTACATATTCCCACCACAATTTCGTCGAACTATCCTTCAAACACCACCCCCCAAATCATTCATATATTGTCCAAAAAATATTTGATATAAACCGAAGCTTTATCTAATGGTTGTATTTTGCTTCTTGGTGAACCAGACTAGAAGGATAAGGCGAACCAAACCCGTGGCCGGATCATGTTCAAGGTGCGGCCGAGGAGCCAAAGTCGCCGACATGTTAACCGCGACTAGATTTTGCTACATCCCATTTTATTGGAGATCTTGGAAGGCTATCATATGTACGTTCTGCGGCGCCATTCTTAAAAGCTATCGATAATTTTATTATATTACTGTTGTAAATGATTCAGCTGGTATCTATGGTTATTCGACCATAAAAGTGAATAGAGGTTGGACACTGATACGAACATGTTTTGTTTTATTCTTGTTTTCTGTATACATGGTTGTTTACCTTTTTTTTATTATTTATTTTTATAAAGACATTTCAATGCTGGTTTCCAGGAGTTCAAATTATAGGTTGTTGAAGCAATGAGTTTGTTGTCTTTTGATAAGATCTTAGGCAATTTTCACATCCATTGTGGATATATAAGAAAATCTGAACCTCAAATATTACTTATGCGTGATAGGTGTAGTAGCTATAGACGAAAGAACTCTACAATTAAAATTTTCGAGTTGAAAGGTGAATGTATAGGTTAATTGATACATTTCTTTTCAAATATTGTTAGAGAATCCAAAAGCTTTTTTTTTTTTGGTTAGATTGAAATTAACCTTGTTAAAGAACCAATGGAGTGATGTTTTATATTATTATCAATGAATGTACTATAATTTGAAATCCATAGTAAAGATAAAATAAAGGTAAGAGGGCAATACACATGTTCCAGAATTGTGGGAGCAAATCGAGGAGAAACGTTAGACTAGAAAATGAAAATGAAAATAAAAAAACAAATACTAATAATTATGGTTCACATTTCAACAAATTTAGCGAACTATATTTATTGATTAAGTTTCTCTTTGTGATCTATTTCTCATCCAAGCATACCCTTAACAGCACCCACAATGGGCCGCATATCCCTAGGTTTGAATTTATGTGGCATTGATTGAACAAGCCCCATTACAAACTTTACCATTTTGGAGGATGTTTGCTAAGTTGTAGTTTTTGGCTACAAACTTGTAACAAACTAAAGTGGATCCCAATGTCCCATCCCTTTCACACACACACACACACACACACATATATATATATATATATATATATTATATATACATATGACTTTAATAATTTTTAATGGGTTTGTAGAGGTTTGTTGTTGTAGAAAAAAGTAGAGTTTTTGAGAAAAAATTAAAATTTGATGTGGCGATGATGTGTCGGTTTGTATAAGTTTGTTGTTGTAGATGCTTGGGAAATGATCTTTAAAACAAGTTTGTTGTGGTTTTGAAGTTCTAGGGTATGTAAATTCATGAAAACATGAATATGGATGAATAAACTCATGTCATGTGTTTGATTGACTAGAAAATGAGATAAACATATGATGTTGAGCGCCTGAGCCGGTAGCTCAAATGAGCGACTCATATGAATTTGGTAATTCTGGACCGTTTTCATAAGGTGGTGGATATGGAATGATCAAAGTTGACAAACTGGCCAAAGTTGTTCAAGTATTCTAATTGGATTATAACAAGTTGGTTAAATTCTAATTAATTAGCAGTTAGCAATTACTTGGAGTCCAAGCAATTTGGTTAGCAGTCCTAATTTCTAGCACTCTGAGTTATAGTCTAAGAGTCTAGGCAAACCCATAAATAGCGAATTACGGTTTGCATTGTAACAAAGTTTTTTTTAGCATATATATTCTTGGATGTAATAATAGTGTTTGGGGGGCATCCAATGAACGTGTTCTTATACTATCTATTCAGGACTTGGATTAGTATTAGAACAAAGTGGAGGTCAAACATATCAGTGGCAAAGAACGAGCCAACATTTTAATGAAAGCTCTTGCGAGGACTAATTTTAAGAATATGTGAGATTTACTCGGCATTAAAGACCTACCTAATCGGCTGATGCAAGATTGGGAGTCGATACAAACCCTATGTACGTAACAAGGGGTGGGAAAGCATCAGCTGTAGAAGTGGTGTGAAGGGATAGGTAAAGGGGTAAGCAGTTGTGTCAAACCTATGAATTCCGCATGTTGACGCGTGGTGAACGTAAAAGGTGAAAAATTAACTAATAGGTAACTACAACTAAACAGCTCACAATTGTAAATGTTATTAGTCAAATAAGTTTCTAAACTATAAGAATTCGCGTTACTATATAAACTTTCAAAACAAAGAGTCAAAGAAGCATTAGCATTGGGTTGGGATAGCTTTGAATAGGGTTTCTAAATAAATATGATCGTTAAAATCATCAATGAGAAAGAAATCAAGAGACATGAATAGAAGGTGTAAACTGTAAAGTCTCAATACTGTATTCGAAAGCATGGCTAGCAGGTGTAATGTCGAGGTGGTCCTGTGTGGAATCAGTTCACTATGTGTTGATTTATTATCACAATTTGCATAAAGAGCGAGGAACAAAATTGATGTTATCATTAATGATTTGGGATAGTTTTAGTTGTTCTTTGTCACAAGTAGGGCCACATTAAGCATTGTTTTCATGCTCCCTAATATCTTCTTACCTAGGGCTAGTTTTGGCAAACTAGCCCGTGGCTGTTAGCTGAAAGATGAAGGCTGGAAGCTGTTAGCTGTTAGATGTAGCTTTTTAAATATTTTGAGATGTTTGGCAGAGTAGCAGAAGCTTTTAATAAACTAGCTGGGTGACCGCGTGGTGCGGCGAAATGGGCGCACAACCTAACATCAGCCGCATAATCAGTGTCGGTACCCGATGACTGATGACAGTGCATACATAACCCGAATGTAGACGTTTAATTCATGGAAAGGCAGTAAGTGTGTAACTGATGTCGAAAATCAAGAAACAAAGCTGAAATATACAGTAATTTCAAATAATAATTTTTAAACCAACCTATTTTGATCTGAATCCCCATCTAAACAGTCACTATTCTAATCTGAACATGTTCTGACCTGACCCCTTTCGACTCAAAAGTGTACCAACACGAACCGAACTAATTTAACCCTTTTTGTATCGACTCGTTCTGACCATAATTTGGTCTTACACATGACTCGAGCTCACCTGGCTCGACTTGTTACCGATCATAACCGATAATCACGTAGTATGTTAATTTTTAAAAGTTAAATAAGTATAACAATATCATACTCAAATTAAAGATCATAAAATGCTCATTTTTATGATGTAATTTATTTAAAAAATTATTAATGTGTGAAAAAGTTACGCCCCTAAAAAAAGTCATGGGGTAGTTAGTTTTGAATAAGGGTTAAATGTGTAACTATTATATAAATTAACAAAATTTGATAGAAGTTCAAGTACCAAACTTGTATAAATTCAAAGGTAAAAGCTTGTAGCTAGTTTTTCTCAAACGCTAGTAATAATAGCGTTCAAATATGGAGCTTTTTCTACTAACCTAAAAGCTTAAAGCTACTTTAACCAAACAAAGCTTTTTATTGAATATGAGTTTTTTTTTCATAAAATCTTGAAGCTAGAAGCTTCTCAAAGCTCCTAAAAGCACATTGCCAAACATACCCTATATATACACGATGTCAAATATGTGTATTGTAAAACGACATTCTTACCTAGGACTAGCAATCTTACCTAAGGCCACATTAAGCATTTTTTTTTCATGGTTTCTACTAAACAGGTTGTCAAATATGTGTTACTTACCAGCTCTTATCGTGTATTATCGTGTATACCAGGTAGTAACTGGTTCGTGTTCGTGTTTGGAATACACGCACACGATAAGTTTTCATGTCGTTTACAGTTATACACATTTCGTGTTCGTGTATTATCGTGTACATGTATACACGATATAACAGCCCTATTCTTACCACAAATATTTGAGTTTTGATGTTTCTAATTGTAGCTATGGATGGAAATTGTAGCACCCAAACTCATAATATGTTGACGTGTTACTTAATCTTAATGATTTAGTAACAAATTAAAAGTCTTATCAAGTTCTCTAGCATTCTTCACGTCCATAAAAATAAACTTGACAATTTGTATTACAATAAAGAAAAATATGACCGACTAGTTGTTGAACGAGCATATATCATAGGGAAGTGACATATAATATGAAAAGATCACGTCGTAATTATTTCAGGGTATTCAAGTAATGTATGCCATCACATGGTGAGGACCAAAATGCGATAAAGGGGGCATCCTTGTCATCAATATGGTTCTTGTACTTTACTAGAAAAAAAAAAATAAGTGATGTCCAGAACGAATCTTGTACAAATAGTCGTACTTATCAACCATCAAAACTAAATATTTATGATCATTAATTGTTATGAGATAGTTGTTTACTTGTTTCAATCTTATTCCAGTCAATATAAATTTAGTATAACTGCTTCTGCGAAAGTGGTCGTTAAATGTTGCCCCAAAACAGTCACAAAACAAAATTACCATGAGTTTACTACTAATGTATATTCAGAATTAGGTCAACATATGACAAAGTGGAGAAGGCACATTGTCGTAAGAGTATTTGTATCCAGGCCTTTTGGAGTCCTTTCTCCTCTACTACGATAGCTTCCCAGAAAGCACCCCAAAGACTGTTTGAAATATCATGAACCTCTCTCTCTCTCCTCCCTTTCTCACAATACGTTAATCACTCATTCACGGTCGTCCATGCCTGCGAACCGGCCTCTATGCCCTTTCCTCCACATAAGTTGATGTTGATATCCCCACATGCATGTACGTGGGTCGACAATCAGTAGCGAAGTAAAAAAAATATCTTCTCATAAGGTTACTATTTTTCGATGCTCAAACTTCTAACAGTCTGGTGTTAATTATTTTGGTTCAAATGGGGTCAATGACATGACATAATATGATACTGACGGAAAAACATAGTCGAAATGAAAAAAAAGAGTAAATACAAACCTTAGTTCTTGGATATATGAGAGAAATGAATCTTCCCTACCAATATGCAATTACACAAATATCATTTATCAAATATGGTATGTCTTTATTTTACTATTTAACTCACTCTTTGCATAACGAGTTGTATATTGTGACCCATATGTTGTGCCGGCCGTTAATTATTGTAAAATGGCATTCATGTGTTTGTATTTTTCATCTCACGTGTAGAGTGGGCACAAAACCATTTCATCTTTGACAATCTCTAATTGAAAGTGATATATGCGGTGATAGCGTCAGAAGGAGAGTCGTAGGAAGTGTGGCTAACAAAGTTCACATCGTAGTCATGGACCTCGATTTCTACCTCTTTGTTTTTCACCGACTATTGCAATCATCACCAATTATTGTCAGTGGTGTGGTAGTGGTAACCCAAAATATAATAATAAAACTAAAAGAATAACACATAAGTAAAAAACAACGAAAATATTGGTAATCCAAAATCATCTTTTACAAAGAACCAACCACCCATTTCAACATCCTACGTACTTTGAAATACTACCAACGTTATCCCTTCAACCATAACCCATCCTCGTCTCTGCCCTCGCGCTCATCATCTTCTCATCCATCTCTATCTTATATATCATTTGTGTCCCTTACACGAACGTTGAATCAGACATGGAAAGCCAAACAAACGATGCATAACTTAAATTGATAACATAATGCCTGAATCATGACAAGCAAATTTAGATCGACGAACCGTTGTCGAAAATACTATCTTATAAAGTAATTTTTCAAAAGAAAAAAGTCATATAATCACATTTTACCAGACTATCTCAGATCACATACGTAAAATCAAACATAAATTTGAAAGTTCACCAAATCTTTCGATACATGTATTAGAACTTTTGTGAAAATAACTTATCTATATGTACGCATGTTAGGCAACAATCAAAAATTAAAAAAAAAAAAGGTAGAAATCCTAACTTAAAAAGAAACTTTATAAAAAATCCAAAATGAAAGATCCAACAATATTACGGATAATGGTCACAAATCCAGTGGCAAAGAGCGAGTGAGACCCCATGGTGTCGAACCATTGAACAAACCATGAATTAGGCGAAATTAGTTGTGGGTTCCACGCGTTTCTTTTATTTCTTCCGTATATTGCCTAATCGACCAGCCTGGAAAGAGCTGTGCACAGTCTCTCTTCAAAAAAGCTTAAATGTCTCCTACTGTTCATCATCATCTTTTGTCACCATTTCAAATGAGGTAATTACTACTTACAAGTCAAGCCATTGTTCACTTCAAAACCCTAGTCACAATATTATCCTGTTTCAGTATTTGTTCATACATTGCTTTAAATATATATCTCTAGGGTTCTTAAATCTTAACCCATTGCTTGTTTTGGCTCAATTTTGGGGTTTATTGTTATAATATCCAAGAATATGAGTTTCTTGAAATGGGTTGCTTGAGTTCAAATTGTAGCTAGATATTTGCCTCAAAATGCAATCTTTAAGTACAAATTGTTACCAATTTTAGGGATTGAATCTTAACAGTTTCTTGTTATCAAGATTGAAGCTTTATCTAATGGTTGTATTTTGCTTTTTGAAGTTGGATTGTGTCAAAGATTGAACCTTTAAGGGATTCAAGTATACAAATTGTCAGAGAATCAGTTTCTTGAAGTTGGATTGTGTCAAGATTACAAAGTGTTCACATTTCAAGAAATGAAGTTCTTGAAGTGGGTATCTTTAGTTCTTGCATTTTTTATCTATGCATATATTCACCCATCATCATCAGCAGCTGATTCATTCAGTCCGGTTGATAACTACTTAATTGCCTGTGGTTCTTCCCAAAATGTTATATTTCTTGGTCAAACCTACATTCCCGATTCGGACAAATCATCAACGGTTTCTTTAACCAGTCGAAAAACTTCAAATGTAGTTGATTCGAATTCCACTGTTCCGTTACCAGTCCACCAATCGGCCCGAGTGTTCACCACAACAACCTCTTACAACTTCAAAATCAAGAAACCAGGCCGACACTGGATCCGCCTCTACTTTTACCCCATCCCGGGCCATAACCTCACATCGGCTTCATTAACCGTAGTAACCGAAAACTTTGTCCTTTTAAACAACTACACTTTCAAAACCTACAATTCTTCAACTCATTTGTTTAAAGAGTATTCGATAAATGTGACTTCTGATTCATTGCTTTTAACTTTTACCCCTTCAAACAATTCAATTGCATTCATCAATGCGATCGAAGTCGTTTCCGTCCCCGATTATCTGATCCCAAGCGAAGCCACTTCCGTATTCCCGTTTACCACAATTACCGGTCTTTCAAACCAAGCATTCGAGACTGTATACCGTTTAAACATGGGCGGGCCGAAACTCACCCCGCAAAATGACACATTGGGAAGAACATGGGAAAACGATAAAAATTATCTTCATGTTAACGGGTCGGGTGCCGGTGTCACGATTAACCCGTCTTTGATCAAATATACTGAAAGCGTCACACCCGAAATCGCACCGAATTGGGTGTATGCAACCGCTCAAACTATGGGAAATGCTAATGTTCCTGACGTGGACTTCAACATCACTTGGGTTCTTCCGGTTGACCCAGGTTTCACTTACTCTGTTCGTGCACATTTTTGTGACATTGTGAGCTCTTCGCTAAACACCCTCGTGTTCAATTTTTCATAAATTCTGAAACTGCTTATCCGGATCTTGATTTATCAAGCTTAACGGGTAACCTTGATGTGCCTGTTTACAAAGATTTTGTCTGCAACTCATCTGGTAGTGTAAGTACTTTGACTGTAAGTATCGGGCCCGATAGTGTTGCAGAAGATCAAAATGCGGTTTTGAACGGTCTTGAAGTTTTAAAAATTAGCAACGGGGCTAGAAGCTTAGACGGGCTTACTCCCGTTGAGAATCTTGTATTATTCCCGTCGAAGAAATTCAATAAAATGGCTTTGGTTATTGGGTGCGTTATAGCCGGTTCGGTTGCTATATTTGTTTTGGTTTTATGCTATTGTTGTTTTGTTGCGAAACGGTCAAAAACGGGTCAACAAAAGCCGTCATGGTTACCACTTCCATTACACGGTAACAGGGACTCACTCACGATGACAAAACTATCGACTGTCTCAAAAAAGCGGGACTGCAAGCTGCATATCGTCATGCAACCTCGGTCGAAACTTTACAATTCAAGAAATCATGGAAGCAACGAACCGATTTGATGAGAATTTACTTCTTGGTGTTGGCGGGTTCGGTCGGGTGTATAAAGGAACAATGGAAGATGGGACCCACGTGGCGGTTAAACGAGGAAATCCGAGATCCGAACAAGGGCTTGCGGAATTCAGTACCGAGATAGAAATGTTATCGATGCTTCGACACCGACATCTTGTGTCGCTTATAGGGTATTGTGACGAACGGTCAGAAATGATTCTTGTTTACGAGTATATGGCTAATGGCCCGTTAAGAAGTCATCTTTACGGGACGGATTTACCCCCGTTATCATGGAAGCAACGCCTCGAGATTTGTATCGGTGCAGCTCGAGGTCTGCATTATCTTCACACGGGCGTCACGCTGAGTATTATTCACCGCGATGTCAAAACGACCAACATATTATTAGACGAGAATTTCGTTGCAAAAGTTGCGGATTTTGGGCTCTCGAAAGCTGGCCCGGATCTTGACCAGACCCACGTGAGCACGGCGGTCAAGGGTAGTTTCGGGTATCTAGATCCTGAGTATTTCAGAAGACAACAGTTGACTGAAAAATCAGACGTGTATTCTTTTGGTGTTGTGCTAATGGAAGTTGTATGTTCAAGACCGGCTTTAAACCCGGTGCTTCCACGTGAGCAAGTCAACATTGCTGAGTGGGCGATGGCATGGCAAAAGAAGGGCATGTTGGACCAGATTATGGACGGATATCTTGTCGGGAAAGTGAATCCAGCGTCGTTAAAGAAGTTTGGTGAGACGGCTGAGAAGTGTTTAGCGGAGTACGGTGTTGACCGGCCGTCAATGGGGGATGTTTTATGGAAGCTGGAGTATTCTTTGCAACTTGAGGAAACTGCGGTGGCGTTAACGGAGCCAGATGATGATAGCATGAATCATATTCAGGCGGTCTCGTTGACTCAGATCGAGCCGTCTGAGAATAGCACGAGTATGATTGATGTGGTGCACTCGGGCAACGATGAAGAGGCTACTAGTGCAGTGTTTTCCCAGCTCGTTAATCCACGAGGAAGATGATCAAATGGAAGATAGTTTATGCGTTTGTTACGGTTAGTATAATAGTATATGTTATGTGTGCATTTACTTTGTGATCATTTATTCGGTTATTAGTATACATATATAGGGTAAGAAAAGATTATTGCTATAAGCTGTGTTATACAATGTGTTTGTATGTACCAGGAAGGCTTATCGAACTGGTCGAACGAGTTTTGAAAATCGGATGAAGTTATATAACATATCATTGTTTATTTGGTTTTAAATTAAACAGATGGGGTTATATTGGAGGATAAATATAAGAAAAACTAATCAAATATAATATCCTATTTATATATGAGACAGTTAACAATTAGATTAAACTCAAATGATAGCTTTATCCATTTTTTAATTTATAACTAATTAACTAATACTCCCTCAAGGAATTGGCGGAGGAAAACAGAGTTTGACACGCAAGTCTTCAAAGAGAGTTCTTGAAAATGGTTCTTTTGTAGAAACCGAATCAACGTGTTTAGCCCTTTTGTAGAAATCGGATTTTTTAATGGAAATGCCATTGAGATTGTCACAAAGAAGTTTAGGCTGATCTAGAGGCAACACATGTAGTTCACGGAGAAGATGGGTGATCCAAAGATGTAAGTATCAGTGTTAATCATCGTCAAGTATTCATATTCACAGCTTAATCAGAAAACAACAGGTTGTTTGTTTACCACTCCTAGAGATGATATTGTCGTAAAAAACAACAAAGATGTGCCTCCTCCGGGAGTAACACTCCAGATCAAATAACATGAGCGAATTCTAACATTTATGCTTCCGCTGGCTTGTGTAAATGCAACATTTTCACCTTCAGTTGCACATCATGCAATTGAAATAAAATTTACAACTTGTCATTAGATAATCTTATTTAACAAGTGTCACAGGGATTAAGTTTTACTTGGAAAACGATGATGCTCGACCTACGCTCAGTCAATAAAATCAAGATCGTTGATATCGGAACACAACTAGCTCAACAAACAAAGTCAATGTCGATAGCTGTAGTGGCGGCTCAATTCGAAACCAAATTGGTTTAATTTTTTATTAACTCCTACTTTGCCCATCCCATATTATATACTTCGAGCCTGCAAGACTCTAATCCCTTTACTTAGCCCATATTTCTCGCTGATTAGTTTGAGTTTGGGCACTCTCATTTCTCCACTTGTCCTTATCAGCAGACTTCTTAGCGAAAGGCTTCATGTGAATTTCTCAAACATATGCCGTGTGCCATTGTGCCAACATGTCGGCTCGTGGACTCTTTTGGACCTTTTGGTGCTACAACACGACCACGTATGTCGTGAGACATTTCCAAGGTTAATGATATACCATCATATCTTAGTTTATGATTTGTCACACGTTTCCTACTATCTCATATTTGATCATGTTTTTCTTACATTTATCACTGAAAAAGGTGTACTGGTTCCTGGTCACTCAATTAGTTATTGAGCATCGGATTGCTATACTCACTTACCCCTTATCCTCTCGTGAATCGAAGCATAAATATCGACTCAAGTTCAACCCTAAAACTGACTTGAACCCTCTAGACTAAACCCTAATCCATAGTTTGTTATGTTAAAAATTCATACCCCTAATCGAAGCATGTATGGCTCAAGCGACTTAAATGTATCTAAAATAAAAATTGGGCACATATAGACCAAGCAGTAACTTCATTTTTCTAAGTCAACAGATTAAAACAAGTTGATTTACGTTCAGAAAAAAGGAGATAAGTTTTTCTTTATCATATGCAACGTATCATAATACGCGGTACCACTAGCTTCTATCAACATGGACATGAAAATTGTAAAATCACATATTAACATACATATAGTAAAGTACTAGTGTTTATTCCACACCAGATGCAACTTAAAACAGCAAAACTGCAAAAGGCACAAAGCATTATACAATCTAATACCCGTAAACATATATGTATTTTACAATCCCCAAATCACGCTCTCTTCATAAGCGTGATCGAATGAAGATCTTTTTGACATCAATTTTCGCATCCGCAGATTGTTCATTGGATTCATCTGGTTCCTCCTTACGAGGATCCAAATCCTTGGCACATAAGATTGAATCTTCATCATCAAGCCTAATAATATGCATTTTCTCCATTCGAGCTTGCATCTCCTCCATCATTAACGTGTGTCGAGGTTTATAGTCCAAATTTGAAGGTTCTAAAGAAGATTGATCCTTCATTCCTTCTTTAACTACCCTATATACTTGCATCCCACCTTCACATAACCAGATGAGAATGATCAATTATCCGAAATTCACATACAAATTCTAAAATACCTAAATTCGATCCATCAATCAATCATACCCAGTAAAGTCTCACTCATAGAGTAAGATCTAGGGAGGGTTTAAATAGATGCACACCTAGCGAGACCCCTGGCTCCAAGGGCTTAAATAACACATATGAGATAAATAAAAAAATGCAAACAGCACTCAACAACATGCGCATAAAACAGAACACGTAACAGCACATAAGCAACTGTCAATAGCGGGAGTAGCAAAAGATAAAAGACAGGAAGGCATACGCAAATTAATATGTATAAACAAAAACCTAAAGAATTTCCATATCCAAACCCCCCACCTAGGTCTACGCGCTCCACTACACCTAAACTCGATACATAAAACTCATAAAGCATGGATACACACAAACTGTAGCAAACCTAAAATTGAAATTCAATTGGTGAATAGAGTTGTTCCTGACACTGATTTTGCTTTACTAAACACAACTGAATATACAAACACGTAAGAATTAAAACAGTCAGGTGCTCTAATTTCTGTAAAAGCATCAATTCAGTGAATCGAATTGTTCCTAATCATGGATACACTTAAACAAACTGTGGTAAACCTAAAATTGAAATTTAATCGGTGAACCGAATTGTTCCTGATACTAATTTCAATAAAACTCAAGTAATCATTGATACACTTAAACAGCTGTACTAAACCTAACATTAAAAAATGAATCAAATTGTTCCTAATCTTAATTTCAATTAAACTCTTAAATCATTATCCATACACTTAAACAAACTAAACTAAACCTAAACTGAAATTCAATCGATGAATCCAACTGTTTGTAATCCTAATTTCAATAAAGCTCATAATCAACATCAATACACTTCAACAAACTGTACTAAACCTAAAATTAAAATTCAATCAGTGAATCTATTTGTTCCTAGTTCTAATTTCACTTTCCTAAACACAATTGAAGACGAACACGTAGGCAGAATAACAGATTCAGGTGCCCTAATTTATGTAACACTAGCAATTCGGATTCAGTATCGTGATTCGTTAACGATTGAGAAGGAAACTAACCGTTGAGAGGATCATAAACGGCGGAATCGACGGCGAACTTGCCGAAACCGGTTAGAACGCGAGTTATGGTCTCTCTGCGAACCGGATCCGGCAATTCGACAGCCGGCTTTCTTGAATCGGAGGAGGTCCAGCTGATGAACCGGCCAGCGACGGAACGGAGGTCGTTCCAGATACCCATTTGCGAGTGGTTTTGGTGGTTCTCGCTATCCGTCCTTCGGTGGTTGGTTAACAAAGTTTATAAGCCACTTGCACTCTCAGTGTTTACGTTTTTTTTATCTTCCAAGTTAAAAAAATACTCAATAACTGGTATAGCTTTTGTATTATTTTGGGGAGAATATACAAGCATTTTTACTTTTTTTCAGAGTATGTTTGATTGGAAGTAATGGAATAAATAGGGAATGGAATGAGAGAATGAATGAAATGAATAAGGAAATGAAATTGATTATTATCATTTCTTTGTCTTGTTTTGTTAACCTATGAGAATGAAATGAATAATTACTTTATTTTGTTTGGTATCCAACAAAAATTGTATAAATGAAATACAAATAATAAAAATATTCCTATCCCAATTTATTTTTTTTACTAAAATAAGAAAATGAAATGAAATAGCGACAGTGGTGGTAGATCCAGCGATGAAAATGGTGGTGGTAGGGGTGTCGGTGGTAGCATTGGTAGAGATGGTTGGTAGGGTGGTGACGGTTAGGCAACAACAGTGGTGGCGGCGGTTATGGCCAGGTGGTGGCGGCGGCGATGGTGTCGGAGTTGGTGGTAGCGACAGTGACGGTGATGGTCAGGTGGTGGCAATGGTAGTGGTGGTGGTTGTTGTTAGGTGGTGGTGGTGTTGAGAAAGTAGGGTGAGGGAGGAATAGAATGAAAAAAAAAATGGGGGGGAGGGGAATGAATAGTTTTGATAGAATGAGATTCCATATGTAATGAATGATTCCATTTCATTGAGTAACCAAACACCACTTTCTTCATTCGCATGTAATGAATCATTCCATTACTCATGTTATTCCCGCATACCAAACACTATCTTAATCTTACGTTATTGATAACCACTTGTTGATTTGATATTATACGGTCGTATAAGGGTGTATGATTTGTTGGCGTACACTTAGGTTGTGTTTGTTTTTACTTATAAGGTCTGCAAGAAGCCTATGTCTGCGGGCGCACAGACATAGGCTTTTGAACACTGTTTGTTAAAAAAAATCTGAAAACTGCTTTTATTGTCTTAAAAAATAAGCTAATATCACCATCTTCACACTTCTTAACATCATACCAACACCCGATGTCCAACACCACCACCACCCATCTTCTGCCACCCACCACCACCATCCCCCGCCACCACCACCCACCACCCCCGTCCACCACCACCACCACCCACCGTCCGCCACCACTGCCACCACCCACGTCCGCCGCTGCCACCTCCTACCACCACCACCCACCGTGCACCACCACCACCACCACCGTCAACCACACACTACCACAACCGTCCATCACCACCACCACCCGCCACCATCCACCGTTCGCCGCCACCACCACCCACCGTCGTCGCCACAACCATCCAACGCCACCATAGTCCACCACCATTCATCACCACAACCACCCATTGTCGGCCACCATCACCGTCCACCACAGCAGTCCATCACCACCACCCATCGTTCACCGCCTACCACAATCGTCTACCACCACTCACTTCCATAGTTCGTACACCACTACCAATTATTTTAGCAGTCTACAAACGTTAAATGACTTTTATCTACTGTAATATATATGATAGGTAACTAATTTTTAGCTTATGCAGACGATATCCAGTTTATAAAACAAAAATGTATTATATTTTCATATTGCAGACTTTCAGATCACATCTTCAGTTGCGGACATTAAATCAGATGAAATTAGATTGCAGACAATTTTTCTCTTCAAAAACAAACATCACCTTCTTGATTTTTGTTATATGTGTTGGAATTGTATGTTACGGTATACACATGTTTAAAACATTATTATGACAACGGGCTAGATAATATGTGTCATATTGAGGTATACGAAGGTTTTCAAGCTATACACGTGCATAGCATATGATTTTGATACGTGTATCTTCCGGTCTCCATGTCCACATCAGACTTCCATTCCCACGTCTCGTTACCTTGCTCCATGTTCACATGTTTACTGCATTGTTTCTTTAAATTATGTATAACTTGTGTTTCTTTGTTTAGTCTAGTTTAGTGTTCGTATCCGAATGGCATTTTAATTAGGAATGAAAGACGAAGAAAAATTGTTGCAAAACTTGTCATGTTTTTCGTCTTATTTTTTGAAGTTTGATCCCCTCAACTGATCAATTATCTTGGAGCCTAACCAAGTCTACAAGTCACTATTAGATTGATGGATGATTTCAGAAGGCGGGCGCATGGAATTACCTTTACAGATATGTGCGTATAGGAATACCCTTTATCCATCTAAATGCTAAATCCCTAGTGGTTTGGACCAATGCTTCGAACAACACAAAGTAAAAATGACTCGAATTCAACCCATGATGATCAACCTAAATCAATGATTCCTTGAGCGAGAGGAAGTGATTCAAATAAGTGGATTTAGTGAATTAGTGTGTTCAACACGACTCATTGAGCTCGGCAGACTAGTGTCAAGCAAATGCACCTTTGCGTTCTTTATGGAGAGATGGTTTTTTAACGTGGTTGTTAGAGCCTTAAAACTTTTTTAACGATCCTAAAAGAGGAGTGCATTTATACTTTGTTTTGTTTACTAGAATTGTGTCATCGTCAAGTATGAATAACATGTAAATACTAAATAATCTTAATATGCGTCTCAAATTACATACATAATCACCCTTTTTAAATGTAGTAATTATCAGGGTTAACAACAATAAATAAACTACTAGTACCAATATTGACAATCTAACTCATTCTTGCAATATACAAACCACGAGATTAAATTATGACAAACAGCACCGGTCCAAAAGTAAAATTCAGTTCGGTTGGTTAAGAAAAAGTCAAAACCGGGTTGACTACAAAGCGGTTTCTTGACCGGTGCAGATTGATTTAACCGGTTTTAATGAAGAGAATTACAAACTGCTCCTGAACATACGATAGTAACCTATTCGAGATGGTTAATCTCCCAAGATAGTTAATCCGTTGAGTGGATCAAGCTCCAAAGAAATAAGAAAAAGAACAAGACATTTTACTTCACATTTTTCTTCTTCTTTGTTCATAAATGAAAGGTCTTTTTATAGGCTACAAACCAATGAAACTAATTAGACCCACTAGTCCACTAACATGAACGTGGGTAAGTTGCATGTTTCTTGAGGGAAACATGGGTACGTATCAATACTCCCACCCTAAAAAATGTCCTTGTCCTCAAGGACAAGATCTTTTCCCACGGTGGCCGCCATTCGACCCGTCCAATGATGTTTGGTGCACTCAACACGGGTCGCCAGGGTGGTCGCCACTCGCGTCGCCCGCTTGCTTTAAACTTCATAATGTGTTCATGTTGCATGGTTTTTCTTGCTTTTGGGGTAGCCAACCATCTTCCCGCCAAGGGTTTGAGTGGATTTGCTTGTTTGAGGTGGTTTTGTAGTTTAAGCGTTGAAGGTGGCGGTGCTTGTTGTCGTGGTGTAAACGGTTCAAGTGACGATTCCGGTTTAGCAAGGGTAGTGAGGAGTGATTTGGTGAGCAATAGGATTAAGGAGTTGGTTTGCTCAAAAGTGGCGGCTAATTGTTTCATGATTAAACCCAATTCCGTGGCGTACTCCTTTATGGAGGAAGTTTGCTTGGAGATGGAATTGGCAAAGGCAGTGATGGCGGCGGATTATTTAAGTGGTTGTGGCTGTTTGGTTTCTTCATGAGAGGTGGTTTCCAATGGCACATAATTACCATTTTCAAATCGGTAATAGCAACCTTTGTGAGAGCTATAAGACCAACCGGCCACAGGGTCGTGATACGCGCATGATAATACAATTGTGATCGGAAATCCCATTGATAGGAATCTTCTTGCATGAGGGATGGATGAGTACGAGAATGAAAGCACCAAATGATAGTAACCGATTCGAGATGGTTAATCTCCCAAGATAGTTAATCCGTTGAGTGGATCAAGCTCCAAAGAAATAAGAAAAAGAAGAAGACATTTTACTTCATATTTTTCTTCTTCTTTGTTCATAAATGAAAGGTCTTTTTATAGGCTACAAACCAATGAAATTAACTAGACCCACTAGTCCACTAACATGACCCATTACCTAAAAGTTGTAAACTAACTTAATACAAGAAATTGGAAAACAATAAAACATGCATGAACGTGGGTAAGTTGCATGTTTCTTGAGGGAAACATGGGTACGTATCAGTTTATATGCCCAAACCAGTTTCAAAGAGTAGGTTTGGTTCAGAAACAGCTTTTGTGAGCACCTAACAAAAAGCACGAGCTTAAAAAAAATCTCTTATGTTTTACACATTTTGTACTTATTTAATTGCATAATTAATAGTTCTTTTTTCACACAAATAAAATCCACCAAAGTTCTATGACAACAATTGCTAAATCTAAAACACTATTACTCTTCCAATTAAACTTTTTCATTAAGAGTTGAAGCTTCAAATTATTGTTCTCTTCTTCCAACATCATGTACTTTAACTTTAAATTTTCTATTTGCATCTCTTTTATTTCGTGATATTTTATTGAACTGCATTTCTTTAAGAAGTCATCATAATCTTCTTTCCACATGAAGAATGTGCAATCTTGATTCTAGCCACAAAGAAATAATTTGTAGTGTTGATTCTAACCACAAAGAAACAATTTGCAAAATTAAACTTGGAAGCTAAATAATGTACTTACAGGCCATAAAGGGCAACTGTAGAATTCATCCCCATTTCGAGAACTTCTGTGACCAGCAACCCTACGAATTGAAATTAAATCGTGTTTGCAGTAGACGTTGCCATGTAAATCAAGTTTCAAAATTTTAGGGTTTTTCTTATGAGCAGATGTACAAGACTACAAGATGATGATGAGCTCATTGCGATCAAATTTTAGTGTGATTAAGGCTTGAGAGTAAAATTGATTCAATTAGGGTTTTAGTGTAATTTGGGGATTTTGATGTATTCGAACGTTGGGGATTTGGGGAGTATGTATAATACACAGCCGGTCCATGTAGGATGCACAATCAGCTGTTTTTGACAACTAGGACGACACATCAGATTTTAATTAACGGAGTTTGTAATCCGTTAGTCGCGGACTGGTGGTTTCAACGTATGTGAAAGTTGGGACCGTTGCCAGCCAAAATGATAGTTGGGACCACTGCCGGCAAAAAAAAATTAGTTGGGACCAATAAAACCAATTTTCCTTTTAATTGTGAATTATAGACGAAGAGAAAATTGTTGCAAAACTTGTCATGTTCTTCATCTTATTCTTTGGAGTCACTCAACGGATTAATTATCTTGGAGCCTAACCCACTCTACGAATCACTATCAGATTAATGGATTGACATATGAAGGCGAGCCCATGGAATTCCCTATACAGAGATGTGTGTATAGAAATACCTTAATCTTTCCAAATGCTAAATCCCTAGTAGTTTGGAGCAGTGTTTTAACAACACAAAGCAAAAATGACTCGAATTCAACCCATGATGATCAACCTAAATCAATGACTCATTGAGCTTGGCGGACTAGTCTCCAGCAAATGCACCTTTGTGTTCTTTATGGACAGATGGTTTTTAACGTGATTGTTAGAGCCTTAAAAATATTTTTCGATTCTAAAAGAGAAGTGCATTTATACTTTGTATTGTTTAATAGAATTGTGTCATCGTCAAGTACGAATATTATTTACTATTAGCATGAACGATTACAACACTTCTATTCAGAATGAGCTACCTTGTCAATATTACATGATGTAAATACTATATAATCTTAATATAGGTCTCAAATTACAACATAATCACCCTTTTTAAATGTGGCAATTATCCAGGTTTTAACAACAATAAATACACAGCTAGTACCAATCATGACAATCTAACTCATTCTCGCAATATACAAACCGTGAGATTAAATCATGACAAAAAGCAGAGGCGCACAAACCGGTTTAAAACTAAAATCCAGTTTGGGTTGGTTGATAAAAAGTCAAAACCTGGTTGGCTACGAAGCGGTTTCTTGACTGGTTCAGTATGGTTTAACTGGTTTTACAGAGAGAATAACAAACTGATTCTGAACTATGCTTTCTATGTCCACACCAGTTTCAAAGAGTAGGTTTGGTTCAGAAACAGGTTTTATGTGCACCTAACAAAAAGTATGAAACTTCAAAAATATTTCTTACGCTTTACAAATTTTGTACTAATTTAATTGCATAATTAATAGTTCTTTTTTTATGTAAACAATAGTAAAAAAAACATTTTAATTATAACAAAAAGTATGAAATTTGTAAAATATTAATAGTGAGTAAACTTGGTAAACATTTTACAGCTTAATTAATAAACTTGACATTAACCTGAAACAAAACCATTGGAATCAAAATCTACCACACAAATACTCAATGAACCAGAACAACCCATAAATCAAAGATGAAACCTGCACAACTGAATAAAAATAAGCTGATCTATGGAACCATAATCTAGAATTTATTAATGTAAGCAAGACTAATAACTAATAAAATCAACAGTGATTGAACAAACCAGAAGCTTATGAAGAGATGACGAATCAAAGATGAAAACCGCAACACGTTTTTTTCCCTAACTAAACATTAAACAAAACTAAAAGGTACTCGTTATAAATATTATACAACATTCTCCTTTCACAAACCAAACGTCCACAAACATTCACCATCAAGAACTGCCAAGTGCCAATGTTTATGAAAACAAAAACTGTTTTGTCAGTTAACTGTTTTACTATGTAAATCCTATGTTCATGTGATTACAATGCAAACATCACAAGACATATTTAGGTAAGGCATGGTTTTAAAAAACGCCGTGAGGCGGCGCCTCGAGGCGCACCTCAGTTCGAGGCGGGGGTAACAAAACGAATTTGAAGCGGCGCCTCAGGGGATAAAAATAAACGTACGCCTCTTCATAGCTGAGGCGGAAAAAAACGGTCGAGGCGGAAAGTACGGCTGAGGCGTAAGAGGCGGGAAAACCTATTTTTATGGCGGTAAAAAATTTGATTGATGAGGAGGACGATATTGAAGTAATTTCAGTTGAGGAAGATGATCTTGAGGATGACCAGTTTCATGTTGTTTGAATTTCATTAAAAACTTTTTGTGTTTTGATGTTTTAAACTTTTGGTGTCGGGTTTCAAACTTGTCTTTTATTATGGTTTAGACTTTTGTGTGTTTTTCATGACTAGTGAATCTGATGATGAAATTATTTTGGAAAGTTCTTTGTTTGATGTTAACTATTTTTTTAATAAGATATATAATTTTTATATTTATTTTTAAATCCTGCCTCGAGCTTACGCCTCGTGAGGCTATGGGAAAACGCCTCGAGGCGCGATTCCGTACTTTTAAACCTGCGATTCCGTACTTTTAAACCTTGAGGTAAGGTAACTAACCATCGCCCGGCACGATCGTCAAACATATTCAGATTGAAAGCCCTGCAAAAAGCAACTCCAGCTCCTCATCTTGTGATACAGTCCTCTGATTTCAAAACAAAAAAAACAACATTAAAGTAGCAAACGGAAAAAATAAATCTAAAACACTATTTTCAAAATGTTATTAGCAGCACGTCTACAATGCTAGTCGGGCCTCATCCTCACCCAATATTAACACTAACACTGCGTATTTCTTATCACAATTATCTTCGATCTTTGAAAAGAAACATTTATATACAAGGGCGTTGTTTTTAGTACTCGACCGGGGCACCCGAACTTATTAAATGAATTACTGCAATTGCATCAACTGATTTTAACAAAATAAACAACTTTGTTCTCCATACCTGAACAGATAAAAGCTGCAGAATTTTATTGAGAACCTTCATTCGATGTGTCGCATACGTGCTACGCGCCGGAAGCTGGTTCACCTTCTTGATTTCTTCATGAACTGCAGCCTTCTTCTCTTCGTTTCCAACTTGTTTTCCACCAGTTTTGACCTGTGTCGTACGATCACTCTGCACCATAGAACCACTACCCTCTATAAGATTGAATTGTTCCATGCTTTAATCAATACCTAAGCTGCAGACATAGAAGATAATCTTGAGAATGAAATTAGGGTTTAAAGCAAAATCAGAACGAAGTGTGAAAAATTGGGGTTTTTAATGTGAATATAAAATTAAGGAATTGAATAACAAGATCATACAACTTTTGATGACTTGTTGGTTCAGTCGTTTGAATTTGATTAGAATTTCACCCACCTGCCGGCTTAAAATTTAAAACCCGACAACTCATATTATGAGCTGGCCCGGGTCAAAATAATATTTTTCCTGGGCCGACTTAAATTATTTTGTATCGTATACTCGTCTTTTGATCGATAGCTGAAATGCAATGGGCTGTAAAGTAATTAGAGGTTGTAAAAATCATTCAACTGAGTTTGGTTGTTGCATACCCGAAGGAAAGATTTAACCAAAGTAAATTGATTAAATGCAACTCTAACGTCTTGTTCTTGAGTTTTTTAACCAAATAAATGGAGTTTTTTAACCAAATAAATGAAAGAAAAGGAAAAGAGAGAGAATGATAAGAAAGGAAAGAGAAGAAAAGGAAATTTTTTTAATTAGGTGTGTTCTTGAGTTGAAAGGAAATTGAAGGAAAGGATAACTTATTGGGAAAAAACTTATCCTTAGTAATCATCTCATTTTTGGGATGATAACTTATTGAAAAAATACATTAATTTAATCTCTCTAAACTCCCCCTACTCCTTTCCTTTCCATCCTAAAAAAAACTCAAGAACACCCATTTTTTAACTATCCTTAGTTTTTCTTTCCTTTCCATTCTTTAAAAAAACTCAAGAACAGGACGTATGTATTATTGTAACAAACCATGGGAAATATTAACTGTGAAGGAAAGGAGCGGTATAGAAGATATAAATTTACATAGAATGAACGAACTATAAAAAATTAATTAGACTAGCACCTTCGTAAAGACATAATCAAGGATAGAAGACCTAAATAGTGCATACTTTTCTTGTAGATTTGCCTTGGGATCATAGTTTTGCATTAGTTTCTTTCTAAACTTTTAGTTTGCGTTAGCATTATCATTTCCTTTTTCTAAGATCATGAGTAGTCATAAAGTCAAAGATGTTGGAATCCGAGTGCGTTATATATCTCTTTTGACCGCACGGAATCCGAGTTTTTGAGTCTTTGCTCCATACTTGCTAAAGTCCGTGGTGGATCCGGGTCTGATATGAAAGTTGGACATATTGCTCTTCCCTCGTCCTCGATAATCATGTTATGCATTATGATACACGCATACATAGCACATTTCATTCTTTCTAAAGACCATAGACGACAAGGATTTTTAACAAAATGCCATCGTTGTTGAAGAACACCAAAACACCTCTCGATATCCTTTCTCGCAGACTCTTGCACTTTCTTAAAATATTGTCTTTTTTCATCAATTGGCTCTCTGAATGTTTTAACGATTATCACATACTCTAGATATATTCCATCACCCAGATAGTACCCATGATGGTAGAAGTTATCGTTAGCCTAAAACGAAGCGACGGGAACGGTCCCAGATATGTAACTCTCTATCACAGGAGACTGCTCTAAGACGGTTATGTCATTGTTGGAACCGGGAACACCAAAGAATGCCGACCAAATCCAAAGGTCATGTGAAGTAATCGCTTGAAGACTGACCGTTGGTCTCTTTTGGTCACCTCGTGTGAATTGACCTCGCCATGCAGTTGGACAATTAGCCCATTCCCAATGCATGCAATCTACACTCCCTATCATGCGGGGGAAACCATGCACCCTTGTATGTGCCTCGTAAAGACGTTCTAGATCGTTCCAGTTGGGTTCTCTCAGATAATGTGGGCCATATAGTTTCAATATTCCTATATTTTAAACAACTTTTAAAAAATAATTGATTAAAGTAAACAAATTATATAACTATTTGAAAAAAGTGAAACGTACCGTAACAAAAATACTCCAAGGTGTCCCGAGTTGTTTTATCGGCCATCTTTAAATACTCGTCGTTGATGTCGGTCGTGTTTCCGTAAGCGAGCACGCGTACGGATGACGTAGCCTTCTGAATAGTCGTGAATCCTAGCGTCCCTCGATCGTCCGGCTTTTGCTTAAAGTAATCAAGCTCACGCTCCAAATCATTGGTGATGCACATAAATAAATTTTTAGACATCTGAAAACGACGCTTAAAGGTCTTCGGGTTCTTGTATCTCGGCGAGCCGCAGAAGTAATCCGCCATCAACCGATTGTTGGCTTCGGTGCGATCTCGTTCGATATATGCTCTTTTTTAACGCGGGGGGGGGGAGGGTGGGGGGAGAGCTAATCGCACTCGTAACGGAACTCATATAAGTTGTCGCGAGCATAATCGCACTCGTAACCGCCTATTCCTCCGCCTCGTTGTCGACTTGTTGGTCGGGCCCGAAAAACCGTTTATATATAGATGGAGGATCCATTTATATAGTGAAGCTTGTGTGAGGAAATATAGAGTTGAAAGAGATATTTTATAAGTTTGATGAATTTTGATTGGGGATGAGTTGGTTTAATATAAATAACATAATTTTTTTTTCCAACTGCTCCAAACCAACGGTAATATGTAACGGTTATTTTTTTTTATTTTGGTGCCATTTGAAACGTTTTGTGTATAACGCTAAAAAAACTCCCAAAACACCCCCCGGGGGGGGGGGGGGCGTGCCCCCGACGTTATAGCCCATAATGCCAACAAAACCTGTCGAGTACAGATGGTCTAAGCTTTTCCTAATATGTATTCAAATAGAGACCTTTTAGGAAAGCCTAAACGTACTTTCAAGAGTTTTGCATTCATTGTTCTTGGTTCGTTGTTTGATATTTTATTTTATATGTTATTATAAATATATTTCTGTCACTCACCACTTTGTGTTTAAATAGTGTTATACTGGATATTATTAGCATTCACCTTATAATGTTCGTTTTTTTCCTTTTAATTCTATTAGCCACAGTCTATGTTACCATGATTTACTACACTTTATATGTAATAAGGGGAATTTTCAAAATCAAGGTGTTGGTGGGAGCAACTTTAATCTGTATCATTGAGATAAATGTAACCTTTGCCCTCGTAAAACCCTCTCCATGTCCTACCAATAGTTTTTGTTATGGGAGGTATACGTTTGTTTGTTAGCTATTACCAACGAACAAAACATGTTTATTAGTGAAAGTAAGTTGTACGAAACATTAACGATTTGTATGTGATAGATTTGTTAGCTAGGCTATTGTAATCCAGTGGCACTGCGTGCTAGCTCGTTGGTAACTTTTCTGTTGGTGGTGATATGTCAATAATGTTGGTCCTTGTCTATCGGTGATGTCTTTGCCCATGCTTAGTTTCCATTAAACAATTCCCAACGACGTCAAAGTTCTCTAAAGAATTAACGATTGATACGTTTTATTGATGAAATTCTTTGTACGCAGTGGTTAGACTTTAGAGGGTAGAAATCTCCTCCTCCTCCTTCGTTGTAAGTACGAAACTGTTATGGACTGAAACCATTGCAAGGTATGCGACTTGTCCCACATCGGTTGTACGAGCAATTGATGTGAGGTTTATAAGCCAAATGGATTCCCTCAACCCAAAATACTAAACTCAACCCAAAAGACTAGTCTGATAGGTGAGAGAACTCAACCCAAACAAGTCACATACCTTGCAATGATTTCAGTCCGTAACAGAAACTATGATAGAACGGTATAATTACATCAATCATAAACATCATTGAAGTTCCCATGACAATAAATCTAAAACATAGTATTACAACATGATTAAATCATGGCAAGCTTTTTAATGATTAACGATACCAAAATCGAACGACGTAAATAACATTTATTGTTATTGAATTATTACCTGAAATCTACAGCAGACGTGGTGGGGATGTGACGGATGATATGGTCGGAAGGGTCTTAGGAAGAAAGTTATATTGTGAATACCAAAAGTTACATTTAACAAAAAAGGCTGATCCAACTAATTTACCCATTTTGCTACAACAATCATGGATCACATTAGCTATATCAGATAAACATTTCTGGTAATCCACCTTTGATATTGTTAGAACTTTGATGCAGCGTAAAACGAAAACGAAGATCGAATCACGTTGATCCAGTGAATACCCCTGATGAACTTCCAAACCCCCAAATCCCACCCAAAAGTCAAGGGAAAATGAAGTGTAAAATCTTTATTATCAAAATTCAAGTATGATCTTTCACATTACACATACTGAATATAAATAGATGTTCTAATACGGACTGGGCCCAAAAAAGGCCATGGGCCAAACACAAACCCAAAAATAAAAACATAAAAACTGCTGAAAAAAACGTAAAAATGCCCAAAACTTTATTTAGAAAGCATTTTTGGGCTTCGGACAGGGTCCAAACCGTCGTGGGCGTTTGCCACAATGTGCTCCTCGTCTCAAGCTTCGATTTGACTGGTAATGGGCCTGAAACGGAGCTTTGTGAGCCAAGTTATGCTCATTTTCGTGTAGTCCCTTTTGCAGCGCGATCTTAGGCCTCTAGAAACATAATGACCCGGTCTTCTATACTTGGGCCCACATCAAACTTGGAAGACACTACATGGACCGGTATAAAGTGCGGAACCTGGCCCATAACTTACAGACCCTGACCCCTATTTCTTGAAGCCATCACCCATCACCCGTGGCCGTGATGGTCCCTTTCAATTTATTTGTCATTTTATTCGACCCCTGCTCCAACTCACCAACGTTAGCTGGAGGCTGCGTTGGTGGGGAATTGAACGAAACCTGTTCATTGATATATGGATCTAGAGAATCGGCATAATGCACCACCATGCAGTATCAATCCAATAAGACTGTCCAAGCCACACCCTGTTAAATACTAAAACTAAACCCAAATAAACCAAGACTCAAGACTTATACTTATTAGGGTTATTTCAAATACTATAAGATAATCATAACAGCCTATGTTCATTCCTTGACCAACAAGATAAGCTTAAACTTAAATTAAACCAAATAACTAATTTGATTAATTAATCAAAAGACAAATGTGCTCTTCAATTGATCCACCAACTTGTGAATTTTAATGATTAATTCCAACAAGTGATGCTATCAAGTATCAACGTTTTGATCAGTGTTGGTCCAACGTACAATGCTTAGAACACGTTGACCACTGTAGGGTCAATGTTGGGGTGATTTTAGACGGGGAAATTACTAAAATAGACATATTTGATCAAAATTTTACCAAAATAGACATGTCTATTTTACCCGTAGGGTATGTTTGGCAATGAGCTTTTAGGGGCTTCAAGCTTTAAGCTTTTTAAAAAAAGCTCATATTTAATAAAAAACTTTGTTTGGTTGAAATAGCTTCATAGTTTTTAGATTGGTAGAAAAAGCTTTATATTTGAACACTAGTATGGTAGGGTTTGAGAAAAAGCTAGTTACTAGCTTTTACATTTGAATTTTCATGTTTGGCACTTGAACTTAAATCAACTTTTATTAATTTATATAATAATTACACATTCAACCCTTATTTAAAACTAACTATCCTCACGACTTTTTTAGGAGCATAACTTTTTCACACGTTAATAATTTTTTAAACAGATTACATCATAAAACGAGCATTTTTTCCTCTTTAATTTGAGTATGATATTGTTATACATTTTTAACTTTAAAAAAATTAACATACTACGTGATTATCGGTTAGGATCGGTAACAAGTCGAGTCAGGTGAGCTTGAGTCACGTGTAAGACCAAATTAGGAGTCAAGTCAGATGAACTTGAGTCATGTGTAAGATCAAATTAGGGTCAGAACGAATCGATACAAAAATGGTTAAATTAATTCGGTTCGTGTCGGTACGCTTTTAAGTCGAAAGGGGTAAGGTCAGAACATGTTTCAGATTAGAACACTGCCTGTTTAGAAAGGGATTCATATTAAAATTGGTTGCTTTTGCATTTGAATTTACATGTTTGGCACTTGAACTTAAATCAACTTTTATTAATTTATATAATAATTACACATTTAACCCTTATTCAAAACTAACTACCACCACGACTTTTTTAGGAGCCATAACTTTTTCACATGTTAATAATTTTTTAAACAAATTACATCATAAAAACGAACATTTTATTCTATTTAATTTGAATATGATATTGTTATACATTTCTAACTTTAAAAAAATTAACATACTACGTGATTATCGGTTAGGATCGGTAAAAAGTCGAGTCATGTGTAAGACCAAATTAGGAGTCGAGTCAGATGAACTTGAGTCATGTGTAAGACCAAATTAGGGTCAGAACGAATCGATACAAAAATGGTTAAATTAATTCGGTTCGTGTCGGTACACTTTTAAGTCGAAAGGGGTTAGGTCAGAACATGTTTCAGATTAGAACAATGCCTGTTTAGAAAGGGACTCATTAAAATTGGTTGCTTTTGCATTTGAATTTACATGTTTGGCACTTGAACTTAAATCGACTTTTATTAATTTATATAATAATTACACATTCAACCCTTATTCAAAACTATAACTACCCCCATGATTTTTTTAGGAGCCATAACTTTTTCACACGTTAATAATTTTTTAAACAAATTACATCATAAAAACGAGCATTTTATTCTCTTTAATTTGAGTATGATATAGTTATAAATTTTTAATTTTAAAAAAATTAACATACAACGTGATTATCGGTTAGGATCGGTAACAAGTCGAGTCAGGTGAGCTCGAGTCATGTGTAAGACCAAATTAGGAGTCGAGTCAAATGAACTTGAGTTATGTGTAAGACCATATTAGGGTCAGAACGAATCAATACAAAAATGGTTAAATTAATTCGGTTCGTGTCGGTACGCTTTTAAGTCGAAAGAGGTCAGGTCAGAACATGTTTCAGATTAGAACAGTGCCTGTTTAGAAAGGGATTCATATTAAAATTGGTTAGTTTAAAATATTATCTATTTGAAATTACTATATACTTTCATATTTGTTTCTTGATTTTCGTCATCAGTTACACGCTTACTGTCTTTCCATAAATTACACGTCTACATTCAGGTTATGTATGCACTTTCATCAAGTGAATCATGTACTGACACTGATTATGCGGTTGATGTTAGGTTGTGCGCCCATTCTACCGCACCACGCATGCACCCAACTAGTTTTATTAAAAGCTTCTAATAATATGCCAAACACCTAAATAAATTAAAAAAGCTGCAGCTTCCAGCTTTCAGCCTTCAGCTTACAGCTAATAGCCACTGGCTAGTTTTGCCAAACATACCCTACATCTCTTCAATCATTGGTTTTAAACCAATAAACAACTGACACGTCACCGAAGCCGGCTAAGCCTTAGCCGCCACTTTATGGGCACATAATTTTATGAAAAGTAAACGGGTCCCACATTTAGCCAATAAAAATTCGACACGTATCAAAGGCGGCTAAACTTAGCCTACATCTATGGTTATTTAGCCGACATCTTTGACTCTTAGCCGACTTCGGGATACGTGTCTATTTACTTAGCCGGCTCCAAATATTCCTTCTTAGCCGGCTCCAACCCGGCTTGTAGGCTAAGGCTTCACTTAGCCGCCTTCTTTTTTTCATTTATCCGTCTAATTTTAGCCGCCAAAATTGAATATTTTACCTACCTTACCAACTTTATTAAATATTTAAACGGCTTCACTTAGCCGTCTTCTTAGCCGGTGTAAATTTAGCCCCCAAAATTAAATATTTTTACCCACTCAAATAATATTAGCTGGTTTCGTCTAGTCGTCAATTTTTTTTTCTCCTAGCCGGCATGTTTTAGCCATAAAAAATAAATACATTTACCTACCCAAATTTAATTTTTCACCAACCATTTTTATAAAATTATATAACCATCTTCACTTCATCTTATAAAACCATTTTCTCTTCACCCTATCAAATTTTTTACTTTCTTATCACATAAAATCCTTATTTAAAAAAAATATGTTTGTTAATGTCGTCGTTTACTCAGATTAGATTGTAGGCTTTACTTAGCTAGGTTTTGTTTTCTTTTATTTGCCAAATTTAAAATATTTACCAAACAAATTAAATAACTAGCCAGCTTTCTTGTTTTTCTCTCTTAGCCATCTTCATCTAGCCTCCATATTAAATACTTTTACTACCAAATTAAATATTTAGCCGGCTCACATTTTTTACTTCTCTTAGCCGTATTGATTTTCTCTCTTAGGCGTCTTGTTTTAGCCGCCAAAGTTAAATATTTTTACTTACCTAATAAAACCCTTGGCTCTCTTTCATTCTTTAAATACGTGTTAATTTTTTTACTTACCATTTTTATAAAGTTTATAAAACCGTTTTCACTCTATCTTATTAAACATATAAACCATCTTCACCCTACCAAAGGTTTTACTTCTTACTATACCATATCTATTTTTTCATTTAAAAAAACGTACGCTAACCAATAAAGTTTTTTTTATGAATGAATTAACTTGGTTTATTTTTATTAAAATTATTTTATGTATGTAGATACTAACAAAAAAGTAATACACGATAATGCTCATTAACAATAATAATTAAGAAACATAATAATAACAAAGCATACTAAATAACGATGACAATCTACTCGATGGTAGGCCGACAACGCCAAATGTAAATTTTTTCTTCCATAAACCTCCGATATTTAAGTATTTTCTCCTTATATCTCCTTCAAAATTAAGATGTTTTTCAAAACACAAATGTTCCATTAACATACAAGCAAATACCCCCGATTTTTTCGCCTGACCAGTGTGGTTGGGCTAACAAACATATTTTTTTTTAAAATGAGGATCTTGTGATAAAAAGTAAAAAGTTTGATGCTGTGAAAATGGTTTTATTAGATGAAGTGAAGATGTTTGTATAGTTTTATAAAAATGGTTGGTGAAAAATTAAATTTGGGTAGGTACATATATTTATTTCTGATGGCTAAAACATGCCGGCTAGCAGAAAAAAATTGACGACTAGGCGAAACTGGCTAATTAATTATTTGAGTGAGTAAAAATATTTAATTTTGGGGGCTAAATTAACACCGGCTAAGAAGACAAGTAAGTGAAGCCGGCTAAATATTTAATTAAGTTGGTAAGGTTGGTAAAATATTCAATTTTGGCGCCTAAACTTAGATGGCTAAATGAAAAAAAGAAGGCGGCTAAGTGAAGCCTTAGCCTACAACCCGAGTTGGAGCCGGTTAAGAAGGAATATTTGGAGCCGGCTAAGTAAATAGACACCTATCCCGAAGTCGGCTAAGAGTCAAATATGCCAGCTAAATAACCATAGATGTAGGTTAAGTTTAGCCGCCTTTGATACGTGTCGAATTTTTATTGGCTAATTGTGGGGCCCGTTTACTTTTCATAAAATTTCGTTCCCATAAAGTGGCGGCTAAGGCTTAGCCGGCTTCGGTGACGTGTCAGTTATTTATTGGTTTAAAAACCAATGATTAGAGAGATGTACGCTAAAATATGCATGTCTATTTTGGTAAAATTTTGGTCAAAGATGTCTATTTTGATAATTTTTCCGTTTTTAAACCTTCCTGTAAATTATTTTTTTCTAGTACCAATGATTATTTAGCATGTCTATTTATTTATTTTTGCAATAACTAGTTCATGATGCTTTAAAATCATAAATCTTTCCGGTTGAACGAAAGGGACTGGGATCGAACTCATGTTTTTTATACAACCAACTTACAAATTATGTGAGTTTTTATTAAATCATTGAGTTTAAGATGGTTTTTACAAAACAAAGTCCCATACCAATACACCATATAAAATGTGAAAACTTTGGTCTTTTCTGGTGAGCAACCACGTTACCTGATTATGATACGACATCCCCTACTTAACTTGGTTTCTTATTGTATGAAAATACTTACTGTATTATCACAAAATTTGATTGTACAGAACCGTTCTTTGAATTACAAAATATTTTTTTGTATGTACGTAATGTGTTATTTATATTCATAGGAAACCAACATCATTTTTTTATCGTATGAAAAACGATAGAACTTCCACATGTATTATTATTAATCAACCTGATATATTCGGAGGTGTGACATAAATTGTCTATATGGTCTTGGGAAGAAAATTTTCATGTGAGTACCAAAAGACACAATTAACAGAAAATGCCCTTCCAGACTGTTTTCTTAATTTGCTGCAACAATCATGGATTTGATTAGTTGCTTCAGATAAACATTTCATGCAGTTCTCTCTTGATATACTAGCATAACACTGCATGGACCCGTATAAGGTGCGGGAACCCGGCCCATAACTTACAAAAACCAGACCCGAATCTGTCACGATTATCAATTCCGTTTATGATCTCCTTGAGTTTATTTGCCAAATTATTCAACCCCTTCTCCAACTCAGCAGCGGTACCAGGAGCCGGAGGCGCATCTGCTGGTGTAAGAAAGAACTGAATCCATTCAGCCCCTAGGTTTGTTTGTGTTGGGTGATCTGCGTAACGAACCATTCAATACAGTCTTGCTGTTACTGACCAGGCTGCACCTTCCTTTTGTTTAGGACAAGTTTTCTAAAGAGTAGGGATAGTTTTGTTTACACACTCTGTTGGTAATTTTAGTGTTATCAACATATATTTTAGTGTATTGGATTATCTTGTTGATCGAGGAAATAACATTAGAGATTAAACGAGTTGGGTGACGCGGGAGTGCGAGCTCGATTTAATTCTAAATGTTATTTATACTTATTGTTATATAAGTATTTAACTTGGGCTTTGATATTGGCTTTATATTTAGGCATGTGGACTAATTAATTATTTTGGGTTTAAACCCATGTGTAGATGTTCATATATAATATATGGGCCACTAATTAGTTGGACATATATATCCATGCGTAAAAGGTCAGATAGGAATATATTCTGATGTTTCTTGATCGAACAAATAAAGACATTAATGAACGGTTACTTAAATCTTGTTCTTCATCACATTCATAGAATCATAAAAATCTAATTCCATGAAACAGAAGTCTCTGTGTTATCCGATAAATCATTTGGGTGTAACCCGCAAATAGATTTATCTGAAAGTGCAAACCACGATTCAGAGATGATCCAGGACAACCGGTTTTTATATAATGATTGAATCAAGATGCAGGTTTGATTATTTGATTGAATTCATCAACCCAGGTACGCAAATTTACAACAAAGATAAATCTATTTAGGGTTTTATTGGGTGTTGGTTGTGATTTGAAGTTTCTGAAAATTTCCAGTGAATATATATCGTGTTACGTGGTTTGTGTGTTCACCATAATTTGAAAATTATAGTGATTTTATTGGGTTACTGTCTTGCATGGTTTTGTTGGAGGATTGCAAGTGTGAAACAGTTTTGTGGGGTTCGACATAATCCATGTGATTTGAAAAGGAGTTTAAATAAAATAAAATAAAGAATTGGGATATACCCATCGAAATCAACACAGAAAGGTTTTGTGTTTGGTTTTATTTTGTAACCATAGGATCTCATCTATGAGATATGAAAAGGATATGATACTTTTCTTTTTTTTTCTGAAACTATCGAATACAGATAATTTTTGGTGGATGGTTTCTCCATTAAAACTCATATACAAGTATGTATGCAACCCACTGATGTAAAAATTATATGATGACTTTCATCTCTGCATGGCTATGATTTTCTTTATTTATGTGGATTACAATACTTAATTTTATGGAAAACTAGAATTAAAATATGAAAACTCTTCTTGTATAATTCCACTGTTTTGATAAGTTAAATTGAATCGGGGAAGGATGTGAATCGTGAGTAATTCATGCATTTATGGATAAATTTGATATTCCCTATTTTATGATAACTATCAAACAAAAGAAAACAAATATTATTGCTTTCTGACTTGTTTGAGAATAACGACTGAATGGAAAACATAATTAAATTGATTTTGTTGTTTGTTTAAAATTGCAAGTGGCAATTTCAAGAAATATATGGTTATTGTCTAATCTCCTGTTTTGTTAGTTTTGTTTGGTTATAAAAACCAAATATGTGTATCCAGCGAATGGAGGAAACTGATCTTATATGTTTGATGCTGGGTGAACTTATTTTATCCGAAACACAGTAAATATCAATTTTGGTGTGATTTGATTAATAAGTGTCGGGTTTAAGGACACATGAAGTAAAGTAACATTAAAATTATTTTGTGTTGGTTGTGCCATTGCTTTATAATTGGAAGGCAAGGAAACTAAATGCTTAAAATAGTTGGTTTAGACAACTAGTAAACCCGTGTATTGTTGTCGGTAGAGATGAACAATTGGTTTTGTTTTGCCTTGAGAAACCGGTGTACCATTTTGGTAATTAACGGTTGGTTTTGGATCACTCAGTGATCAGAAAACCAGTGTACTGTTGTATTTAGAATATTTGGTTTGACTTGTTTAGGCAACAGAAAAGAATCACATGTACCGTTATGGATTACAAATTTACCGGTGTGAAGTGCATTATTTAGAGTGCAACATCTCAAGAAAGCTTTGTCATGAAATATAACATGGTGGGTCTAAGTGGGTCAAAAAGACCGAAATGATCCATATGGTACGCTGACTAACTCTACTTTAATTTAGACAAAACCTATGAGTTTTGTAGTTGATTCAGTTAGTCATTCGGGAGATGTTAATTACTTACAAAACACTAAAAAATGGATTTGATTCAAAGGAACAAAGTTTATTTCATATTTTGAATAATAAACAAATAAAAGGTAATGGTTTTGAATCAAATATATTCAATACAAAGGGGCAGCCTACTGGCTGTGATGGTACACACATAGGGCTGTCGGGTCAGCCTGGCATATGTCTACAAGTATGAAAAATCCATTGGGTGTGAAATAAATGAAACCCGGTCTTAGGGTTTGGTTTTGGACATCATAAGTCCAATGATTTCTAACATTAATTCGGTTGAGAATTATGTGTCGTTTATTTCTGGATACTTTTATGTTCAGGATGATATGCTTGCATGGTGGGTTGACTCAGGTGCAAGGAGTCACGTATGCAACGATCTAAAATGGTTTGATGAAATTGAACCGTTTAAAGATGGATCTGTACAAAGGATAGGGATGGTAGCAAGTAGCAATCGAGCCTATCAAAGGAATAGGCAAAGTTAGACTTGTTTTTACGTCTGGAAAACACTTGTTGTTGGATGTGGTGTTGTATGTTTCGGGGATTCGATGTGCTAAAAGGTCATTGAGGCTGATATTTTATCTTGACATGGAACCTTTGTTGGATTTTGATATTTATGTAATGACATGTTTAAACTTAATTTTAGTGTCCCGTTTGATGTTAAATCTGTTTATATTGAATCTTTATATTTAGCAAGTAGATTATGTTTTAATCTTATGAGATGATAGTTTGTGTTATGTTAATGATTTTAAAATGCATAACATGTCTAAATTGTTGCTGAAATCTGCTTTTGTTATGGATAATATAACAAGGATACCATTTAAATGTGTTAATCATTTATAAGACTTTTATGGTCTTGGTTATTTATTGAATAACTTTCCTAATTAAAGAACTAGGGTGACCCCACGTGAACTTTGGTACAAAAAGCTTTGTTTTTAAGTTATCTTACAGTGTGGGGATGCATAACAGTTGCGAGACACACTGAACCTAAATTGGGAATTTAGGTCAAAGAGGTGTTGATTGCATATCTGTTAGATATGTTGAACGTTCCCCTGTATATAGGTTCTATGTCATAGAACCAAATGATTGCGTATCTGTTCAATCTGTTATTGAGGCAAGAGATGCTAATATTGGGAACGAGTACTTGCTGCTGTACATAATCTTGTAATTCACTAAATGAATGTGAAAATTGCATTATTGAACGGTGAATCGGATGAAGAGATTTATATAAAATAGCCTTAAAGTTTTGTTTTGCCTCGTTATGAAAAAAGGTTTGTAAATTAATAAAATCTCTTATGGCTTAAAACGAGCTCCTAAAACAATGACATCAAAAGTTTGAGAAAATTGTGTTATCAGATTGCTTTATTCTTAATCAAGCTGACAAGAGTGTATATAGCAAATTTAACTCTAAAAGAAAAAGAGTTATAGTATGTTTATATGTGAATGGCATGTTGATCTTTAGTATTGATAAATATCAAGTTGATAAAACTAAGAAGTTCTTATCATCTAAGTTTGTCATGAAGGACATGGGAAGGTAGAAGTGATTCTGGTATTAGAATCACACGTGGGAATAATACCATCTTAATATCATTACATTGAGAAGATTTTGAAGAAATAATTTCAAGATTGTTCTTCTGTTGGAAACTCCCATATAAATATCATTTGCAAGTTGTGAACAGATTGTTCAACAGTCTTAAAGGAACCATGAACTATGGTTTATGTTATTAAAGGTTTCCTTCAGTTCTAGAAGGATATTTAGATGCAAGTTAGATAACTAACATAGAAGATAATTCTTCTACAAATGGATGGATATTCCTACTTGGTGCGGGTGTTATCTCCTGGGTTTCGAAGAAACGAACTTGCATATCGAAGTTAACAATGGAATCTAAGTTTGTAGTTTTAGCAACAGCTAGTAATGAAGCTGAATGGCTAAGAAATTTGATCTGTGAGATTCCTTTGTGGTCAAAACGGATATCATTAATATCTATCAGGTTTGATAATGTTGACTAAGGATTATAGTCATGTGTATAATGGAAAGTCTAGACGGTTATGTATTATACAAACCATGATTTATGAGCTCATCATACATGGTGTGATATCTGTTGAATTTGTAAGATCTAAGTTTGACTGATGATCTAACTAAAAGGTTAGGAAGAGATCTCGGGAATAAATCAGTCATGGGGATGGTAAGTCCACCTAAAATTTCCCATGTTAAGATACCCAATTCCCACTAATTTGATATTAGCTGCTGAATTCAATGTGGAAAACTTAAACATCTGGAAATTGGAACACATTATTAGTATCATCCTACGGTAAGTGTTCGGACCTACAAGTTGAGGATGTTGAAGTTTAACTTCTTAATAGTTCTTTTGAAAAATTGCATATGCAGGTGCGAGAGTAAAAGAACTACCTATAAGAATATGAAGTTTAGCCGCTTCAAGAAGCTTTGGACTTGAGCTTTGATATATTCTTTGAAGGATTGGGACACAGGCTAGTAAAACATTGTGTCGGGCTGGAATTTGGATTTATAAACGTGTGTGTATATTATCTTCGAGTATTCAATATGAATTGAAATGGTTCAATCGTAGCGACACTCCTATATTCGAATATTTTGAATGGGTAATATACTAATGTGAAATTCAATCGTCACGAAATTTCATTTATGCATACGTTTGCGTTTCTGTGAGGATGGTTAAGTTAATCATGGATATCACTAAAATGGGGGAGGATTGTTGGTAATTTTAGTGTTATCAACATATATTTTAGTGTATTGGATTATCTTGTTGATCGAGGAAATAACATTAGAGATTAAACGAGTTGGGTGACGCGGGAGTGCAGGGTCGATTTAATTCTAAATGTTATTTGTACTTATTGTTATATAAGTATTTAACTTGGGCTTTGATATTAGCTTTATATTTAGGCATGTGGACTAATTAATTATTTTGGGTTTAAACCCATGTGTAGATGTTCATATATAATATATGGGCCACTAATTAGTTAGACATATATATCCATGCGTAAAAGGTCAGATGCGGATATATTCTGATGTTTCTTGATCGAACAAATAAAGACATTAATGAACGGTTACTTAATTCTTGTTCTTCATCACATTCATAGAATCATAAAAATCTAATTCCATGAAACAGAAGTCTCTGTCTTATCTGATAAATTATTTGGGTGTAACCCGCAAATAGATTTATCTGAAAGTGCAAACCACGATTCAGAGATGATCCAGGACAGCCGGTTTTATATAATGATTGAATCAAAAAGATGCAGGTTTGATTATTTGATTGAATTCATCAACCCAGGTACGCAAATTTACAACACACTCCCGACAGTCTTCCTTTTTGATATTTTTGGGGCAAATGGATTTCGTCCAAACTCCAACACTACCGCCGATTTTAACACCGTTGTAAGTTTCTGGAAGCATAAAACTTTTGTCGAGTGAATTGAATGCATCGTCTCGCTCTTTTAACAAATTATCTGAATTGAAATTACCATCTTTACCGCATCTGACACCTTATCGATCTTTATTAATAAGAAAGTTCTGAATTACATTCTCGAGTCGGGTAAACATAAACGAATACAAATACAAAAATCAGAGATGTCACTACGGTAGAACGACGACGACGATGATGCTGGGGATAAGCCCACCACATGCAGATGAGACAACGGCGCAGATGGTGCTGCAGTTTAGATTTGTTTTTGTGTTTTGCTTCTTTTTAACTCGTTGTTATGTATTTAATATTATTATATAAATTTTGTTTTGTTTATGTTTTTTCGTTTCAATTTTAAAATTGTTGTTCGTTGTAATTTTAAAACCGATATATTGAAAACAAAAAATTATTGAAGATAAAAATTGGTTACACCCCACTAAGGCTATGTGTAGTGGAGGAGCTACAAATTAGGCGAATTGCGACATGTGACGCCCAGTCAGCAAATAGTAAGAATTTGTTTTTAGGGTGTTATGGTGTTGTAGCCCCTCCAGTGTCGCGTCACCATTTTTTTATTATTTTCTTTTAATAATTAAAGTAAACAAATAAAAACTCATTAACTTAATTAATTAAATAAAAATACATTAAAATGAAAAAAGAAATACAAAAAAATACATAACAAAAAAAAAACTAATATCCATAATATTCGTGTATTTTTTCAATTCGTCGTCGTTGCAATAATGCGACCTCTTCGTGTAGCACGTCCGCTTTGAGGGATTCGTAGTCTTTTTTTATTTGTCGAAGTTCAAACGTCTGTGCTAGCATTTCGTGGTATTTGTTGGATGTGTTCATGCCGTTTCCCATTTCCACGGAATGTGTTTCGAAACGACTGAACACCTCGTTTAGATGTAATATAATAATAATATTTAACGGCGACAAAAACCCCGCCTCCAATCGCCCCTAAAATCGCCAGGGGGTGTTTGCGCTCCATATCGCTTCTTTTCGCCCTATTTCGCCGCCCACTACATACGGCCTAACACAAAAATAAAACTAACAAAATCAAGAAATAAAAATACAAAAAAGAGAAAAAAAACAATAAAATAATAAAAGAAAGACAAAAAAACACATTTTTTCAAACGAGAAGTTCGACTTTTACTCGGTTTTACCTGAAACTTGGTTTAGAATGAAAAATATTTAAAAAGTATTTTTTTAATGTTAATAACATAAAAAGAAAAGAAATAAAAGAAAAGAAAAGACAACAAAAAGACAAAAAAACAATAAAATAATAAAAAAAGACAAAAAAACACATTTTTCTAAAAGACCCCACCAATGTGTGGCGAATCGCCCGATGTGTGGCGGATTGGGTGGGTGTTTTGGAAACACCATATGGTGTATGTAAAAAACCCCTTATTTATTAGTTAGTTTATATATGTTTTTAATTATTTTTATATATTTTGAGAAAAATCTAACGAGTTCGTGTATTACCTTAAACAAACCAAAGCTCAACTCGAGCTCGACTATGCAGTGTATAACTAATACACAAGGCTCGAGCTCGGGCTTGATAAGTAAACGAGCTTTATTTAAGGTTTAGAATCGAAAAATATGGCTTGTTTTAAGCCTTTTATCTATGCGAGCTCGAGTAGCTCGTTAGCGGCTTGGCTCGTTATGAAGATAGATATTATAAATATGATAAATTCCAATGTTTTTCTATTATTAATAATTTTGTTTTACTGTTTTTAGGAGAAACCAGAAAGACATCTAGACTTGAGACATCGACCAGAATCGAAATGTCAACGTAGAGGAAAAGTGATAGACTGCAAGTAAAATTTTAAAAATATTACCACTTTGTATCAAGGCTAAAAACTTTTGATATAAAAATATTTTCTTACTAACTAAACTAACTAAATATTATATAGAGTCAATGAGTTGAAAGTGGTTGACCTTCTGGATGGGTTTTGTCATATGATGATATGATACAAAATTATACTCTTCGGAAGGTTCATGTTTTGTATTATCATATATTCATATTAATTTAATGCTTTTATATATATATATAAATATATATAATTATATATAATATTAATATAGATGCTTTGTGATCACTTTATGCAGGTAGATTAAGTAAAAGAATATATGGATGTATGTGGATGACTAGGATAACATCACTAGCAGTATGTATTGGTAAAAACTTCCTTCAGTATATATTAGCTTATAAACCAGTGTATTATATGGGTTTAAAAAATTAAATCTCATTCATTATTTTATTATATGATTTTGGTTCTTCAAGTTGCAATAATCATGTAGAAAAAATACATCAAAACTCTTAAAAAGACTCAAAAAAAAAAGAAAAAAAATTTTCACGTAGTATATTGTTGTGTACTATTTCAACATATCTTGCTACTGAACCAAAAATTGCAAGAGTTTATATCGATAAAAATAATTACCAAAGGATTCAAATTGAGGGTTTAATGATATTAAATCATTAACCATCCATATCCAACAAAAAATAAACTTGTATGGCTTACTTCATGTCATTTTTTTTTAATTCATGCATTAGGTTATAAATTTAGAAGCAAGAGCAACTACATATTTGGTAATATTGGTAAAGAAAGTTTAATACTAATAAAGTTATAGGTATTTTATCACAATTGTTTTCGGTTTGAAACATGTCGTCTTATTAAAATTTTAATTTTAGATGATTTTGACATATTTTATTCAACTCCAACAACATACAAGAAACTAAACAGTTATAGTGAGTTTTATATTTATGTGTAAATGTAAAAAAGAAGTCTAGAGACAACATGTTTGAAACTAAAAATAATATTTTTCTTAAAATAACCAGTTTTGACCATAACTTGTACCGATCAAACCGGTTCTTATGCGTTGCGCCGACTGACACGACCCCTCCCTTTTGCCAGCTATAAGAGAACACAAATAGCAAATTTTACCCATATACTTAAAGGGTCGAATACAATTTGAACTTGCCCGAAATGTTCAAAGTCATATTAAAAGTGGGTATGCTTCAAGTGAAACTTGTTATGACCCATTATGTAAATCAAAGTAAAAAAACTGTTGCAAATATTTTATTCGCAACAAAAAAGTATCTCGCTAAAAACCAAACCATTATTACTTCCATATATCAACCAATTTTGAGATTCTTGTATAGAAGATAAAACACAAACAACTCATAATAATAAACTACTAACTTAAAAGAAACAAATTAGTATTTCGAACAACCTACTCATGATCTTACTTTTTACAATAATTTTGTAAAAAATGGGTTCGCAACACCCATAAATACAACAATTTTCCTATCATTTATAATTGTCAAGTATAATGTAGGCCTTAACTTGTAAGATTTAAAAAAAAATGTTGTGCCTATAACAAACAACACAATGTCATCACTACCAGGATACTCTTCCAAAAAGATATGAATTTTGCTTCATGAATATAATTGAAGATCAACAAGGAAACAAAACTCACCATGACACCACTTATTTTAGGGATCAAAACAACTCATTCTCTATATTAGCTTGGCCCGAAACTCTAGATGGTGCAAGTTTGTGACAATGAATAAGCAAACTGAATTTCACTATCAGTTAACATGCGACAAAATAAACTGCACATAATTATTAGACCTGAAAGAAAAAGTATTGTATGCACCATCATCAATCTACTATTATCCTTGAGTGTTGAGCTATGCCAATTTAGCAAAAGTGATCAATACATATAAAAAGGTTTATTATATATAACTAATAGTTAAAAATTATCAAATGAGATGAACCATTTTCGTATTGTTCAAAGTAAAGACGAATCGTGACACTTTCTGAATCGGTCACCAATAAACTAAAAACATACAACACATATTTGCACACACTAAAATGAGTTTCAAAAGTTCTACATACATTCTTTTATTTCTAACTTTTTTTATATTATTTACTATTATAAAATTATATAGATAAATTACTAATATGGAATGTTTATAATATTTATTAATTGTTTTAATGAAATAGTTATGACTTTCAAAGTTAAACAATAATGATGCCACTTGGCAAAAAAATGGGACAATTAAATGTCATATGACACAACAATGATTTTTGTTTATTATAGTAGTAGATACAGTTACTTTAACTTAACATGACTAGATTATATCTAGTGACTAAGCCAACATGATTATTTATGTAAATGGTTTATTTGTTTTACAAAAACGCTTCTTATTGTATATGTTATCATTTCACTTTTTAAATAAACAAGAATCCGTATTTCTGATGCGTAGATTAGCAAGAACTTGGTGCTTACTTAAAGGATATATCATTCTATTTTGGAAGGTGATATTAGAATTCAATATTAGAAATCCTGAATGAAACAGTAACCCCTAAACAAATAAGCAAGAAACAGTAGCAGTGAACCAAGATTGTGTTTTGACACAATTCCCTTAAACAGATTCGCGATATGTTCCTAGGGTACGCCGGTTCTCGGCAACAACAACGCCTAAAAAATGAGTGCAAAAAACTGCCTCAGGCATGCCCAGTATTTTGGAGCTGCATTCATGTCTAGTGGATGTGTGAGCACGCACAAGTTCGAAGAAATTCCATTCCAGAAACCCATTTTGCACCCCCACCCCCCCTTCGCACGGGTAGGACTTGTGGTAAAACATATCATAAATCTTAAAAATAGTAGTAAAGACTTTACCTTATAAACAACCACTTATCCCACACCAACATGGGACAAACATTTACCACATTTTTATTTAAAACTTTCATTTACACATATACCCAAAACTTCCAACATTCAATTCACCTAACATACTAACATGTCTAATATATTTTGTATACCTATTCCATATTACTTTAGGAAACCGAAGATGAGATGAGTTAATGCTTTCTGCAACTTGTTTTATAATTAAATTTTGAACAAAAGCTGCTATGTGTCAGTATGGCTTTTAATCTTATGTGCTTACTCGATGGCTTGTGGTATTTAATCGCAGCAGGCAGAATTGATAATGAAAGGATTGGTTAAATTAGGAGAAATGGGCAAGGTTTTATGTCAAAAACTTAGTAAACATTGCAACACCTCCACATGGAAAATTTTAAATGTTTTGGTGCTTGGGGTCAGTTTTATACTTCGATTATTTTTTCAACCAAATGATTTATGTGCTTAAAATATAGTTTGGAAAGAGAGAACACTAACGATGACTTGAAAAAGAGAATCTGATGTGTTACGTTTGTCTATAGTTATAACCATGAGTCAAGCCACGATGAAGAAGATGATGAAGTTCATGGGGAACTTTTAGAACCCATGATCATGGAATGGTATGCACGTGTAGACACAAAGCTAAAGAACACTTAGGAATTACAATGCACTATGTGTAAGCTTTGAGTTCATTGTACGAGTTCAATATATTAACATTTCAGACTGGAAACATGGTCATCACCTAATCTTGAAGCCCTTGCACTTGAAGTGACTGAATTATCAGCTAGCAATGGGAATAATGCTGTCAGTTGCAACACAAACGTTCCTAGGTGCATTAAGTGGAGAAAGATATACACAATAAGATGACAAACATGGAAGCTATGGTAGAAACTATGGTTAGAAGATAGGCTATAAACACTTTATTTTGAATGTTTGAATGCTTATTATGAAAGGATAACTTGGATATTTGACATTTTAATCTGTAACTTCTATGTGGAATGCTTTTGAAACTTTGATAAGTCCTTAAATTATAAAAAGAGCAACATTAGCAAAAACGGTCACAAGTGGTAAAAAGGCTAGTGATCGCAGAAATGGTCACAACAATAACGGTTGCTAACTGTTCGGCACAAAATTTGCAACCGTAGAAGCGGTCGCAAATGTTGCGACGGTTTTTAAGTAGTTGCAAAATAGCATCAGTCGCAATAAAGCATTAGCGACGTGCATTTTACCGACCTTAGTTTTTGTCGCAAAACAGTCGCAACATAGCAATTGCTACTGTTTTGCGAAAACAAATTTAGTCACAAAAAGCCCAGTTTTCTAGTAGTGGTATTGCTTACTTAATATGATGGCTAACTCTTAAAAAAATGTTGTGTCAATGCTAGGGTGTTTTTATTTTTTTTAGTTCCAATGAGTATTCAGCATATTTATTTATATTTGAAATAGCTAGTTCATGATGTTTTAAACTCATATATCTCTCCGGTTGAACTAAAGGGACTAGGATCGAAATCACATTTTTGGATAAATCCAAAAGTTTCAGATAGTTTTTACAACACAAAGTCCCCAAAAAAATTGTGAAAACAGTTTGGTTTTTGTGGTGAATAATTACATAATGAACCCTTCTTGATTTACGAATTTTGATTGTAATGAATCCTTCTTGATTTACCACATTTTTATATAGTTTATAATGCGTTAATTGTTATTTACATTTATTGGAAACCGACAACATTTTTGTTTATCTTTTTTGTAAACGGTGGCTTCAAAAAACAAAATGTAACGTCGATGATCATATTTTGAGATAGATTTGTAGTTCAACAATTATCAACATAGATTTCCCCGTGAATCATTACATATCGATTCCAGCTTCTTTGAGGGATTATTGATTAGTACGTTGTTGAAAAGTGGTTAGTGCTAGAATATTTTACTGTGCTCTTTTTCTTTTTCAATATATATATGGTAAAACATATTATTTTAACACAGTTAAAATAAAATTTCAAAATAAAGTAAAATGATAAGTAGGCAACTTCTCGTTCCAGATCATTCGATTGGCATCATGCATGGATCCTACAATAAAAAAGAATTCAGACGTGTATGAGTATTGTTAAAATCCGGAGTACTTATCATAAATATAAAAAATATCTCAAATAAATCAACCCGATATTATATATGCGGAGGTGTGACGGAGATGGTCGTGGGAAGAATATTATCATGTGCATACCAAAAGCAGCATTTAACAGATAACTTCCTTCCAGAAGGTTTCCTTAATTTGCCACAACAATCATAGAGTAGCTTAGTTGCTTCAGATAAACATGCCATGCACTCATCCCTTCTTATATCTTCATGACACTGCATGGACCCGTATAATAAGGTGCGAGAACCTGGCCCATAACCTATAGACCCAGACCCGTAACTGCCACGACTGTTACTTCCGGTTGCGATATCCTTGAGTTTATTTGCCAAATTATTCAACCCCTTCTCCAACTCAGCAGCGGTGCCAAGAGCCACAGGCGTTGCAGTACTGAACTCAACCCATCCGGCTAGGTTTATTCGAGTTTGGTTATCTGCATAATGCACCATACAATACATTTTCGGTGCGACCGACCAGCCCGCGCCTTCCTTTTGTTTAGGGCAGGTTTTCTTAAGAACAGGGATGGTCTTTCTTACACACTCCTGGCAATCTTCCTTTTTGATATTTGGGGGGCATTGAGCTTTGGTCCAAACTCCACGACTACCCCCATTTTGAAAACCGTTGTAATCGGATCCATGCCCAAGGCGTATATTGACCATATTGAGCGCGTCATCTCGATCTTTTAACAAGTCATCATAATTGAAATTACCGTCTTTGCCGCATATGACGTGTTTTCGGTTTGGGGTTATGATGAGATTAGCGTTGAAGATTGCTTGAAGGAGTATGAGTGAAACTAGGAATTTGGTTTCTATTTGTGGTTAGAATTTTTTGATATTTCGTGTTTGCAATAAACCGATAGTTATAGCCATGAGTGGTAAACATATGTTAGAAAGTAAGTTGAGTTTTAGACGGTTTTGGTTGGCTGATTGTAAAAAAAAACGTGTATTAAAATAGAATTTCACTTTTATAAAACTTTTTATTTAACAGCCAAATATATTATTTACAAAACATCTTTAGTGGGGATCAAACTCTTAACCACCATCATAAAAGTAAATCACCTTCACTACCATGAATTTAAAATTATAAAATTAGTTATCAAATTAAAAATTGATTGTTTGTAGAAAGAGATTGGACTTAAACCCACATCCTTTGAAATCGTGCTTTTAGGCTATGGGTAGTGGAGAGGCTATAAAATGGGTGTTTTGCGCCGTGTAGCGCCCAGTTAACAAAGGGTAGGAATTTGTTTTTTGGGTGTAATGGTGCAAGAGCTACAAATAGTAATATATATATATATATATATATATATATATATATATATATATATATATATGGGGATGGATCTTGCGAGAAATGATATTACAGCAAGAAGTGCGAGAAGTGAATGTATAACTCCATTAATCCTTAATTTCACTCCATTTCATATGATGTTCCATACATATATGTAGGTTGGTTGTATTTATGTCTTAATTACACATTCAAACCTACCTACAAACATATAAATGTACTGAGCCACATTCAAACCTATGTACCTACAAACATACATACACATATACAAAACATACGTACACATATACAAACCCTACACACATATATATGCATCTACACAAGAGAGTGAAATTAGGGATTAATGGAGTTACATCTTCACTTCTCGTTGTAAAAAAACTTCTGAAATGATCCAATACCATATATATATATATATATATATATATATATATATATATATATATATATATATATATATATATATATATATATATATATATATATAACACATAACACACACACATATGCATAAAATAATAATATATTTCCCCCCACCCTTCCGGCGACAAAAACATTCCGCCCCCGCCCCAATTCGCCCAGGGGGCGGTGTCCTCCACAAAATTCGCCCATTTTCGCCCCCATTTCTCGCCTAGTACGCATGGCCTTATTTGACACACACGTTAAATTTTTATGATAGAAATATAAACTAATTAAATTTAAATTGTCTTTCGAATCACCGTTGAAAGAGTATAATTATCAATAACCTTTCTAAAGTCTTTAACATAGAATTATGTCATATTTCCAAGCTTTAAACCCATCTATCTTGATCTTCATGACCCAAACTAACGTGTTTGGAAGGTGGTCCTCCATATCACTTTCTTCATGCGGATTCCGAAATTACTTCCGTTGGTGACTCGTATTACCTTCCACCTCATCATTACCACCTCTAGCCCCGCATCTTATTTTCCCATTATACGTGGGCAATGCTGTCTCCGAAAATCATTAAAATGTTTCGGGCAGAATGCAGACAAAATTAATGCCACAAATAAAGGGTTTTTTTTTAATTGGGTTTTAACAATTAAATATTTATTAGGCTTATTCGGTTATAGCCTGAGTTGTGCAAAATTTTGTTATTATAAAAAGAGACTTAATCAAATTGGGTAATTGGATTTAAACATGAATTATACAAAAATAATATTTAAAAACAAATTGGGTCTACCGGGTTGATTGGTCGGGTATTAATGTTTGCATTGTTTTTGGCTAGGCTAGCTTCTTGTTAGTCTTCGCTTTCTTCTAATAATATTTCTGGATTAGTCGTTAAAAAAAGAGTTTACTTGTTTCAATATTAATTGTTATGTTAAAAGTAATTTTTTTAAATAAGGGCCGCAAAGATAAAAAAAATTTTAGGCTTAAAACCGGTTTAGCAGTACAAATCATTATTTTAGAAAAAAAAAAAATACAACCGACCAAAAATATTGGCACAAACATGGGCTTTCATCGAATCGAATGACGTTAATCGGCTTGTTAATTTGGGGTTATATTGATATTAGCATTGCGAAGATTGCTTGAAGGAGAGTGAAACTAGGAATTTGGTTTCCATTTGTATGTGGTTTGAATTTTTTGATATTTCATGTTTGAAATAAACCGATAGTTATCGCCATCAGTGGTAACATATGTTAGAAAGTAAGTTGAGTTTTAGACGGTTTTGGTTGGTTGATTGTAAAAAACACGTGTATTAAAATAGAATTCCACTTCTATACAATTCTTTTCTTATTTTATTTTTTAAACAGCCAAATATATTATTTTATATTATGCCGTCCTTACCCCTGGTGAGGATTGAACCATGACCACCATTTAGAAAGTTCAATTACACTACACTTCTCTTTTATCATTTTATATTATGCCGTTAAAACAGTTCATTTTATATTCTCTGGGCTTAATTTTAGGAAGAAAATATTAACAAGAGAGTAAAAATTTCAAAATTAAATATAATAAATTTCATCATATTCTTATATACACAGGTTTATATGTCAACTGTCAAATGACCAATGCTTTAAAAATTCTATTTATTAACATATATCAGACGTCACAAATATTTCCAGAAAAAAGTTGCAGACTTTCTCCATAATGAAACTTTAACAAGTTATCAGGTATACAAATGACAAAATTAACCTAGTTTTATCAACTTGAATGATTATGTCTCACAAATACAATAGCTGCTATCGAAACCAACACAATTTAAAACTCATGAACTTGCTTAACAAAATACACATACTGATGAGTTCTCTAAGAATTGAACTTGCTTAAAAACAGTGAGCCAATGTTCCGTGTCACATAACATTAATCATGTTAATAAGAAGCGTATAAATATATTCCTGATCCAGATCCAAGTCGGTAAGGAGATCAAAATTGAAAGGATATTGAGTTAGAAGTTTTGAATTAAACGAGTGCAGGTTTATCAGTTTGCTTCTTTAAGTTTATTTAAGTTAAGAGTAAGAGTATAGGGTTAAGAGAGTCGTAACTTATTGTAGGTTGTGGTATTCTATTCATAGAAAAGAGTTATACACAGGTGTTCACCGAAATACAGTGTGTTACTCAATCTTGATACGATTGATTAAACTTCTGACATGTATTTTTATTAAATAAACCTGACATATGCGGAGGTGTGACATAGATGGTCTATAGTGTCTAGGGAAGAAAATTATCATGTGCATACCGAAAGACACAATTAATAGAAAGTACCCTTCCAGATGGTTTTCTCAATTTGCTACAACAATCATGGAGCCGATTAGTAGCTTCAGACAAACATTTCATGCAGTCCACCTTTGATATAGTTACATAACATTGCATGAATCCGTATAAGGTGTGGGAACCTGGCCCATAACTTATAGACCCAGACCCGTAACTGTTATTATTCCCGTTTACCATATCCTTAAGTTTATTTGACAAATTATTCAACCCCTTCTCCAACTCACCAGCGGAACTAGGAGTCGGAGGCGCCTCTGTAGGAAAGAACTGAACCCACTCGCCCCCTAGGTTTTTTTGCGTTGGGTGATCTGCATAACGAACCATGCAATATTTTCTCTGTGTGACTGACCAGGCCACGCCTTCCTTTTGTTTAGGACATGTTTTCTTAAGAATAGGGATAGTTTGTTTTACACAGTCTTGACAACCTTCCATTTTGATATTTGGGGGGCAAAGAGCTTTCGTCCAAACACCATTACTACCGCCATTTGAACACCGTTGCATGGAAGCCGGAAGCTTTTGTCAAGTGCATTGAATGCGTCATCTCGCTCTTTTAACAAGTCATCTGAATTAAAATTACCATTTTTACCGCATCTGGCTGCTTGTCGGTCTGGGGCTATGATGTAATTAGCATTGTTGAAGATTGGTTGAAGGAGTATGAGTGAAACTAGGAATTTGGTTTCCATATTACGTGTTTACAATTAATCGATATCTATGAGTGGTAACGTATAAATGTTAGAAAAGGAAATTGAGATTTAGACATTCTAATCGGTTGTTTGTAAAAACATGTGCATTAAAATAGAATTTCAGCTCCATACAATTCTCTGGTTATGTTTTATTCTAGCTACCTAATTTATCATACATTATTATCTAACTATATCTATATAATTGTCTACCATGAAAGCTTACATGTCGCTCTCAGGTTGTTCCACCTATTCTTTAGAGTCATCATATTGCTTGATTTGTAAATAAAATCTTCTCATGGATTTGACCCGAATTCGCGAATATGGGTCTCACCAAACCAGGATAGTCTTTAAATGAGTTATAACATCTCATTTATTTGTGAAACTATTTCATAATTAGACAATAATTTTTGCGGGCCACGGGTCTCACCAAACCCGGATAACCCTTAAACGGGTTATAACATCTCATTTATTTGGGAAATAACCCCTTAATTATCAAAGAATAAATTCCACGGGTTATGGGTCTTACCAAACCCTAATAGCCCTCAAATGGGTTATAAGATCTCATTTATTGGTAAACACTTCCATCATTAAACCCTAATTTAGTTTATCTCTTTTACATGCTCTCTGTTGTTAGTCTGTCATCTCTTTCGCCGGTTAACTTCCGATACTACCCACCATCGTCAACATCAACGTCCCCTTTTTCATTAGACAAATATTTGTGTTCATGTTTGTTCATTTAAAAAAAATCAACATGCTTGTGTTCGTTTATATTTGTTCGTTAAAAATCTAAATAACCTACACATCTCAATTGAAAAAACTCAAACGCTAAAAAATATAATAAAAAATTAATATATATGTGTTAAATTAAAACAAAACTACGTTAAAAAATAAAATAAGTCATCATAAAATAGCAAAACCATTAAAAATAAAACTTGAATAAACCCCCGTAACACGAGAGGATCAAACTAGTGAATAAACCCTCGTAACACGGGAGGATCAAACTAGTTTTAGTTCTGGTAGCGTGACAATCATAACGAAAATCGAACCAATTCGCGTAGACTCACAAAATTTTGTTATTAATTTTGGAACCGTAACCAACGTGACGGAAATCAGTCGAATTTGCCCTCAACTTCCAGGACCGGCAATGATCAGATCATTCCAACGCCCGAATGTTACCAACTGACGCACTCAATTGATCCACCTCAAATTTTATATCTTTTTGTTATATTTTTTATTTTTAGTTCTGGTATCATAACGCACTTAACCGAAACCGACAAAATTTGTGTCGATTTACGACCTCAACGCCCGGTACAGACAATATTTCGCTTGGGTTTTACCAACCTGCTCGACGCAATGCGTCGGGTATAACACTAGTTTAAAATAGTAATAAAAAATATCTAATTAAAGTTGATTTATTGTAAAAAGAGATCGGGTTTGAACCCAAATACTTACAAATCGGGCTTTTATTGACCACACAAAGACGTATTTTAATTTACTTTCAACATTAGTTCACACTTTAAATCTAATTTTAAATTAATTATATATTTTTATTGACAATCATATGACTTGAACCCACATCTTTTGAAAATATAAAATCTTATCAAATTCCTTAATATCATACCATAGATGGCATCCCATCATCCAAAGCACACAAGGGGTCAAAACCTTGTAAACTTGACACAATTACATGGTGATCTCCAATTTGATCTACATAGTATAGTATGATTTACTTATATGAGAGACAAGAAGGATACACGGAAGGAACATAGATATATTTATTTTGCGCTTGTGATCAATTTATGAACAAGTGGCAGTCGATTTCTCTTACGACTTTACCTTGTGAAATCTCGGATTGATGCCCACTCTAATCACTTCAATGGAAAATATGGTCCCTGCCTTTTTGATACCTTGACTCACGATTATTCAAGATGGGATAAACTTGGTTGTCTCAAAGAATTTTAGGAATGGTATGGGGAAAAATTGATTGCGCCTAAATTGAAAGTTTAAAAAGTATACCCAATAATTTATGTGAGGGAAGGGTTAACATAATCCCTTCTATAACTACTGAACCCTTGAAACCCCATCTATAACCATTCAATTTTTGATCCAATGATTGAGATCAATTCAATGTTCATGGGCCACAAGATTTAACCATTTTTCCAATAAAAAAATAGGAAAGGGTATAATGGGAAAGCGAAAAAGGTGTTTATCTCTCCAAAAAGATGTACCTTTGTCATAAAATCAGACATTGGGACGCGTGTTGCGTTTCTTTTTCCACCTTTATATTAATACCCAAGAAATTTAACAAACATAAATTGCAAGTAAATGTAATAAATGTAAATCAAAATTACGACACATGTAATAAATGTAAATACGTTTACATATTTTACATGCTTTACATTTAAACGTGTTTTACACATTTACATCTTTTATAATCAGAATGTGAGAAACGTAAATCGGAATGTAAGAAATGTAAATTGTTTTCTCTCTCCACCTTTATTTAATCAGGCATTTTACATCTGTTACAACTTTCACATCTTCTACATACTTTTACATTAAGCAAAAAAATTAAAAAAAAAAAGAAAAAAACAGGCATTCCATATTTTTGCATATTTTACACGCTTTACATACAAACGTGTTTTGCATCTTTACATATGTAAATCGGTGAATACATCAAATAAATGTAAGAAACGTAAATTGGAATGTAAGTGTTACATCCTACTTTCGATAATAATAATAAGAAATTTTGTTTATTAGATAATGCGTTATTATCTAGTTTGAATAAATGAAATATTTGAGTGTGGGTTTGGACACTAAAAGATGGAATTTGACATTAAAAGATGGAATAAGGGATGATGATGGGCCTTAGGTCCATAGGCTTAAGGGTATATAAACCCCTTAAACCTCCCTAAAACCCTAAACTCTTATTCTTATCACTTGGCGCCATACACTCTCAAAAACACACACAAACACCCTCCTTTATCTCGAACCAAGATCCGAAGGAAAAGACCCGAGCTTGTTGGTGTTAGAGCCTCGTGACGAGCAAGACGAACATCAAGACTAGATCGTGTTCAAGAAACCGATTCGTTTGAGGTACATTTTATAACAGAAACTTATACACTGCTCATTTAGTATCCGTAGATCTATACAAATGGTAAAGACAAATTAAACGTGACAATTCTTGTTGAAATTCGTTAACGTTTGATAGGTTAATTGTTAGCTTAAAGAACCGTATGTATATATCAATCAACTGCACCATTTAAAAGCAAAGTTTTGATGTTTAGTGGATTAGGGTTTGTAGATGCTGTAAATCCAAGTCAAACAATACCAAATTTGTGTTATTTTATCGCGATTTGAAGGTTTATTGCAGATCTGGTGTCTGTTGACTATATTCTGTTCTTGACGATTTTGACTTTGAAAATTAGAGTCAAAGATTGGATTAGTATTGATATTCATTCGTTATGAATAGCGAATGACTGATCATTCGTTAAGCATTCATAACGAATAAGATCCATTCGTGCGCTCTCATAACGAATGAGCCTCTCATTCGTCTCCTAGAATTCACGAATGGTCTTACTCATTCATTATCCATTCATTCGTCATGATGAGACAGCGAATCGGACCATTCGTTATAAGATACACGCGTGTGCTCTTGTAACGAATGAGCCTCTCATTTGTCTCAAAAAGTCACGAATGGCTTTAGTCATTCGTTATTCACTCATTCAACGAATGGAGCCATTCGTCATGACGAATGGGATAGAGAATAAATAATCATTAAGAATTTCAATGAAATTTGTGTTAAGGACCTTTAATGGAAACAAAATTTTTCCAAGATGACTTAGGAGCTCGACCCCAGCCAGGGGCTCTGCCCCTTGGACCCTGCTAGGGGCTACCACCCCTATATCCCGCTGCCAAGGGCGCTGCCCTGGACCCGCGTTCGTTGAGGGTTGTATTAAACTAGAAATACGATATGGGTAGTGATAGTTAATTGATACATGTAATTATTATACCGTTAGCCGCACCTAGTTAAAGTGAGGAGTTACCATTAACTCCGAAAGGAACTGAGCTTAGGTGAGTTTCTAGCCCCATTTTCTTATTATGTACTCGGGGTTGTGTGCATACTCGTTAATAAATATACTTACCTCAAGTGGTAAGTGTATGCTATGTGAATGTTTATGAATGATGTATGTATGATATATGAATGTTTATGAATGATGTATGTATGATATATGAATGATGTAGAAAAGATTAAGTGTATGTGTGAAAGTACATAAATATAAATATAAAGAAGATAATGTATAGTTGTATGGTGGTATGCCTAAAGGGTTGCAGTCCCTAATAATATCTACGAAGGTTAAAGGGTTGCAGACCCTAATAATATCTACGAAGGTTACCGGGTTGCAGACCCTAATAATACATGCGAAGGTTATAGGGCGAAATGCTCTTAAAAACGAATATATATTTATGTATGTAATGTACAGGCTAAAAGAATGAAAGTATGAAAGAAAGAAAGAAAGTATGCGTGCATGTACGAAAGAAATGTACACAGGTTAAGCATGTAATATGTATCTTCGGATACGTATATATGTGGGTATGTGAATGTCTTGTATGTTGCCTGATTAACTAGAACTCACTCAGCGTAGCTAACTTTTAGTATGCACGCAGGTGAATAGGCTAAGGCAGCTCGCGTGAATGAAGACACATGACATTGGACTGAAGAGACTGACATCATTAGAAGAATGTTATGATGTTTAAATATGACTTTTTATATTACATTAAAGACAAGATTTTGGTTGTTATGAAAATATTTCAATGATTATGTAATATATGGTTAAAGTTTTCTATTCCGTGAAAAGTTTTAATTAACTATGATATTTAGAAATATGTTTATGAGTAAATCCAACATCCAATTAGGGCACTGGGACCGGGGCTTTATAGTAAGAAACGTAAATCGTTTTCTCTCCTCACCATTATATAAGCAAACGTGTTTTACATATGCTACATCGTTTAATTCTTTTACATATTTTAATATTACGAAAGAAACATACATTGCATATACTTACATATTTTACATAATTAACATTCAGACGTATTTTACATATTTACGTCTTTTACACACTTTACACATGCAAAACTAGTGAATTCTTTTAATAACACAGTAAATGCAACAAGCGTAAATCGAAATGTAAAAAATATAATTGAATGAGTCTATTAACGGCTCCAAAATATAAGAAATGTTAAAAAAGGAACATTCTTTCAAATTAAGAATTCATTCATAGAAATACGGTTAAAAAACGTTTTGTTCCAACAAAGAATTCATTCATAGAAACCAAATAAAATAGAAATAAAAAAAATATTAATCAAATAAAAAACGGCGAACAACGTCAAATGCATACGTCTTTTCCGGCGAACAAGATCTCGTGCATTAAACTAACATAAATCCGATGAGCAGGATCTTATGAATACGTATTTACGGCGAACAACATCTAGCTGTTGTAGATCCAATCAGCCACCAACAAATCGATATGCATACATCTTCCTTGTAAGGCCCCGTTACCGGTAGCCCTACTTTCGTGTTGGATTTACTCATAAACACAGTTCTAAATATCAGAGTTAATTAAAACATTTACGCGGAATATAAAACTTTCATAAAACATTACATAATTCATAACTTGTCTCAAAACATCCTTTGTCTTTCAACATTAAAGCATTAAAATTAAAACATCATAAGTCTTCAGAGGCCAGACTCTTGTTCAATGCCACGTGTCTCCTCAAGCGAGCTGCCTCATCCTACTCACCTGCGTGCATACTAAAAGTCAGCTACGCTGAGTGAGTTCTAGTTAATCATACACTATACAATACACATAAACTTATATTCTTTCATTCATACTTTCACACTTTCATACTCTCATTCTTTCATTCTTTCATACTTTCATTCTTTCTTTTGTATTAACTTACCTTCATATCTTACGTTATAAAGAGCATTACGCCCTACATTCCTCGAGTATTATTAGGGCTCGGTACCCTCCTTCCTCGAGTATTATTAGGGCTCGGTACCCTCTTTCCACGAGTATTATTAGGGCTCGGTTTCCCTCTTTCCACGAGTATTATTAGGGCTCGGTTTCCCTCTTTCCTCGAATATTAGTAGGGTTCGGTTCCCTAGTTCTCGAATATTAGTAGGGTTCGATTCCCTCTTCGTTACCATACAACCATACATCATACCTCGAGTATTATTAGGGCTCGGTACCCTTTTCGTAACCATACAACCATCCTTTCCTTCTTTTATTAACTTTATCACATTCATACACATAAGCATACATATCATACTTACCTTATACTTAGCGTTACAACCTGACAGTACGTGCAATATCCGAAGATCGTTCACGTACCGTCAAGCCATCATTTATACATATCACATCATTCACATAAGGCATACACTTATCTCTTAGGATAAGCGTATTAACAAACATATCGAGTATGCACACAGCCCCGAAAACATAACACATAAATGGGGCTAGAAACTCACCTAAACACGGTTACGTTCACCGTTAATCGTAATCCCTTTCTTCAGTTGTGCACGGCTGACTGTATAACAAGTATACGTATCAAACAACTATCACTACTCATATCATCTTTCTAGTCTTAACTACTACCCACAACGAACGGGGGTCCGGGGGCAGCGCCCCTGGTAGCGGGGTCTAGGGGCGGCAGCCCCTAGCAGGGTCCAAGGGGCAGAGCCAGGTCAGGTCAGCTTGGAAAAATTTTATTTCCATTAACTGTCTTAACACATTTTTCATTAGGTTTTTAATTTATTTCCTAATCGAACTTGGCTTTAGGCGAAGTTAAACCTTAGGCGAACTTAGCTTTAGGCGAAGTTAAACCTTAGGCGAACTTAGCTTTAGGCGAAGTTGTCATCAGGCGAACTTGGCTTTAGGCGAAGTTAAACCTTAGGCGAACTTAGCTTTAGGCGAAGTTAAACCTTAGGCGAACTTAGCTTTAGGCGAAGTTGTCATCAGGCGAACTTGGCTTTAGGCGAAGTTAAGCCTCAGGCGAACTTAGCTTTAGGCGAAGTTAAGCCTCAGGCGAACTTAGCTTTAGGCGAAGTTAAACCTTAGGCGAACTTAGCCGTAAGCGAAGTTATCAATTAGGCGAACTTGGCCTCAGGCGAAGTTATCGCTTTGAAGGCGAAGTTGCCCAGATGCAGGCGAAGTTGCCCAGATCAGCCGCTGTTTTAGTTTCTGACCAGCATTTCGAGCGATTTTAACACCCTTGCTATGGTTCGACATCACCCACTACGTTCCCCAACCGTTTCCGGTCGTATATACGCTATAAAGCTCGGATCTTTAAACTTCAAAAATCAAGAATCATACCTTTTTGAGCTCGTTTGGATCTCGTTTACTTGTTTAATCACAACCAACGCTCTCTCTCTCTCTCTCTCTCTCTCTCTCTCCCGGATCTGCCCGGTTCTTCCCTCGGCCGGCGGCGAAGATGTGTGGTGTGTGTGTTTTGGAGTGTGTTAGAAAAGTGATAGAATGAAAGATATTTTTGAGTTTAGGGGGTATTTATATCCCTTAAATCCCATGGACCTAAGGCCCATTCTCATTTAACCCATCTCAATTATTCCAAGTCCATGATCCGCTCCTTACTCGATATTAAATAATTAATAACGCGAAATCACTAAACATAACTTTCTTTATTCAACATTATAAATTTTAGGATGTTACAAGTCTTCCCTCCTTAAAGAGGTTTCGTCCCCGGAACCTAACTATTACATAAACAAACTAGGGTAAAACTTGCGCATCTCATCCTCGGCTTCCCAAGTAGCATCTGATCCCTTGCGGTGTTTCCATATCACTTTTACCAGAGGTATAATCTTGTGACGAAGCTGCTTCTCCTTGCGATCAACGATCTCTATCGGTTGCTCGATGTAGTTCAATTGTTCATCAACCTCAATGTCCATCAACGGCACGTGAGACGTGTCATCAGCTAGACACTTCCTCAAATGAGAAACATGGAAGGTTGAATGAATTCCTTCTAACTCATCGGGTAAATCCAGTTTATAAGCTACTTCACCCACACGATATACAATCTTAAACGGTCCAATGTACCTCGGACTCAATTTCCCCCTCTTTCTAAAACGGATAATTCCCTTCCAAGGCGAGACCTTAAGCATCACATTGTCGCCAACGTTAAACTCAATTGGTCGTCGCCGCTTATCTGCATAAGACTTTTGTCTGTCTTGAGCGGCTTTCATTCTTGCTTTGATCTGATCGAACTTTGAAGACGTTTCTTGAACCACTTCAAGGCTTCCCATTTCTTTCTGACCAATCACACCCCAACACACCGGGGTTCTACATCGTCTACCGTAAAGCATCTCAAACGGTGGCATACCAATACTTGAATGGTAACTGTTGTTATAGGAGAACTCTGCCAGGTGCAGATGATCATCCCAACTTCCACCAAAATCTAAAACACAAGCACGTAGCATGTCCTCAAGGGTTTGGATCGTCCTTTCAGACTGTCCATCAGTTTGAGGATGATACGCCGTACCGATGTTCAACCTCGTCCCCATAGCTTCATGGAATTTCTTCCAGAACCTCGAAGTAAACCGTGTATCTCTATCAGCACGATCGATAACGGTACCCCATGCTTGGTTACAACTTCTTTGATGAACAAGCTTGCTAACGTTTCTGACGAGATGGCCTCTCGTATGGGCAGAAAGTGAGCACTCTTGGTCAAGCGATCCACAATCACCCAGATAGTATCATGTTGCTTAGCTGTACGAGGTAGCTTAGTTATGAAGTCCATGGTGATGTGTTCCCATTTCCACTCAGGTATCTCTAGCGGTTGCATTTTCCCGTAGGGCTTTTGGTGCTCGGCTTTGACTTGTAAGCAAGTTAAGCACTTGCTAACATAATCCACTACATCATTCTTCATTCCTGGCCACCAGTAATCTCTTTTCAAGTCTTGGTACATCTTTGTAGCTCCAGGATGGATTGAGTACCTTGACTTATGAGCTTCATCTAAGATTCGACTTCTAAGATCACCATGGCGTGGGATCCACATACGGTCGAACCTAGTTTTAACTCCATGAGTGTTTTCCATCAACTCGTCTTGCTGGCCACAAATCCTTTCTTTCTTTACCAACCCTTCATCTACTAACACTTCTGACTGCACTTTGATGATTTCTTCAAAAAGACTTGGGTTCATGATCAACTTGTAGGACTTCACTGTTGCAAGGACTTCCTCATTCTTACGACTTAACGCATCAGCGACCACGTTAGCTTTACCGGGGTAATACTTAATCTCACAGTCGTAATCCTTTATCAATTCTAACCATCTTCTCTGCCTCATGTTCAATTCTTTCTGCTCGAAGAAGTACTTTAAACTCTTATGATCTGTATAGATAATACACTTAGTACCGTACAGATAATGCATCCATATCTTAAGAGCATGTACTACAGCTGCTAACTCCAAATCATGCGTCGGATAAGTACTCTCATGGACCTTCAACTGTCTAGACGCGTAAGCTATCACCCTCCCTCGTTGCATCAACACGCAACCTAACCCTTGATGCGAGGCATCAACACAAACAACGAATCCTCGTCACCATCGGGTAGAGCAAGGATTGGAGCTTGCGTGAGTCTCTTCTTTAATTCTTCAAAGGCTTCTTCTTGAAACTTTCCCCAACTGAATACTATCGACTTTCGGGTCATACCGGTCAGCGGTGCGGCTATCTTGGAGAAACCTTCGATGAATCTCCTATAGTAGCCAGCTAACCCTAGGAAGCTTCGTATATCAGTCGGATTCTGCGGAGTCTTCCAATTCGTTATCGCTTCAATCTTAGCTGGGTCCACGGTAATCCCCTCCGGATTAACCACATGACCTAAAAATTGCACTTCTCTTAACCAGAACGCGCACTTCGAAAACTTGGCGTACAACTTCTCTTTCTTCAGAACTTCCAATACCTCTCTCAGATGCTCGGCATGGTCAGACTCACTCTTTGAATAATTCAATATATCATCGATGAAGACGATAACCGACTTATCCAACATCGGTCGACACACCCTATTCATCATGTCCATAAATGCTGCAGGAGCATTGGTTAGACCGAATGACATTACGAGGAACTCGTAGTGTCCATACCGCGTTCGGAACGCTGTCTTAGGGGTGTCTACCTCTTTCACCTTCAGCTGATGGTAGCCTGATCTGAGATCTATTCGTGAGAACCAACTTGAACCTTGCAGTTGGTCAAACAGATCATCAATCCTTGGCAACGGATATCTATTTTTTACCGTAAGCTTATTCAACTCACGATAGTCTATGCACATTCTCATACTTCCATCCTTCTTTTTCACGAACAATACTGGTGCGCCCCACGGGGAAACACTCGGTCTTATGAAACCTTTGCCGAGGAGTCCTTGCAGTTGGGACATCAATTCTCTTATCTCAGACGGTGCTAGACGGTAAGGCGCTTTCGCGACAGGTTGGGCTCCTGGTATTAAATCTATCTGAAATTCTATCTCTCGCTCCGGTGGCAACCCCGGAAGATCCTCAGGGAATACTTCTGGGTAGTCGCGCACAATAGGAACATCTTTCATTTCTTTCGTCTCGGCCGTAACGTTGACGACATACGCCAGGTAGGCACAACACCCTCGCCTTAGCAAACCCTCGGCTTTTATCATCGAAATGACATTAAGCCCAGAACTTTCCTTATCACCATAAACTGTCACCGCACTACCATTCAATGACTTTAACCTTATCATCCTACTCTTACACACTATCTGAGCCTCAAGACAACCAATCCATACCCAAAACCACATCGAACCCTCCCAAGGTCATAACGTACAAGGTAACAGGGAACTCATGTCCCTCCAATTCTATCCTACAGTCCTTAACCATTTTCATTATTTTAACCGAAGTGTCACTAGCGGTTTCTACTATAAGGGTCTCAGACACTCGGCAACATTTCATTTTAGCTAGTTTACTAAATGGTGCGGCTACGAAACTTTTGTTTGCGCCCGAATCAAATAATACAGCAGCAGAAATGCCGTTTACTAAGAACATACCGGTCACAACATCAGGAATCTGTCTAGCTTGCTCTTGGGTCAACATGTAGGTTCTAGTTCTTGGCCTAGCTTGATCGGCATCCTTCCTTCTACTACCTCCAGCTTCACTCTCGGTACACTCCCTAGCAAAATGACCTGTCTTACCACACTTGTAGCATGCAGGCTTAGAACTGCACTCATGAGCATAATGACCTGCCTTCCCACACTTGTAGCAAACATTCGACCCAAATCTACAATCCCCGGCATGTATCTTTCCACACTTATGACATGTATCCGAACCCTTTCCCCACCTACACTCACCACTGTGTGCCTTGCCACAAGTCTTGCACGACCTGTTCTCCCAAACTCTCGGCTGCTTGTTCTTAGGGTTCCACATCTGGGTACCGGGTCGTTTAGCTGGAGCGACCCATTTCTTCTCTTTTTTCTCGTCTCCCACCACCACATCATCCGCAGCCAAGTCTGCATAGACCATTTCTGCGAGTTCGACAGCAGAATCGAAAGTAGCAGGTTTACTTGTCCTGACTAACATGCGGACTCTCTGTGGTAATCCCCTCACGTAACACTTGATCCTTTTAGCCTTAGTGTTGACCATATCGGGCACCAACCTAGACATTCGGTTGAACTCGGTGGTGTACTCACGATGTGTCATTGTCCCAGCTTTCAAGTTTAGGAACTTCATCTCCGCCCTTTCAACCTCGGCGTCAGCACAGAACTTCATCATCACTAACTCCTTCAGATCGTCCCACTTCATCTCTTTGATCTCTTCACGGGTCTTCCTCTGCTCCACACTCTCCCACCAATACATAGCCTCATCTTCAAATGATTGAGTAGCATAACCTACCGCTTGATCGGGACGGCACTCGCTAATGTGGATAACCTTATCCATGGCGGTTATCCACTGAATAGTAGCGATTGCGTCTCCTAAACCAGTCAGCTTAGGCGGGTCACAACCTTTGAAGGACTTATAGTTGCAACCGCCTCGGCCCCTCTTCCCATCATCAACTTTCACGGACCCCACCTCACTTGAATCACCCCTTTCCCTCTCGTCATCCTTTCTATCATTACCACCTGCCCCTTCAACAGTTCTTTCACGGCTTCCAGCAGACCTTCCCGGGGTAATATTCTTCACAGCAGTGGCCACAGCTTGAACAATAGCTGCTTGAATGGCGGGATCCAGTTGAACTCCTTCATTGTTTTCCGGGTTTCTTCCCGCTGTGCTTCCTTCAGCTTCGGTGTTGGAAGCTGTCTCAACCGAAGGTTGCTGGACACGACGAGGCCTGCCGCGTCGTCCAATGCGACCTCCAGCTCCAACAATGTCTCCAGCTCCAGCCATCGTATTCTAAAAGGGAAAACACAAACATCATCACTCAAGGAACTATTTATTTCCTAATCGAATTTTATTTCCATTAACTGTCTTAACACATTTTTCATTAGGTTTTTAATTTATTTCCTAATCGAACTTGGCTTTAGGCGAAGTTAAATCTTAGGCGAACTTAGCTTTAGGCGAAGTTAAACCTTAGGCGATTTTAGCTTTAGGCGAAGTTGTCATCAGGCGAACTTGGCTTTAGGCGAAGTTAAACCTTAGGCGAACTTAGCTTTAGGCGAAGTTGTCATCAGGCGAACTTGGCTTTAGGCGAAGTTAAGCCTCAGGCGAACTTAGCTTTAGGCGAAGTTAAACCTTAGGCGAACTTAGCCGTAAGCGAAGTTATCAATTAGGCGAACTTGGCCTCAGGCGAAGTTATCGCTTTGAAGGCGAAGTTATCGCTTTGAAGGCGAAGTTGCCCAGATGCAGGCGAAGTTGCCCAGATCAGCCGCTGTTTAGTTTCTGACCAGCATTTCGAGCGATTTTAACACCCTTGCTATGGTTCGACATCACCCCCTACGTTCCCCAACCGTTTCCGGTCGTATATACGCTATAAAGCTCGGATCTTTAAACTTCAAAGATCAAGAATCATACCTTTTTGAGCTCGTTTGGATCTCGTTTACTTGTTTAATCACAACCAACGCTCTCTCTCTCTCTCTCTCTCCCGGATCTGCCCGGTTCTTCCCTCGGCCGGCGGCGAAGATGTGTGGTGTGTGTGTTTTGGAGTGTGTTAGAAAAGTGATAGAATGAAAGATATTTTTGAGTTTAGGGGGTATTTATATCCCTTAAATCCCATGGACCTAAGGCCCATTCTCATTTAACCCATCTCAATTATTCCAAGTCCATGATCCGCTCCTTACTCGATATTAAATAATTAATAACGCGAAATCACTAAACATAACTTTCTTTATTCAACATTATAAATTTTAGGATGTTACATTCTTTCTCTAAACCCACCATCGATTCACCGTCTTCCTGGTCTAATAGATCGGGTAACGATTGTACCAATAAGTTGTGACGCTACACAAAATATTTAATAAATCTTTGTTTAATATCAAGATCTTGGTGTTTTAAGAGAGAAATGGTGTTTTAACGAAAGAAAGAGTGTTTGTTTGATAATGTTGAAAATGAATCTTATTGTCCTATGTTACACCACACAAAATTGAACAACCATATATATATATATATATATATATATATATATATATATGCATAAGATATTGGATCATTTCAGAAGGTTTTTTACAGCAAGAAGTGCGAAAAGTGAAGGTATAACTCCATTATTCCTTAATTTCGCTCCCTTTCTTATATGTAGGTGCGTTGTGTAGGTGCATATGTATGTGTGTAGGTACGGATGTTTGTATATGTGTACGTATGTTTGTATATGTGTATGTATGTTTGTATGTGTGTAGGTACATAGGTTTGAATGTGGCTCGGTACATTTATATGTTTGTAGGTAGGTTTGAATGTGTAGTTAAGACATAAATACAACCAACCTACATATATGTATGTAACATCATGTGAAAGGGAGTGAAATTAGGGATTAATGGAGTTATACATTCACTTCTCGCGCTTCTCGCTGTAATATCACTTCTCGCAAGATCCATCCCCGTATGCATAAAGCCTAAATAGGGGAGGAATAATTCATTAATTTGAGAACTCCTTTTAAAAACTTAAAAGAATTTGATGTAACAATTAATTTTTTTTTCTTCATTAAATCTATTATATGTATGTTAAAGTTACTAGATTTTTTAAAATCTTTGCTACACGAATCGAGAAGTTTAACATATGTAAATAACTGTTACGTTATACACTACCAAAGGTATGTTTGGTTGTCCTGCTTGTGAAGACAAAACAACTTCGAAGTGGTTAGATGACTTAAAAAATGGTGTACATGGGACGTTAAAAGTTCTTGTTGTCACACCCCAACTTAGGGGCTAGGCGTGTGACCAATAGTTGGTACATGTAGTGTAAATATATCAGAGTTGCGGGTTATTTAGTGGAAGTTTTATTTATAATAAAATATTAATTAATTTGGAAAACTTCTTGGATAATAAATACCTGAGTTTTTGATTTATAAACTTTGTTTGATTTTACAAATCATGTTTAAATCCTGTTTACAATATTTTAATAATTTAAAATTGAGCCATCTCTACCTTGCGAGCATCTAACTCCATGAATGGCTATAATTCTTGCTACTTATGCTAATCTGTTTCCCTGAAATGTGGGGGAAAAATACGCCAGCAATATGCTGATGAATCATTGACTCTAAAAATATTTAATAAATCTTTGACTGACAAGATAGTTTTTTTGAACAATCTCAGCAGAAACGTCTGTTATTTCTGGGATTTGTATCACTACCATACACACACAATTACGGTTCTCCTGGAACTAATGCCCATTGGAGAACTTGATTGATAGACTAGACAAATTATGTTTAGATCCAGACACGTGTATGCTCGGTCTGAGTTTCTTTTATTTTCTATTTGTAAATTAGGGATCACTTAATCCCTTAAATCTTTTTATGTTAGAGATCATGTAATCTCTAATAAACATTTGGCTAACTGTTTAAGAAAAACAACCTGTTTATCCTAATGACTGATTGTAAATGGTTTAACGTATTCACTTGTGATTGTCTGTTCCGAATGATGTGGTGATCTCGTTTGAAAACCTTTGTGAATGAATGATGATTAACCTATAACAAAATATGTTTATATAAATATCCGGATCGTCTGATCCGGCTACACACCTTTAGTCTGGTTTTGATAGCTTTAAACATTGATTGATCATTTTTTTTGAATAAATTATTCGGATCTAAAGTCTCGCTCTTTATTTGCCAATCATGCACTGAGTTTCTTCTTCATGAAGAAACTTCTATAATAAGTTTCTTCTTCAAGAAGAAACGCCAGACTGACTATAATCCTTGTATGTAAAGTCTTATGTTTCTTAGTCATGAAGAAACACTATTTTGACTATACTTCATTCATATAAAACTTTTACGTTTCTTAATTGTGAAGAAACATTTTAACTATACCTTTTGTACAGCTTATGTTTCTTAATTTTGAAGAAACAATACTTTAACTATATTCTCATGTATATAAAATTATATGTTTCTTAATTATAAAGAAATATTATTTTATCTATAACATTTGTATTTATAAATATGATCAAGGTCTAGACTATACCCTCGACTAGAGTTTAAGCCATGATATAATTATAAAATAATAACTTAGGCAGAACCCCTACCTTACACGGGTATTCAGAGTTTATATGCTTAAGCTTGTACGAGCAACACTTTTACTTTATATCTCGTACTAAAGTCTATACCGTCAGAACTTCGGGGTTTGGCACGCACTACTATGCTCGACACGTAAAACGATGCAAAGTGTGTGTAAGTGAAGGTGTTTTGGTGTGAGACGGTATGTGTAGTGAAACTTTCTATTTATAGACACTTTTAAGCCGCTTCGCGTCGCGCGAAGTAATTGGTATCTGACCGTTCGCGTCGCGCGAACCGTCATTATATATGAGGAGCCATCGTTGGTGTTGCCACGTGGCGCAAAGTGGTCTGACACGTGTCACACATGCATAATGGCTCATTTGCGTAGCGCGAAGTAGTCATGTGGTGGTTCTTCGCGTAGCGCAAAGAACCATTATTTCAGATTTTTCACTTTAGTCCCTTGTCTTTGGTAACTTGCGCCACATTGCCCCCATTGCCCAACGCCTGAGCTTGTGCTCGTGCCCGTGCACGGAGGGTGCGAAGCCACTGGTGCATGCATGACATATAAGAATATTACTATCACACCCCAACTTAAGGCCTAGGCGTGTGACCAGTAGTTGGTACCTGTTTTGTAAATATATCAAAGTTGCGGTTGTTTAGCGGAAGTCTTTTAAAAGTATTAATATATTTTGAAATATTAATTTATTTATAAACCTTTATTTATAATAAAATATTAATTTATTTGGAAGACTTCTCGAATAATAAATATTCGAGTGTTTGATTTATAAATCTTGTTTGTTTTTACCAATTATGTTTAAACATTGTTTACAATATTTTAATGATTTAAAACTAAGCCATCTCCACCTTGCGAGCGTCTATCTTTTTGAGTGACTCTAATTCCTTGCTACCTTTACTAATATATTTCCCTGTAATATGGGGGGAAAATACGTCAGCGATATGTTGGTGAATCGTTGACTCTAAAAATAGTTTATAAATCTTTCTTTGACTGACAAGATAGTTTTCTTGAACAATCTCAGCAGAAACGTCTCTTATTTATGGGATTTGCCACTGCCATACACCAAGGTTGTAAAAGTCGCTAAGCGCTCCTAGGGAGGTCGATTAGGGAGTTGCGAGTACTCGATCTAGGTGGGGTGTACTCGGGGAGTACTCGGACATGGTATTTTATAAAGAAATTCATTTTCGAAGATTATATATATGTTAAAAAATAGATGTTTACTAAATATTCTACAAAATGCAAACGAAAATTACAAAAACAATCAATAAAACGTACACATTAGTTCAAGAACATGTCTTAATTGATGAAAGACGTACCTCAATCGAACTTAAATACGAGGTTTACGAGTTTAGAACTTCGAATAGGATGATAACAATAGTGGTTGCGAGTTTAGAACTGAAATTTGGTTGCGTCTTAATGTGAAAAGAAAAAAAAACAATGGTGGGCTTTTGGAAAAATTGAGTTTTTTTAATAAAAGTCAAAATTTTGTTAAGACCGAGTTGGACCGCCTAGGCCGAGTAGATACGCCAAGGTTCGAGTTGGAGCACCCAGGACCGAGTTGGACCGCCTAGGGCCGATTACGAGGTTTTTTGACCTTGGACAAGAAAAGCGGTGCAGTGAAGTGCCGAGGAGCGCCTAGGCCGAGTTTTACAGCACTGCCATACACACACAATTACGGTTCTCTGGGAACTGATGCCTATTGGAGAACTTTTATTATGATCTCTAGTCTGCGGCCACGTAGCCTTGATTGAAAGACTAGATTAATTATGTTTGGATCCAGACACATGTGTACATGGTCTGAGTTGCTTTTATTTTCTATCTTGTAAAATTAGGGATCACGTAATCCCTTAAATCTTTATGTTAGAGATCACGTAATCTCTTAAAATATTTGACTGGCTTTGTTTAAGATAAACAGCCCTTTATTTTGACTGAAAAAGGTTTAACGTATTTACCTGTGATTGTCTGTTCTAAATGATGTGGTGATCTTGTTTGAAAACATTTGTGAATGAATGAATGATTAACCTATAAATTAGGTTTATATAAAGATCCGAATCGTCTCTTAATCCAGCTACAGACCTTTAGTCCGGGTCTGATAGCTTTAAACCCTGATTGATCATTTGTTTGAATAAAAATATTTTGGACATTAATTTCTTTTCTTTATTTGCTAATCATGTGTTATGTTTCTTCTTCAAGAAAAAACGTCATTTGTCTATAACCTTGATATATAAAATCTTATGTTTCTTAATCATAAAGAATCACTATTTTTTACTATACCTCTTGTAGGTAAAAACTTATCTTTCTTTAATCATGAAGAATTAATATTTTAACTATATCCTCATGTATATTATATTTCTTAATTTAAAGAAACATTACTTTATCTTAACCTTCGTATTTATATATTTTGATCAACGTGTAGGCTATACCCCCGACTAACGTCTTAGCCATAATAATAATAAAATAATAACTTAGGCACAAATCCTACCTTACGCGGGTATTTGGAGTTTATATACCTAGCTTGAACGAGCAGCACTTCTATTCTTATATCCTGTACTAGAGTTTAATTCAATAGAACTTCAGGTCTTGGCACACACTTCGAGGTTGGCCCGCAAAACAAAGCAGAATGTCGGGTTACTTTTGGGTGGTACGCACTTCGAGGAAACGTTGTGTATTTGGCATGAATTACAAGGTGATGATTGTTGGTTCGGGGCACGAAAACAGAGGTAGAGAGGGTATTTTTAGAGAGAGAAAGTTTTGGTGCGTTGGAGTGAATTCCGTGAACCCCTTATTTATAACTGAAATCGGGCTCCATCGCGATACGCTATGGACCCTTTTCTATGGTCATCACGTATCGCGATGACTCATGTAGATAAGAGAGTGCCACGTGTCGCCACGTGGCATGACACATTTGTCACGTGGTGGACACACGTTTATCCTTGTCATCGCGTATTGCGATGGCCTAACATCTTGGGCAGTCGCGTATCGTGGCACCGCCCTCTTTGGGACTTGGTGAGAAGGTCATCGCGTATCACGATGGCTCCTTGGCTATGCCCATCCCGTATCACGATGGGTTAAGATATCAGAATTTTCATGTTTGATCCCTTTATTTTAATAACTTGTCATGTCTTGTCCTAACTTTCATTTTTCCAAAAACAATAAGGCTGTTCGCGGCGACGCCATCAAAGCGCCCGTCTCCCTTCGCCGTCGACATCGCCCTCCTCCTCACCCGAGCCCGTGTGCGTGCGCGTCATGTGCTTTGCACCCTCCGATAGGACCACTAGGTGTGTGCTTGACGTAAAAGAATATTACTATGAACAATCTCTTTCTTATAAAGAGCTTCCATTTCTTTCTTACTTTCCATGTGGGATGGCTTTTTCTTTCCTATTTATACCTATGTGGAATGCTATCACTTTCTTCTATCTTTCCATGTGGGATGGATTTTCCTTTCCCATTTTCTTAATATGGGATGGACTTCTTTATGGAATATTTTTTTTCCTTTATTTCTTTTTTTTCCCACTACTTATCTTGAGAATATTTTAGATCCTTCAAATTTATTAAATTGTCAAATTTGGATAGAAATTTTGGGGATGTTACAATTACTATGGAAACTCATCTCCTTGTAAAGAGCTTTCAAATTTTTCTTACTTCTTACGTGGGAGAAAATTCTCTTTCCTTTTTATACCCATGTGCAATGTTTCACTTTCTTTCATCTTTCCATGTGGGATGAATTATCTTTTCTCATTTCCTTAACATGGGATGAACTTCCTTATGGAATTTTATTTTCTTATCTAATTTTACAATTACTTATTTTTGAGAATATTTTTGATCCTTGAACTTTTCTAAGTTGTCAAATCTGGATCGAAATTTTGGGGATGTTACACCTTTCATGTGATCATATTTATCGAGAGAAAGAAAAAGAGAAAGAGTTTGATGGATCTTCTGAGAACGAATCGATAAGGAAAACATTGATGCATTTGATCGAGTTAAAAATATAAATGCCGTGTTGGGAAAAAGATGTGACATTCGTAAAATTCGGTTTAATTTTTGTTTTCATTTTATTACCCGTTTGTAATCAGATTCTCGTAAATTAATAAATAACATCGAATTATTTATTATTTTATTTTTTCTTTACGCGTCACTCGATTTGTCATTAGTTGACGAAACATACCAAGTATCGTACAATGCATTTTAACCCATTTAACCATAATTTTACCCCTTTTGATCAACAAGCCAAACACAAGGGACCGAATTGCAAAATACCAAATATTTTTCCCTCCATCCCCCCGGTCCAAGTCGCTACAACCAACATCCCCCACTCTTTTTGACCCCAAAAATCCGGGATTTTTCTAAACCGATACTCCACGCCTTTGTTTTATATGGACACCTTGTGTCATTGATAGCTAACGTGAATCAATTTGGACGATTTCATTAACTTCATACGCGGACCTGTATTGACCTTGTATCACTATAAAAACGTGTCCACAATTCAATTAAACGAACCTGCAACATCCTCTTACAATCCCGGCCTAAGCTCCAACACAATTGCAACAATTAAAGTCGTTTATGCTCATTCCTAAACTGGATTGTAGCCGAAAACCCTAGTTCTTGATTCTCCTTCAATTCTTAATTGTTCAAGGTAAATAAAATATGGGTTGTAATCGGATTTGAATGCTCAATTAAAACCCCCTGTCAATTTTAATCAACAGAGGGTGTAAGATATTCAATTTGGGGTTTGTTTGATTAGGGTTTATATTAATTTGGGAACACAATGTGAGAAAGTAAATATAAACAATTTGAATCAAACTTTTATAGATTATATGTTTAGTCCAGTTGGTTATGTTTGAGCATGTTGAACCCAGGACCATACAGACCTGGGTTCGAGCCCCTTTATGACCAGTTTTGTTGAATTTTGTTATTAATTGATTTTAAATCTTATTTCTTTTATTATATTATAACTTATATCATTTTTCACTCATTTAACCAAACCGAACCCCGTTAAACTTTTAAAATAAATTTGATCTAAGATTTTCATATATATATATATATATATATATATATAGGGAAAGGACCAAGAGAGAACTCCTTGTTAGGGAGAGAACTAAAGAACTCCTAACTAGAGGGTTATTTTTGTCAAATTGTATTTCAACAGATCTGGAAAACGCTACTTGGTTCCCCTGTGCAATAGAACCCTGACCTCCCCTGTTCTATGAAACCCTAGCCATGTGCGACGCTTTCAACAAATAGATCGTAATAATCGATGCTTCTTAACCCTAATTATTGAAGATTGATTCCCTACTGGTGTATTGTTACATCTCGATTTCTATAAAAGATCGATTCAACATGATTTCAATAGTTTTAACACGAAAGCTGGAGGTATTTTTTTATTCGATTGTTATCTTATTCCTGATTTGTGTTTTGTACTAGCATACCATTAGACTTTGACATTAAGCTCTGTAATTAGATAATTAACAGTTGCTTATCGATGAAAACAATCAATTTGTTTGATTGGAGTGCCTAATTGAGTTCCTTTGTTGATATTTACTCAAAATTAAGTCAATTATAATAGTATACTAGTGTAATTTGTTGATGCCGATCAACAAGGGTAACATTTTATTTATATACTACATACATGTAGTATAACTTTAAGTATTACATATATGTAATATAAACTTTCATATGATTAATATATATTTAATTAACATTACTTGATCATTGTATTACTATTAAACAGAAAGTGATGACAGCTAGTAAATTTGCCATATGTTAGTGGCATGTTAGTTATTTGGTATTAGTTTGCAACTTATATTTTTGTGTTCATATGACTTGATTTGTTTTTTCTTTCTTTTGTGAGTTCTTTGTTGTTGTAGCTGCAGATGCATGTACTCCAATGGCTTCGAAGCTACGTTTTTTTTTCTTTTTTGTGTCGTTGACTGTGGTTTACGTGATGCATAATAGGTGTTCGACTAAATGCCCGGTTGGTTTTATGTTATAGAAACGTGCGTTTTAGAGTCGTTTTAACTGCACGTACCTCTTTTTTACTTATTTTTCAAGTATATGTTGTAGATGCATGTATTTTAATGGCTTAGAAGTTGTGTTTTTTTTTCATTTATGTATTGTTGTTGATGGCGGTTTACGAATTTCATGTCAAGTGTGCCACTAAACGTCTGGTTTTTTTTATTGGAGCGTGAGCTTTGGAGTTGTCTTTGGCTGATTCTACTTTTTTGTTTTGCAAATTCATGTATAGCATCATAGATAGTAAGTAGTTTTTTTTTTAGTTTTTTTTTGCTGACTCTTGCTTGTAGGATTTTTTATTTTAATTCTAACTGTGTCATAAAGTAGTAAAGGCGTTTGTTATTTGTTTATGTGTTCTTTGGTGTATTATTATGTTGGGTCGCCATTTTCTATTTTAACACGACTTTAATTATTTGTCACTCTTTACCCTTTGTGTTTAACTAAAAAAATTCCGGTTTCAGTTGCAGCATTTTGCAAGTCCTAGTTTTGCAGCAATCAATGTAAAAACAGGACTTAATCGGTGAAGGCTTGAATCATGGGTAAAAATACTAGTTAATAGTTACTACTCATAGTGGATACATTGTTCTATTTGATTAGAATGCGCAATCGAGCTCCTATACTGATGTTGCTTCAAGTTCTAGCAATTCTACATGTGATCTCTTGCAATTTTTTTTTTGTTGAATAAGGTAGCATCTTATTTTATTAATACGTATATGCAGTATCAATTTGTTGGAGTTAAACAACAGCCATCAAGAAAGTCATGTACTACGCATATGTAATACTAAGATTTTGTATGTCTACTGTTGTCTAATTATTACACAAATGTAATAGCACTTTTATGAATATTTCATAATTGTTACATTCTGTTATATGTATTTTTTTTACCTGATCGAGTTATCTTTCTGACATTTTAATGGTTTTTTTGTTTCAAATTGGTGGTGTTGATCAACAATGTAAAATATTATTTTGTATGCTACATACATGCAACATGCCGTTACACATTCTTAATATGTCTGAATTTAAATGTATTTGTTTAGAAACAGTTATTACTCTGGAAATAGACCATAATTTGATTGAACGAAATGCCTGAGCATACGTTACACATATGTAATATAACTACAATTGCCTCATTAGTAGCTATGTGTTTGACAACTTCAATGTGCCATCAAATACGAAAATATCAACGAGATTGTCAATATTTAATGGTGTAACCATGTTTGAAGTATGATTATTAATCAAATCAGAACCTTCATTCAACCTTATATGTGTGTATTACACATATGTAGTGTAAGCTTTAAATAGTATATGTACATTTTAACATTGCATATCAACACCTAGTTATAAGTAAAAGCAAACAGTTAATATGTATATATGATACGGTAATAATACATATATGTGATATACATTAGTAATACATATGTGGAATACATTAGTGCTACATATATGTAATACAATTAATATAATCCTATTAGATTTTTTAAAAGCTATACGTACTGGAACTACTGCATATATACAATCAAAATACTACATACATGTAATGTAATCATAGCTTATTTAAATTATGCAATCAAATGTATTATATTGCAATATGTAGTATACATAAGCAAATGTTGCGTTAATATTATAACCACCATAATTAACTCTACCATATGAAAGTACCATAATATTCATATTGTCTTAACACATTCTTTTCAAATTCAAGCTTCTAACATCCAAGCGTTTATTTGACATCGCATTAAAATCAACAAACAGTTGACGAGAGGCGAAATAGTTCCTATTTCAAAACATGTATTTTCTTTCACGCCTTAGGTTTTTTAAACTTCATACTTTTTCCAGTATCGCGGTTTCTTTTTATTGATACCTTCTTTGCTTTTATGCTCTCCATCACCTAATTAAAAGCAAACAGTTAATATTTATATACAATACATATATGTAATACATTAGTGTTGTATATATGTAATACACCAGTACTACATATATGCAATACATTAGTACTATAGGGTTGGCCCCAAAATAAAAAATTAACTGAAGAACTTACCCAGTTATACCCTGCCCTATAGTGTACATGTAATTTTCGGTCCTCATTGTCTGGGCAATTTGGTCTCGGGTTGAGTTCGAGAATCAACCATGAAAACACACACATATTTAAAATAAAGACCGATTACCTGATATTAGTGAAATCTGAAGGTTTGACATAATCTTCAAAGGGAATATGCATAGGCTTTGAGCCTTTAACCATACTTAAGCATGTTACTATTAGAATAACATGTAGTTTCAATAAATGCCAACAAGAATTAAAACATGTTCTTTGTGATTTTCTAGTTGTCATTTTTCGTATATGTAAATAAGCATATAATCCTTTCACTATCACAATATTATTTTGAGCAAGATGGTTATTTTAACAATAACGATACACTAACTCAACAAAACTAACAACTATGAAGCAGAATTAACGTGATAGTGTGTTATGATTCAAGTACCAATAATAACGACTTCATAAGACATTTCATCAAACAGTTGGAGGGCATACTGACTCAAAATATTAATTTAGCCTATAATGATCAGTTAAGTACCAAAATTGAACAATCATATATGCAATATAGCTTAAACAAGTTCATTTACACATATGCATACGTTCGATACTACATATATGCTATATAATTAAAGATATTCAGTAAAATATATCATTTGTGTACTACATATATGTAATATTTAACTAATAATGTAGCTAAATTGATATCAATTTTTGACACTAAATATGCACAACGTTTGTGACTTTTACTGATAATCAATTTTAAAAAAGCAATGTTTGTTGACGCTACTTGTCTTTTGTCAAAAGAAAAAACAGGGTATTGGAACTATATGCTTGTAATACACAAAATCAACACTAATAGTGTATGAATTGAATGATTACGAGTGTTTACCTGTTAGTGTTCTTCAATTTTCTGCTTGATTTCGTGATTTGACGAACAAACTCGATGATTGATCAACTGAATTACAAAACCCTAGGTTATCGCAAATAGAGGGATGCTTAGGAAACGATGAATTAGATCTATCCAATTCCAATATTACCCTCTCTTATAAAAATGGCCAATGACCTTTTCCAATTTTTCCCTTTCCTTTATTTTCATGTATTTTAATGGTATTTACTTGATTTCTCTAGTTCTCTCATTAGTAGGAGTTCTCTCTTGATCCCACCCTATATATACACACACACACACACACACACATATATATGGGCTTAAGTTTACGCGAGAAATGATATTAGTGCGAGAAATGCGAGAAATTAATATGACCAACTAGTTTTGTTTTAGGTTTTAAATGTTTAAAAATAAATGTAAATGCAACAATAAATGCACTCGCTCTCTATCTTCAGTTAATATAACTAGTATAACCATAATAAATCTCTCTTTAATTAATATATCTAACTAATTTAGTTTTATAATTTATTTACACCCTCTTCATTTTATCCAACAAAGTACAATTTATTCATATAATACTATTTCTTTATATTAAAAAAAACAATTTTTTTTTCACTCAATTTATTAGAATATATCAACGCGTAATTTTTAAAAATAAATATCAAAACATAATACATATTTTTTTTAATTGATATACATAGAAAAATTATTGTCATAAACAATAATAAAAAAATATCATACAAATGTGTCCATTAAATATAAACAATAGATATACAACCTACACAAAATTATATAACATGCACTTGTTTTGAGCAATAAAAAAGTACAACATACAAAAAATAATAAAACTTACATATATAATTCGACATCAACAATTATATAAACTACACAAAGATACACAAATCCTACACGTGTGTAGGCTATATGTTTTTCATGTGTAGGTTATATGTTTTTGTGTATGTTGTATATTTTTAATTGAAATTTAATGCAAACATGTGTAAGATAGTTTTTTGTATTATTTATCACAACTTAACTACATGTTGATGGATATTTATATGTTGAGTTGAAACAAATTGGTTTTGAATAGAAATAATTTTTAATGTATGAATAAACTGTATTTGTGTCGGATAAAAATTTTTGTGTGTAGGTTATATGTTTTTCGTGTGTATGTTATATGTTTTCGTGTGCGTGTGTATTTTATTGATGATGAATATTGTGTGTAGGTTATATGTTTTTTATTCTTAAAACAAGTGTAGGTTATATGTTTTTGTGTAGGTTGTATATTATTTATCACAATGTGTAAGATGGTTTTTTGTATTATTTATCACAATGTAACTACATGTTGATGGATATTGATATGTTGAGTTGAAAGAAATTGTTTTTGAATAGAAAGAATTTTTATTGTGTAGGATAAAATTTTTTGTGTGTAGATTATATGTTTTTCGTGTGTATGTTATATGTTTTCATGTGCGTGTGTATTTTATTGATGATGAATATTGTGTGTAGGTTATATGTTTTCTTATTCTTAGAACAAGTGTAGGTTTACATGTTTTTGTGTAAGTTGTATATTATTTTTGTTGATATTTAATGCAAACACGTGTAAAATTATTTTTTGTATTATTTATCACAATGTAGATACGTGTTGATGGATATTAATATATTGAGTTGGAAGAAATTGGTTTTGGATAGAAAAAGGTTTAGTGTATGAATAAATTGTACTTATGTAAAATAAATATTCAAGAGACAAAAAATAAGTTATAATAATAAATGAATTCTTAATATTTTTCAATTATAATAATTTGATTAGTTATATTAATTGAATTTAAAACTATTATGGTTTATTAGTTGTATTAACTGAATAAAGAGAATGCATTTATATCTTCTTCATTTATATTTAAGCATTTAAAACCTAAAAATAAAACTAACGTCTTATATTCATTTCTCGCCTGAACCCTATAAATATGTACATATATATATGTATAAAATTATATATTTTGATGGTTAAACTTATAGTTTTCGTTTAAAATCAAATGTGATTTTTTTAAGAATAATTAAACTAATAAAATTCCAAGTGCATTTCTATCAAAATATATATCAAAATATAGTTAATAATTTAACGATCCCCATATCCGTAAAAACCCATTTTTTGTTGTATCTTGTTCGTTTATTGCAATTGGATATTTATTTTACTTATACTTTAAAAATTAGGACAAATTGGCAGGACTTCTCATGGGACAAACTAGTTTGCTCTAATCGTTTCCGTATTCTCATTACCATATTTTCTCATTTAAAGTGAGTTTTTCATAACCCTTTTACGCTTTTAATATTTTGGGACGTAGCACGTCACAAGTTTTATTTTGTTAGTTATGCGTTTGTTTACAAATCGTCACATTTATCATACATGTTAATATTATTCTTGCATATTGTTGATGATTATATGTAAAATTGCTTGCAACGTGTTTATTGTTTTTAACGTGAAAGTTACGCAAACGCATACACATAGGGGGAGGGTCCGACGGGACGTATCTGCGCTGTCTAATGTAACGAATTCGGTTGTAGCTAATAGTTGTTCTCATATCCCCTACAACTACGGCTTCGGCTAAAGGAAATGGAGGATGACACTAGTTGACTTCATTTACTTTATGCTTGAATACTTATTGCATGCCGATCATTGAATCGCGCAATTATATATATATATACATGTACACAAAAACTTATGAAAACTCATTAACATAAATATATTATTTTAAACGTGCTGCAAGTTGAACCGATGGTGTGCTAAGGATGAAGATCACTACTATACCTTAGATTATTTAAATAAAACAACTTATGTTATTTGATGTAGTGTTTAGTGTTTTTATTTTTATATATGAATAATTGTCTACTTTTTATATATATGTTAGGAAATATAATTAATATAATTATTGTCATTTTATATAGTGTTACGAGCTTATGAATGATATGTACGTTGCACACGGACGTGTAATGCTTAATGCCGGGGTGTTACAAAAGAGTTCGTGGCCAGAAAAAGCCAAATCCACCATAGGCATAAAAGCCAAATCCACAACACACATAAAAACCAAATCCACCAGAGTCATTTGAAAAAAAATCAATCTTTTGGGATTTACCATACTGGAAGGATTTACAAGTTAGGCATTGCCTATATGTTATGCAATGGGGCTATTGTTAAACCTTCCCGATAAAATGAAATATGGGCTTAAAGTTCGTTAAGACATGGTAAAAATGGGAATACGTGAAGAGCTTTATTTTGTTCCGACAACAAAAGGGTTTTTTCTCCTACCTGCATGCTATACTATGTCGAACGATGAAAAAAAGAAGTTTTGTAAATTTTACAAGATATTAAAGTTCCATCTAGTTATTATGCAAACATTAAAAGGTTGGTGTCACTGAAAGATCGTAAGTTGCTTGGTATGAAGTATCACGATTGTCATGTTTTGATGACACATATGATTCCTATTGCAATTAGTGGATTGTTACCGGATAACATTCGACATACTATCAAAAAAGTTTGTTTGTTTTTTTAACACTATTAACTCAAAAATTGTTGATACCGAGTCATTAGATGCATTGCAAGAAGAAATCGTTGTTACCCTCTATGAGCTTGAGATGTACTTTATGTAGCATCTCAGGTTTTTGGTATTTGTATTCATTTATGTTTAACCCGATTCGGTATTTTATTCGGATCTTTTATTATCATTAAAACATGAATTTAGTTGGTAATTATTGGCGATAAATTCATTTTATATTAATATGTGCTCTAAACATGTCAAACAACTTTTAAAAATCGTTTAAAACGGCTAAAAATCGTGTTTGTGGAAGTACAAGGAAAAATTTTGCCAAATCTTTCCTATTTTCGACTAACATAATGAAAATTAAGGTCCAGGATAATTAATATACTAATATACTATTGCAGCATGTCTATGTTCATTTCTTGTTTAGGAATTTGAAATCCTTAGGTTTATTGACTTGATTTTGTGGTCAATAATTTATTTCGTTTCCTAATCTAACCATTTTCCTAATAAATGAATATGATCCATTATACTTAACCAAAACATATTCCTAAACCCTAAAATAATTTGGAAACTCAGCCCCATCTCTAAAAAAATTGTTCATAATGTTTCATGGTGTATTCTTCAAGAACTTTCATCTTCCGGTTTGCATTTCAAGCTTCAAGACCCTTTGACCTCGTTTAGCTCTTAATTCCACTCATCATTCATGTAAGTTGTCTTCATGAAAAACATGTATTTTGTCTACATAACAAAAGCCCTCAATCAAGTATATGATTGATGGAGTTTTGTCGGTCAATTGCTCTCAGACCCATTTTAGGGCATAATAGTCAAGATATTTGACTATCTGATTTCTCTATCTTCTGATTGGAATTAACTTTTAAGGCCAGAATACTTTTATGCTCATTTTGAAATTTTGAGTGTACTGTTCAAAACCCGACTCCTGACTTGGAGTTCAGATTCTGAACAGTACGAGCTCGCTTAAATCGTTAAAATCTTATAACTTGTGTTTTATACCTCCGTTTGATATGATTCTGGTGGCTATATTCTTGTTTTTAATTCTAGTTTACTGTATCAAAGTTCTAGGTCACTTTGTGTCAGATCAGTCAGCTCGATTAAGGCTCGGAACTCGTTTAATATCTTTAATTTATTGTTTAACTCGCCTAATTAATACGTTGAGTAATCACTTCCCTATTTTACTGCTTTTAAAACCTTTGGGGACTTATGCATACTTTACATATTACATACTATACACAACTAGCAAACTATGAATATTATGTGTTGATCGATTTAGTAAATATTTATTATTTGCTTACTTACTTATTTGTTTAATTCTAGTATTCGGAGAGGTCCACAATTGATTTAGCATAACTCATTGATATCGTCATAGTAATCACAGCCCGTGTTTGTGAGGCATTATCAACTGACACCAATTACTTGCATTTGTTTAATTGTTGATACTCATAGTATGGGTTTGCTCTTTATTCATATATTTTTATTTATTATTATTACTATTATTATTATTATATCATAAACTGGTGATTTTCTCACTCAAGCTCGTGTTGACAACCTATATTACATTGTACGCATATGCAGGTTATTAGTTGGTTTGAAGCTATGGTGAAGAATCATTTGGATATACCCTAAGTTAAATTAAATAAAAAGACTATTGTGTTAAAAAAAATTTTTTGAGATATTAGTTTATTTGGATTGAATCTGTAATTTATTTTAACATGGTGTACTTGATTGAATTTTTGAATTTTATAAATAAATTAGATATTGTCATATTTAAATTTCATGATAGTACTTTGTGAGCTGTGAACCAACGATTCGCACACCGACATTCCGCCGTAGGTTGGGATGTGACACTTTCCACCATCATTTTTTGATGTGATGATTCACCTAGTAATCCATATCATAGGAGAAATCAAGGCTCACTGTCATGTATTTCTACGTTATATGTACCCTTTCGAAAGATACATGATTGTCTTAAAAGGGTATGCTAGAAACCGTCATCGACCTGACGCTAGTATTGTTGAAGGATATGCTTGGGAAGAGGTGACTGGATTTTGCACAGGTTACTTGCACGGTGCCAAAAGTATAGGTGTTCCTCAAACTCGTCACTTGGTAGACTTGAGGGGGGTCAGAGGTGTTGGTATATATGAAACCAATCACCCCGGGTCATGATCTTTTACAACTTGCACATTTTGAGGTAGCATGACATCTATTGCTCCATACATTAACGAGCACAATGCAACATTACGGTCAACATGCGTGGGTCAAAAGAAGAATGAAATGTGGTTTGAAAATAAACAAAACAAAAGTTTGCTAGTTGGATGAAGAATAAGGTAACCACAATTTCTGTCGATAAAATTGTTGAAAAGGTGAGGCGGGGTCCAGATTTAAGAGTAACATCTTACCAAGGGTACGAAATTAATGGTTATACGTTCAACACCGATAATCAAGATGCAAAAAGTACAGTGCAGAATAGTGAAGTTAGGGTGATAGCATCAACGACTGAATTCGCCAAAACAAATCATGATAAAAGGTTAAGAATCGCCAAAAATTCTTATTACAGTATTATACAAGAAATTTGGGAATTAAATTATTATTCTTTCACTATACCTTTGTTGAGATGTAAGTGGGTAAATAACCGATCATGTGTTAAAGTTGACAAGCATGGTTTTACACAAGTTGAACTTTCATTAGATGGCTATGCATCCGAACCATTTTTTTGCGAAACAAGTCACACAATGTCAAGGAAAAAAAAACACAATAAGTGACGAAAGTAAACACAAAACACAATGATAAAAAAGACAAAACGATCGATTTCCTTCAACATTGTTTATTTTATTTATAACAAGACAGTGGAAACATTTTTGTGTTTTTACTTTTTTCGATTTTTATTAAATTTTGAGTTATGATTTTTTATATTAAATTTTTAGAAGTCTTTTGTTTGGATATAAATCCTTCTCATCTTTCCCATTTTTATCCCCATTTTTATAATGACTTGACCCATACCAAATATTAAAAATTAGTTATCTAATTATTACCTCATAAAGCCTTACTATTCATAACTTGTAACAATTTATTGAAAGTTAATTGCTTGTCACTTTAATGCTTTTTTAATTAATAGAAGTGTTGGTTAGTTGATATTTAATTACCAAATACAAATGAAAAATTATTAAATATGAATAAAATTGATCAATCTTATCAACTTTGTATATAATTTTTATCAAATTTACGTAAATATTGGATCTTTTTTAGATTATCTGTCAAATTACATTTGTTTCTTCAATTAACAATTTGACGTTTTCAGTCTAAATTTTGTTATTTGACATTTAATGTGTCCTAACACGCAAGTTAATGTCTCCAACATGTGTATGTGGTTTAACGCTTCTTATGGTTCCGCCATAACGCGTCGATCCGGATACTAGTAGTTATATACACAACACATACTATTTCAACACAGTTAAAATAAATAAAAAATAACATATAGGTAAAATAAGTAGATAAATTATTATTTCAGATCATTCGATTGTCATCATATATCATACAAGAAAAAACATATTAGTATATGAATTTTGTCAAATCAGCGGAGGTGTGACAGAGATGGTCGGTAGTGTCTTGGGAAGAAAGTTATCATGTGCATACCAAAAGGAACACTTTACAGAAAAGGCTTTTCCATACTATTTTCTTAATTTGCTACAACAATCATGGATTTGAGTAGTTGCTTCAGATAAGCATTTCACGCAGTCCTCCGTTGATATCCCATCATAACACTGCATGGACCCGTATAAGGTGCGAGGACCTGGCCCATAACTTATAGACCCAGACCCGTAACTGTCCACATTGTTAACTCCCTTTACGATATCCTTGAGTTTATTTGTCAAATTATTCAACCCCTTCTCCAACTCACCGGCAGTACCAGGAGCCGGAGGTGCCGTTGTAGGAAAGAACCGCATCCATTCCGCCCCAAGCTTTGTTCCACTTCATCTATCTTCATAACGCACCATGCAATACAGTTTCGGTAAGCTCGACCAGGCTGCACCTTCCTTTTGTTTTGGACAGTTTTTCTTAAGGACGGGGATGGTCTTTTTTACACAGTCCCAACATTCTTCCTTTTTGATATATGGGGGCAATTAGACCTGCTCAAAACTCCATAACTAGTACCCCTTTGACTACCGCTGTAATGTCCTGGAAACCCAAAGCCTTTGTCGAGGTCAACCAATGCTTCATCTCGTTCTTTTAACAACTTATAGGATTCAAAATTACCATCTTTGCCGCATATGAAGGCTTGTAGATTTGGGGGTATATTGAGATTAGCATTGTTAAAGATTGCTTGAAGGAGTATGAGTGAAACTAGGAATTTGGTTTCCATTTGTGGTTATAATTATTTGATATTTTGAGTTTGCAATAAACCAGTAGTTATAGCTATGAATTGTAAAACAAGGTAAAAAAAAGTAAGTTGAGTTTTAGACAGTTCTGATTAGTTGATATAAAAAAAACGTACATTATAATAGAATTTCAGTTCTTTACAATTCTAGTTATGATTTATTCTAGCCTGCTAGATAACTATTTTTTTTATGAAACATATTTCCTCGATCATACTCATACTATTACGATTCAAACTTTATTTATTTATTTTTTTATATCTTTTGTTTTTATTACTTTTCAAAAAATATTTTCTTCTTTTTTCTAGAAAACGTTTCTCTTAATTGTTATTTTTTAAAATTTCCTTTATAAAATCTTAAAGTAACATATTTCTTATTTTTTTAAAAACGTTTTTTATTATAACTATTTTAGTTTTTTTAATAATTTTTAGAGATAGTTTACGGTTTTTACAATAATTTTTCCTATAATACATTAATGAAAAACAATATATCTCCTATCCCCTATCTCCTACTATATATAAAGCACGAGTCATGGGCAAAGTTAAAGTTTAGATTTTAAGAGTTTTACAATAGGTAAAGCACATTGTACAAGTTTAAACATGGGTATATTGGTCATTATAGCATTTAATCTCACGTGATATATAATTTTATTTGAAATATTTACAATTTTTACCCTTTAACTTTTATTATAATTTGTTAATTTAAAATATTTTTTCAAAACTATCCCTCATCTTTAACTGACAACTTTATTTATTTATTTGTTTTTTTAGATATCTTAAATATATTCTGTTTTTTTCTTAAATGAACTTAGTGTTGCGACGATCTCATTTTTGTCGACGTTTCGTTATTAAAAATTTTCAAAACCGATATGTAGATTATAACGTACAAGTCAATGTAGCATTAATGTACAAGTTGATGAAACATATAAACAATTAATCTCTTCTTCTTCAACAGTTAATTTATCCATCTCTATGAATTTTCCATTCTATATCTAAACCTGCTTTGTGGTTGATTGTAGGATCCCTCAATCGGAAATCTACAACACATCTCTAGGTAAGACCCAAAACCTAATCCTAATTTTAATTTCTGTATGATTTTGATGCTGAATTGTGAAACCAGATATGAATTAAGTTCGCATTTGGTTTGGTTAGGATTAAATTCGCCATGACTCACAAATCCATCCTACCTGATTTTAATTATTAAATGATTAATTTAGTTGAAATATACGTGTTATTATGTTTAAATCCAATTAATTATAAACAAGTGCGTTCTTGTCAGCATTGAGTGTTTGAAGCCAATTGATTTTGTATTCTTTGAATGATCATCTCTTTAATGTTTGTGGCAGGAAATAGCATCATTCGAAAACACTAATCGGTCCACATGATTTGGACTCCTTGAAGAGATTGCTGCATCATATCTCCTCTCTTTTTTATTTATTTATTTTGTATGTATGCTCAAGTAGTGGGTTTTTGCTTCAGTACTTCCATACACGACATCAACATAGTGCAAATCCGTTTGAGATCATAGCGCCTTAGTCCTTCAGTTCACTACCTTCTTCATCTTCACAGTTGTACAGGCGAGAGAGAAATCGTCAGAAACCCTTGCCGGGTCGTAGGCAGTGATGCTCGATGGCTGCGACGCTAACCTTTTTCTGCTGCAATCATTTATTTACCGTCCTCATCTGATTATGATTAGTCTATCTCGCTCTCAATCCGGAGTCAATCTTTGATGGACGGTGGCTGGGTTGTATCAGGGTTTTCAATTTAATCAGACAGGTAGAAATCATGACCTATCGCCAGGTTCCCCTTTTTTAATAGTATGAACCCTAATTTCTATTTTTGTATTTGAAGTTGCAAAAGTCAAATCCTTATTGTTCTTAATGATTGCAGACATTTGAGCCACGATTTTTGGATGAACGATAAATGGATCGTAAGACAATGGCTTCCATTATCTTGGGTGGAGCTGCAGGGGCAAGACTGTTTTCTCTTACTACCAAAAGTGCTAAACCAACTAGCTGTAAGTCAAATGTTTCCAAATTTTGGGTTTTGATCATCATTCAAGTGATATCATATATCTATTTTGCAGGCAGGCAGGCAGGCAGCTATGCGAAACTCCAAAGCCGTTTTATCTTCACCAAGGTTTGACTCTGTTCCATAGATTGTAAATTTTTTAGTTTCTTGCAGCGTCATAAAGCCTATACTAAACTTGAATAAACATCTTACTGGATTTAGCTGAGTAGGCACCCATTCCAAAATTGAGATATGCAGGGCCCTCTTTAGGCCTACACCACAGTTTAGAAAATGAATTGCATTTGTAGTCCTATTGATAATAGTTTATCAATATACAACATTTAAGTAGTTAAAAATATGGCATATCATTGTTATGAATTTTGTCATACACATCACTAAGAGACCAGCTTTAGATCGTCGGTGCACTTTTAGTGAGATAGAATAATGAATTTTGTTTAAATCGAACTTGAATCCTTACTTCATCTATCATAACCTACAACTATATTACTTCTTGATCAGGTTAACTACATTAGTATTGTTGAATATCACAACCAATACTTTTCAGTTATTTGTAAACTAATTATCTTTTTCTACAGTTAAGTTATCAGGAGCAGATAAGCATGACAACGGAGTAGACTTCGTTTCACTAATTTCGAAGGTACAGATTAAGTTATAATTTTAATTAGGCAGATTTCACACACAAACAAAAAATAAAAATAAAAAAGAACTTTGTTTAGTAATAGCCAAAATCGTTTGGGTCAAACCAGGTCATTCAAAAACAAACATCATATTGGTTCGTGTGAAAACGGGTTTCAGTCACGTGTAAAACCATGTTCAAGTTAATTTGGGTTCCGAGTAAAATGAGTTTGGGTCATAAAAAAAACATCATATTGGTTTGTATGGAAAAAGAATCAGGTCACGTGTAAAAATATATTTAGTTTAATATCGGTTTCGAGTTAAATGAATATAGATCAAAACGAATCGTTTAAAATAACTCATCAGTTTACAACTTTTTAAAAAAATTTAAGCCCTGAACTTCTAAGAGGTTACTGCATATATCAAAAGCATAGGGAGGCTGCATTTGACTGTCATGGACTCATGGGGCTACTTTTATATCTAATATGTTGTGTATCAGGTACACCTTTTTTTTGTTGGGCTAGCAATAGCAACTGCAGCCATGGTTGGGAAATATGGAATTCAGGCTAAAAAATATTTCAAGGCTAAAACCACGAGGCCCATATCACACAGGCTCTATGATGGTGGGAATAAGCAAGTAAATGGGAAGGAATTTTTGTTTTCATCGATTAAGGTTAAACCCGTTGCATCAAGCATCTTATCAAGGGATTTGGCATCTGGCCTGCTTGCAGCAAGACTATCATAATGTGGCTGAAGAAATCTACAAGTTGTTTTTCGATATCTATCACAATAAGTTTTGAAAAACTTTTATGAATGTGAAATTTGAATCTTTGTGATGCAGAAAACTACTTTCTATGGAACCAGATAGGTTCCTAGCCTGTTTGATCTGAACCATTTTTGACATGTTACCCAATCAAACTATACATATAGATAAATGTATATGTATTGTTTAACGCATGTTTACTTTAATAAATCTTTCGAATGTCAATCAGATTGTGTTTCCGCCGCAACGCGCGGGTAAGTTACTAGTGTTAATAACATATGGCTTGATCATGTATTTTGGAAAAGCATTTTTGTTTTTTTTTAATGAAGTGTTTTTAAACCATTTAAAAAAATTGTTAAAATAAATTCAAATAGTCAAATATAATAAGTTTTAATTTATTTTTCAGACATAGAGCATGACAGGTAACAAGGGGTACGTGGTACGTACGTTTAGCCTGGCTATGTGTAAAATGTCTAAATATATTGAAAAACATAACCAGCTGGTGGCCGCCACAAGCTGTGGGTTGTACAACTTTCTATACAAAAAACCCCTACGTTAAAAAGATCCAGACCATGCAATACAATTTCGGTAAGCTCGACTAGGCCGCACCTTCCTTTTGTTTTGGACAGTTTTTCTTAAGAATGGGGATGGTCTTTTTTACACACTCCCAACAATCTTCCTTTTATTTATGGGGGGCAAATAGATTTGCTCACTACTCCATTACTAGTACCCCTTTGAATACCGCTGTAATGTCTTGGAAACCCAAAGCCTTTGTCGAGGTCAACCAATGCTTCATCTCGATCTTTTAACAAGTTATCGAAATCAAAATTACCATATAATTTGCCGCATATGACGGCTTGTAGATTTGTGGATATATTGAGATTAGCATTGTTAAAGATTGATTGGTGAAAGAGTATGAGTGAAACTAGGAATTTGGTTTCCATTTGTGGTTAGAATTCTTTGATATTTCTAGTTTGCCATAAACCGATGGTTATAGCTATGAATGCTAACATAAGTTAAAAAAGTAAGTTGAGTATTAGACGGTTCTGATTGGTTGATTTGTGAAAATACGTGCATTATAATAGAATTGCAATGCTATACAATTATAGTAATGTTTTATTCCAGCTTCCTGATTTGTCATACATTAAAATAAAAAGAGATCCAATTAAACATTGATTTATTGTAAAAAAGAGATCGGACTTAAACCCACATCCTTTAAAGTATGGCTTTTATTGACGAGCTGTAGCTTTAACTAAATGTAATACATTTTTAACCACAAATCAAATACTCATTCTAATTTACACATTTTTATTGGCAATCATGTGATGTAACTTGAACCTACATCCTTTGAAAATACAACCTTAAGTTGAACCAATTCCTTGATTTTGTTACCAAATAAAATTAAATTATTAAATATAAATAAAATTTATTAATCTTATGAACTTTGTATATACTGTTTTATCAAATTTACATAAATAGCGGATCTTATTTTAGATTATTCGTTAAATTACATTTGTTTCTTCAATTAACATTTTAACATTTTCAGTCTAAATTTTGTTATTTGACATTTTAATGTGTGCGGACACGCAAGTTAATGTGTCCAACTTATTGGTGAACAAAAAACGGTTCGGAATCGTTAGAACCGAGGAACCGGAACCAAACCGGTGCCTCAGAACCGCTAATGTGTGTTACCTTACGGTTCGCGGTTCTTAGAATTTGCATTAAACGGTTCCCGGTTCGGTTCCGGGTAAAACCGGCGGTTCTAGACTTGGAACCGAAGAACCGGAACATTAAAAACTTTTTAAATAATTTACCAATTCCCATTTTTTATAGAGTAACTTGTTAAGCAGCATCCATTCAATCATTTTTCAATTCAAATATACTTCTTTTACGTTCAAGACCTAGCAACCATGATCAATTTTGATTTAAACTATCAAGGTAATTTAATATAAAATGATATGATCTTCCAATAATCTATCGTTGCTAATGATTTATTTAACTTCAATAATTATGCTTTAATAAAAAATATAACGGATTTTCATGTTGTAATCTAAATTAGTTTTACCGTAAAAAAAGACATACAATTATATAAACTTGTTTTGCAATTTGCAAAGTCTGTACAACTCATTTGATAAATAATCGATCGAACAGGTTCTAGCCAGAACTGATTAGTGAGAACCGGCTTTAACGGTTCTGGAACCGAACTGGTTTATTATAATAGGTTGCGGTTCTATTTTTCACTAATTTTTGGTTCCGGTTCGGTTCTTGTCGGTCCCCTCGATTTCAGCTGGATCTTAATTAATCATGTCATAACTCACACAGATTAACGTGTTGACAAGAGAGTTAATGACGGGTTGCTATATTTAGAAAGATATCCGTTTGTTAAAGGCGGAATCAATAACAAACATACGGTTGCAATGAATAATCAAAGGTAGAAAGCACACTTAAGATTCACTCAAAAGATTTCCATTTATATAATATTAATCATACAAAAGGATAATCGATTTAGGGTTTTCTAGGAATCCTAAGACAGCCGCCACACAATATTCTCTCAGTTAATGTGTCTGTCTTATCCGTATTGTGCCCCCTTTGGCGGCGTGCCCTAAACATTCTATTTATAGGCCTGCCAACCTAGGACAGTTGTCATTCCTTCTAGAAACCCTAAATACAATTATACATATTCAAAATAAACTAAGTGTAAAACAAGTCTTCCGGGTAGGCTTTGCACCAATCTTGTCTTTCCGAGTATGCTCGGCCATCCTTCATAACTTGGTAACATAGAAGTGTGCTCGGGATCAGTTTCCGGGTAGACTTTACTTAAAGAGTATTTCACTAAGTAAAATACTCACCGAGTAGACTTCAGTCTTCTTGAATTTGCCAGACTTTGCCCGACAACTTCATACGAGCAACCTTGTTCTTCAATGATCCATTTCAGCTCTTTGCTATAAAATAACTTATTAGCAAAGTGTACTCGGGAGTTACTGTTCCTTGCTTGAGCTGAACCTTGCTCGATATTACTTAGAGATATTCCTTTAGATTATCAAGCATACTTGGATCATACTTATTAATGAATACCTTGCCCGGTCTTCCAATCACTTGGCTTCTTGGACTTGGTTAACCAAACCTTACTCGGAAGAGTAAAATACTTGGTTCTAAAGAACAGACTTGCTTGATAAAGTGAACCTTGCCCGGATTCACATAAACTAGTGTACCTTACTCGGTAATGCACTAATTTGCAAACCCTGCTCGGATATCCACTTAAGAAGACTACTTGAAGTAAACCTTGCCCGGTAGGCAAAATATCGTACTCGGCTAAGTAAAAGCTTGCTCGGAGGTCTAAGGTGTGCTCGGATCCATTACTTAGCAAATTCAGAGGAGGTTGAGAAGATTCCAATCTTCCATGTACTTTATTTAGGTCAAATCTTTGACTCAACAATCTCCCCTTAGGTCAATTTCTTGACCCAACAATCTCCCCCTAGATTGGAACACCTCAGCTGACCCAAAACATTTCTATGGTTACTTACACTTAGCAAAAATACACATTAAATCAAAAATCAAAATTACATATTCAAATAACATAAGCAAATTACATAATCAGAAAGTTGTCCGAAGACATTACACAACAAAGCCTATTCAAAGATTCTTTAGTTTATCTAGAGATGCTTGTTTAGGCATGGAAAATCCAACTTTTCCTGCTTTCTTAAGAATCTTAACAGTTCTGATTGCTTAGCACTTGTAGGACTTTGCCTTACATTATAATCTGAGAGATGTAGTGCTGCAATCACAGATAATTGTCATAGATTGAATTTTCTGAAGTCATTCTTAGAGAAGATCTTCACAATCTCTCCATTTTCCATCATAACATTCAGATGTTCAGTCCTGAAGTCATAGAATACTCCACTTGGCATAACATTGTGGTTGACTGAATGGTTTTTGGCTTTTTCTGCAACCTCGACAAAGGGTTTATCCATCTTCAAGTGCATCTGCTTTGATTTTTCTTGAGTCGTCACAGACATCTTCCTTTTCTTTGTACTGTTCTGTTTTGAGAGCAAGGATGTTGTCTGTTTGCAGAATTTCTCTACTTTGGATTTCCTCTTCATTGTCATTCTTGATAGATCAACCATCTTTGGATATTCCTTTGTTCTTACCAACTAGAGACTGGGCAGCTCCCTTTTTCATGTTTAACTGCTGTCTTTTCATTTTCTTGAAGTTGCTCAAAATCTTTTTTCTTTTCATGACTTTTACATAATCAAAAGGAATTTCATTTTTAACCAAAAATTTTGGTTTACCACCATATTTGCTCAAGAATTTTTTAATTTCCACTTCTTGTTCCAAATCATCATTCAATTTCAAACCTTTTAGTTCATTGTCTTGAGTATTCTTTTCTTCACTTAAAGCCTTTGAAATCTTGTCAATGACAGTGTCTAGTTTCTCTTTTATCTCTTTCTCTGGTTCTTCTTGCTTAATTAGTTTGAGCAGAGAGACTACCACACCATTTGGAATTTCTTGATCATTCAAGCATTTTCAATCAGTTATTGAGGGACTTCTCTCTGATTATTCTTCACTTCATCTCTTAGCTTTCTCTCATCTTCAAACAGCTTCATCAAGTTTTCTTGTTCTTCAAAGTCTTTATTTGACTCATAAATTCTCTGTCATAAATTTCTGTCATTCTTTGCACATAGACTCTTTTGGCTCCTGATTCAGATTCATTCATTTCTGAATCCATTGTGTTGTCCTTCTGAGAATTTAAAGTCTGAATTTTATCATCCTCCAGAGCAATTTCTTTTCCTTTTAATTTCTTGCTTTCCTCAAGTTCTTTCTTTTCAACTTTTGGAATGTTGTCAGTTTCATCATCTGAGTTGTTCTTTTCATAAACTGAGAGAAGCTTCAGTGAATTCTCCCCCTGATTCAGTGATTTCTCCCCCTGTTTTGGGGCAGCTGAGATCTTCTCAACCTCAGACATTAGGGTTTGAACTCGTTGCAATGCTTTCTTCAGTTCTTCAGAAAGATGATGTTTGTAGGAATTGGAATTACTTGGAGTTGGAGCCATTGCTGATTTTCTGTTATATCAATGAACACACAATTATCAGTTAGATCTCAAAGTAAGTATATAAAAAAATTAAGGTATAAATAATATTTCAATTCAAACTGTTGTCTTGAATGATATAAAATCTGCACAAAACACAAATATAAATTACTCTTGAAATGTGAAGTTTCAATTTTGAATAGCATATGCAGGTCTTCTTTTAATGAGAATTAAGACAAATGTAAAGTACATATCTGCAATTTTTTTTTTGCCAAAATTGCAGATAAAGTTCTTTTGTTTCTGCCTTTTTCTTTTACATGCCAGGTAAAGTGAGAAATTTGAAAAGTGTTTTGTCTTTTAGCTTATAAATTCCTGATCTATTTAAGGAATGTTTGCTTTGGAATATATATCCAGAAGTGGTAAAGTGTGTAAAGATAAGGTAAAGTATGTTTCTTTGAGAGGAAGGATTTGCAGTGGAAGGAGAGAGAGGAAAATAATGTTGAAAAATTTGCCTAACTCCCTCTTTTATACCTTTTGAAAGTGGGTTTTAAATGCTCTTTGTCCTTTTGTGAATTATTAGCTGTCAACCAGTAACATTATCCACTTGATATATTAAACATTTAATTTCATTTAAGTTCATAAGACCTTACTCGAAAGATTAATATATCCAAAGTCTACTCGGTATACTTCCACTTACAAACCTTACCCGGTCAAACTTTGCTTGAAAAATTTTCATTTTGGATATACAAAGTTTGCCCGAATTCGTCTAGTTATAAACCTTGCTCGATCAAGTAAATTAATTTAAAGTTAAGACATAATGAAGAAAGCTTACCCGAAATACTAGATTTCTTGAGAAATTAATCACAAGGCAAATAATCAAGTTTAATCGTCAAATAAACATCCTTACTAAGAATCAATTAAGATCCCCACATAGATTTCTCAATTTCAAATTAAAACTTATCTAGCATAAACCCTAATAAGAATCATAATCAATTTTATCATACTAACTAACATATTCAATCAAGCATACTTGAAAAACATAGTGTGCCCGAGCAACCATTCAAGAGAATAGTGTGCCCGAACACCTTTCTAATGAAAAGTATACCCGAATAACCTTCATATAGTACAAAGTGTGCCCGGAAAAGGAATTCTAGCAGACAGTGTACTCGGAAAGTTAAGTTTTGAAATTACCAAGTATATTGAGGGAACAAAAGTGTACCCGGAATATAAAGTGTGCCCGGAAAACAAAGTTTGCCCGAAAACACTTGTAATTTCAAAGAAATCATACACACACATATCACAGAGCATGCTTGGAATGAAATTAAAACACATAGACATTTAAGTGTGCTATAGTCTAAAATTTCATAGAGCTTGCCCGAAAATCCTATGTTAGCACTAAGCTTACTAGGATAAACACATTCAATCATCAGGTATACCCTTACCCGAGGGATTTCAACATGCCAAACCATACCCGAAAAATGACAAACTTAAATAGTAATATCTAAGCATGCCCGGAAAGATTAACAAACCTTTCCTAACAACATATTCACACAAATCACAAAGCTTACTTGATGTACTTGACTAAGTTCATAAAGTTCGCTTGGAATCACAATCAGCATATAACATGCATAGCTTGCCCGAAACAAGAATTTCTTGTTAAAAGCTAGCTATAACAACACATAATCATCTCAAGACTTCAAGCTTGCTCGGGAAATGAGTACAACAGTGCACTCTACCCGTGTAAACACTTCAAAGCATGCCCGAAAATCATAAAGTCAGTCAAAAATGACTAAGCTTACTCGGAAAGGTTGAAAAATATCAAACCTTACCCGAAACAACATATTCACACATAATCAACTGTTTTATACTCGGAAAGGTTGTAGTTCATTAAACCTTACCTGAAACAACATATTCACACATAATCAACTGTTTTGTACTCGGAAAGGTTGTAGTTCATTAAACCTTACCCGAAAATACATATTCAAACAGTTTGTGCCCGGGAAGGTTATAAGGCATCAAACCTTACCCGAACTCACATATTCAACCTATTTTAGGCAAAATGCAACACTTTTTGACTTAAACCACTTTGTCAAAATATATTTTTCTTTTCAGATCATAGTTTAAGAGCAAATGGTGCATTTAGAGATCAAATTTCAGTTATATTTCTCTTCAAAACAGTTTCTTCCATTTTCTGAAAAGATCTCAAGAATGGGATCATATTGACTAAGTAGCTATCTCAATACTTCACTCTCAGCATTATTATGACAACTTAGATAGGTTAACAGCATGTATAAACTTAGCATGAATTTCATCTCTTTGGTGATATGATTTAGGTGCATTTAAAGCTTAATGCATTAATGGTCAACACTGTGCTATGATGCCTCATATTTCTTCTCAAAGCTTATTTGGCTTTCCCCAGATCATCCCAATTTGACTCCAACCTCCTATATTTGGTCAAAAATAGTTTTTGTATGACAGAACTTATTGTATTTTTGTATTTTTAGATTCAAACATATATAGAGGTTGAACGTTAGACTTACAGTTAGCAACATGCCTTTCATTCAAGATGAGACAGATTTTGTCAACATCTTTGTAGTTCTTTTTGTAACCCTCTTGTTTGATAAAATATTTAAAACACCTATCAACTTTTGGTTGATTTATTCATTCTTCCCCTTGTTTTTGATATTTTCTCAAATTTTCTTAAAGCATGTTCTTTGTCATATTTAAAGTTGTTTCATTTTTTTTGGTTGACCAAATAACAACAGGCTCGTGTATGACTGGGTAATCACTTTTCTGCCATATCATTCGGAGAGATTTATCTTGAGACATGCAAAGACAACTATGCATCTCCACATAAAGATTAGCATATTCATTATGTTTATATCACCTTAGATTTTACATTATCATGGGAAAGCAACCATACATGTTAATGACTATACTAAGGTCTTTTTAGCCTATTAATTCCATATGATCAGCTAAGTAGTCAATGTACTATCATTTCCCAATAAACACAGTTTAATATTCAATCACTCCAATATCTCTTCATTGTCAGGTTAATGGCTATCCTGTTTGACCAAAAGTGGTCAACAGGACCAAACATACATGTGAATATATGTCCTTTCAAAGTCAGAGCTATTGACATAGTTTTAAGTGAAGAAATAAGAAACAAGTCATAATTGCCCCAAATGCATTCAGTTTTCAGGTCAATGGCTATCCTTAGAATCTATAGAGATTTAAGGACCAAACATGCACAAGTGCATGTCCTTCCAACTAGGCAAATGACATAGTTTTCAGCAAGAACAACTATTTGAGACTTTTCAAAAAAATCCCTCTTTTAAGCTTCTTAAAAGCTTGAACTGAATAATCTTATCATATCTCTACACCATTAATCAACTTGCTCATGTTTTGACCAAAATAAAGTATTTATGCAAAATTCATTATAAAATTCATTGACTCACTTAATTTTGACATAAAACACATTTTGACATAAACAGCTGCATCACATAATCAAATCTTAATCATTCTTAACATCATCAAGAAAACAGACTGTACTAACATTCAATGTCTATCCTATCTTAACAACATCAGAAGATCAGATAAAGAACATATTCAAGTAACCATAAACATGTGATTTACTCATGACATCAGATAAGCATTAAATTTCACCCAAACAGTTCAAACTACTTATCATAATATCAGATCAGTTAACTTGATTGTTAAGAATTATCATCAATTTCAAACAAATTGCACAGATATTTACTTAAGCACCTATCAGTTAACTTCAAACCAGTGACATATTCAAAACATATTCAATCATTATTCAGTTGAAACATATTCAAAACATATTCAATCAACATTCAGTTAAAACACATTTAAAACATATTCAATCAACATTAAATTGAAACATATTCAAAACATATTCAATCAACATTCAGTTTAAACATATTTAAAACATATTCAATCAACATTCAGTTGAAACACATTTAAAACATATTCAATCAACATTCAATTGAAACATATTCAAAACATATTCAATCAACATTCAGTTTAAACATATTTAAAACACATTCAATCAACATTCATAAGGTGTAACTTCTGTCAAAATAATCAGTTAGCACATAAAGACACACAACCAGGCACACATCCTTAATCAGATTTCATCAGAGTTGATCATTCCCAGGGCTTTCAGAAGAAAGTTGAACCTGGTTCTATCAAGTGGTTTGGTGAATAGGTCAGCCAAATTGTCACTTGTATCAACCCTTTGCATTTCAATCAAACCTTTTTCACTGCAGTCTCTGATGAAATGATGTCTGATTTCAATGTGCTTAGTTTTGGAATGTTGAACTGGATTTTTAACAGTAAAATAAGCAGCATTATTGTCAATAAGAATAGGGGTGTTCAAGAAATTCAAACCATAGTCCAGCATCTGATTTTGAATCCATAGAACTTGTGCACAGCAGGCAGATGCAGCAACATATTCAGCTTCTGCAATAGAGATTGAAACTGTAGTCTGCTTTTTACATTACCATGACACTATCCTTTCACCCAAAAATTGACATCCACCTGAGGTTGACTTTGGCTCATGTTGCAACCATCAAAGTCACTGTCTGTATATGCAATCAGATCAAAAGCTTGGTTCTTTGGATACCAAATCCCTAAGTCTGGTCTTCCCTTCAAATATCTGAATATTCTTTTAACGGCATTCATGTGGGAGACTTTTGGACTTGATTGGAATATTGCACACACACATACAGCAAACATGATATCTGGTCTTGTTGCAGTCAAATACATCAGAGATCCAATTTTGGCTCTTATTCATGTTCATCTATAGGCTCCCCCTTTTCACCTGCAGTCATCTTTTCTTTGGTGTCCATTGGAGTTGAAGCAGTCTTGTACTCATGACAGTTGAACTTGTTTAATATGTCCTGCACATATTTGCTTTGATGAATGAAAATCCCCTCAGCCTTCTGTTGAACTTGCAATCCTAGAAAGAAGTTCATTTCTCCCATAGAACTCATGCTGTATTTGGACTTCATTACCCCTTCAAACTCCATACACATTTGTTCATTTGTAGAACCAAAGATGATGTCATCCACATACACTTGTACTAGAAGCAAGTCTGATCTCTTTCTTTTGTAGAAGAGTGTCTTGTCAATGGCTCCTCTTTTGAAACCATTTTCAAGAAGATGATTTGACAGCTCATCATACCATGCTCTAGGAGCCTGATGCAATCCATAAAGGGCTTTGTTTAGCTTATACACCATGTTTGGATACATTGGATCCTCAAAACCTGGAGGTTGAGTAACATACACCTCTTCATCAATCTTTCCATTTAGAAATGCAGACTTAACATCAAGCTGGAACACTTTAATGTTCTTTGAGGCAGCATATGCAAGAAAAATCCTGATAGCTTCAAGTCTTGCAACTGGTGCAAAAACTTCCTCAAAGTCTATTCCTTCTTCTTGAAGACATCCCAGTGCTACAAGTCTAGCTTTATTCTTAATCACTAAACCCATTTCATCCCTTTTGTTTCTAAAAACCCATTTGGTTCCAATTGCATATCTGACAAATGGCTTATCAACAAGATCCCACACATGCAGGTCTCTAAATTGTGCCAATTCCTCTTGCATTGCTTCCACCCAACTATTATCTTTTAATGCTTGTGCTATGTTCTTTGTTTCTATTTGGGATAGAAAACAAGAGTAAAGACAAATGTTTGCAATTTCGGAATGACTTCTTGTAACTCTTTCATGCAAATCACCAATGATGTTTTCAGAAGGATGATTCTTATCCACATAAGGAGTTTGAACAATCATATCTGTAGACACAGTTGTGTCAAGATTTGACTCATTGAGTTCTGGTTCTTCAATGATCAAATCAGTCTCTGCATCATGAAATTCTGGTGCTGCATCATGATGTTGTCCTGAAGTAGATGCACCATTGTTTCCAATATTTAATCTTTGAAATAGATCTTGAAATCTTGTTGTAGATGCAGCTTCTTCTTCACTTGCTTGGTTGCTTGTGTCACCCTCATTCTGAACTTGATCATCCTGTACATCATGATTGTCTTGATTGTTCTCAGTATGATCATGTTCAACATTGTGATTGTTTTCTTGATTAGGTTCACCAATATCACATGGGGAGTTCTTCACAAAAGTATATTCCTTTTCTTTTTCAGCAACCTTCTTCCATAATTCTTCCAAGTCCAATAACATCTTCTTTTTCTCTTCAATTTCACTGGTTTTGTAGAAAGATTCATCAAAGTCTTCAGAATAAATCTTGAAGGACCTTATTAACTTCTCATGATCAAACAGCCATGCAGCACCTTCAACTGTATTGAATTGATTCTCATTAAAAATGATGTCAGAAGATTCTATAACACTCAAGTGATCTTTTACATAGACTCTGTAGGCTTTTGAGTGTGTAGAGTATCCTACAAAGAAACAATCCAGGGACTTTGTTTGAAACTTGTTCAAATAGTCTCTAGTGTTCAGTAGAAAACATTTGCATCCAAAGGGCTTGAAAAACTTAATGTAAGGCTTTCTGTTGTGAAATATTTCATATGGAGTTTTGTTAAGCCTTTTGTTGACAAGTACCCTGTTCTGAACATAGCAGGCTGTATTTATAGCTTCAGCCCAAAAAGTGACAGGCAGATTAGCATCTGCTAACATGGTTCTTGCAGCTTCAATAAGTGTTTTGTTTCTTCTTTCCGCTACACCATTTTGTTCAGGAGTTCTAGGAGCTGAGAATTGTTGTTGTATTCCTTTTACTTCACAGAATTCTTGCATAACTCCATTCTTGAACTCAGTGCCATTGTCACTTCTCATCATCTTGACTGTCTTATTCAACTTGTTCTCAATCATTGTTACACAACCTTTAATCAATTCTGCAGTCTCATCCTTTGTACTTAGGAAATAAACCCAAGTGTATCTTGAATAGTCATCAATGATCACCAGACAATATCTTCTCTTCCCAATACTTGGTACACTCATTGGACCAAAGAGATCCATGTGAAGTAATTCAAGTACTTGATCAATTGAGTTGATGAGTTTTGGCTTATGAGTAGATTTGTGTTTTTTCCCTTTTGACATGAATCACAATGATCTTCCAACTTGAATTCTCTTGTAGGTAAACCTATGACATGCTCACCTTTGACAAGTCTATTCATGTTCTTCAAGTTCATATGACACGTTTTTCTGTGCCACAATTTTGACTCATTTTCAGTGGGTTTGGAAACAAAACATGCACCTCCTCTTGAAACAGCTTCTTTCATATTCAATTCATACAAGTTACCATTTCTTGGTGCCATCATCATAATCATTTCAGGTGGAATTACAAACTCAGGTTTTAAAATGAAACAGTGTGAATCATCAAAACTGACTTTGTAACCCTTATCACACATTAGTGATATACTTAGCAGATTGTACTGAAGACCTTCAACATGAAATACATTATCAAATGAGACTTTCCCATTTGTTAAGATTTCTTTTCCAACAATCTTTCCACCATTCTCATCACTCCCAAAAGCTACTGGACCTTCATACTTCTCTTCATAATTGACAAGAGATCTCTTGTCACAAGTCATGTGCCTAGAACAACCACTATCCATATACCATATGTCATTTAGAGGAGTGGACTGTTCCTGCACATACAAAGAAAATTTTATATTAGTTGAGTGATGAAGTGCAAGCCTTATCAACTTGCAGCTCATCAGATTCAGTTTCAGACACAGCTTGGGAAGTGAGTATTGTTGGTTTAGGATCTTCATGTGTCAATTCTAAGTTGTCTGAATGATCAATTTCATAACCACACTCTCTTGGAGTTTTAACAAGTGAGGTTGGACACTGGTATTCAGCTGAGTCAGAGGCATACTCCTTTATCACATAGTCCTTCTTCTTAGAGTAGTCTCTCACATCAGCAAATTGCTCAACCTTACTCTCAGTCTTAGGTTTCCAAAGGAAACCATGTGGTTCATATCCATGTCTTAATAGAAACTTCTCATCACCAGTGAGTTCTGTTGGTTTAATTCTAGTATGTGCATCTTTTCTTCTTGTCTTCTCACTGCTTGATGATCCTTGAGAGCTATCAGATTTGACTGATTGAGTATCTTGCTTGATTCTCACAGACTGATAGTTCTTTTTGGTCAATTTCTCATGCTTCTTAGGAGATTTGTCTTTTCTTGCTAGTTCAGCCACTTTCTTCTCAATCCTTGTCTCCTTTTCAGATTTCTTCTCTTTTTTGTTCATGGTTTCATTTCCACACACATTTCTTTTTCCCAGATAATCATCATACTTCTTTTTGTACAGGACAAAGTCTTGCCCATACTTTGTTCCATCTGGTACATGAAATGGTTTGAATTTGAATCTTTCATTACATGAATCTGTGTGGTGACCATATTCATCACACCTTTTTCACCAAACCTTTCCTTTGAATATTTCATGTTCTTTTGGTTTTGAATATTGACAGGTCCGAGCCCCAGTGCGGAAGCGTGAATAATAGTCAATACTAATCAACGGTGTGGAGCTCGGATCTAGGGTTAGGATCGAATCTAACTCGTATACACTCTTGAATGATGTTAGTTGGACGGATGAGGTGTATTGGGAGAGAGCCTGATTTGATTAACAATCAACAATAAAGTAGGATGAACAATTGTAATGAAAACACAAACAAGATAGAAACGGTAGTATGAAATATTAGCCGAATGATTCTCATTAAGATGAAACACTCATACATACATTCATACATACAATCAATTAAGAAATATCTCAGCCGCCACCAGGAGAGCTCATCCTGGAGGCAGAGACTCTCTCAAAGGGATAAAACCCTAAATCTCACACATACACAATACAGTCGCACATAATAGACAAATGAATAAAAACATCTATTTATACTAGCCTAGCATGACTTGGTCTTCAAGCCATCCACCCTTGGTTGAGACCAAAATAATATATTTTTCACCCACAAGTAAATTCGATGCGTCGGTCTAAAGCATAAGTTCCAACAATCTCCCCCTTAGACCGACGCCATCGAATTTCTTCCATGATCACCTCATAACTCGTTGTCTTTCATTGAAATTCTCCCCCTCACGTTAAGCTTCTCCCGTTGTTCATTTCGAATCATCACTCTTATATCACTTTTGGATATAGTTGTGTGGGCATATGAACGAGGCGTTGAACTTCAAAGATCAACTTCAAGTAACAATGTTATCACAAAAAGAAATAAACTCATTGTGATCATCAAATAATCTTCAATTCTTCAAAAACGTTTCTTCCCATGTAAATCATCTTCAAACCATTCCCTGAATTAAGATAGCATTCAAGTCAACCATAACCCGTTCTTGACTGTTCAAGTGACTATTTCATAGGAGGTTGAACTCTACTGATCATCCTTTCAACATTGTTACTCGTGATGACTCCATAATCTCATCCGTACTAGGAAATCTGAAAACTGACAAACGATGAAACGTCTTTGAAAAACCTTGGATTATTAATCTTGATCAACTTTTCCTTAACTCGAGTCTTTTACTGATTTGAAGCTAACCATTTGCAATGAAATTCAAAGATTTTACTCCCCCAGTTTCGTTGCAATTCTCTTTAATAAATGTGTCTTCAAATCAAGTGTGGGTGAAACAATCTTGATCATCCTCATCAGGATTGTAAAAATCTCAGATAAACATATTCAAAAGTTGGTTGACACTAAAAGTGATTAAATCCTTAAGCGTGGTCAACACTTGTTCTTGTAAAGCTTTTGATGAAGTCGTGAAATTGGATGAGGTTTGAATTCCATAAGCTTGTTGATGATTGGAGAAAAATTACCAAAATACCCCTGGTATATATCTTCTGTAGAGAACAGCTTGGTCAAACGGTCAACGGTACCAAAAATCTCAAAAGTTTCTTCAAAACTTTGAAAGGTTTCACAAACTCTGTTTCCTAGCACACAATGTGCTTGGGAACACGTTCCTAGCACAAAGTATGCTTGGTTTCATTTCCAAGCACAAAGCATACTCTGATTCATTTTCAAGCACAAAGTGTACTCGGAAAGCAAAGCACTTGTGATTTTTCAATTTTTCACCGAGCACAGAGTGTGCTCGGGAGCAAAAGTGTGCTCGGAAGTACTTACTATCACTAAGTGTGCTCGGGAATACTTGTGATTTTTCATTTTCTTCACTTAACACCAAGCATGCTCGGGAGCAAAAGTGTGCTCAGGAGTACTTGTGATTTTTCATTTTCTTCACTTAACACCAAGCATGCTCGGGAGCAAAAGTGTGCTCGGGAGCAAGGGTGTGCTCGACACAAACTTGAGTTTTCTCTTCACAAGCATAATTGTTCAAGACAGAATAAAGTATGCTCGAAAAAGAGTCTGCTCGAATAAATAACAAAGTGTGCTCGAGACTTAAAGATAGTTTTCTTAAGAAGACAAAGGATATGCTCTGGGTTTCACAAAGTATGCTCGAATTTGATGTGCTCGATATAAGATGTGCTCAAAATAACTTGTGCTCGAGCAAAACAAAGATGTGCTTGGGCAAAACACCTCCTGTGCTCGAAGCAACACTTAGTCATTTTCCATACTCGAGTCCAATCTTAATTTTTTTCATAGTGTGCTCGAGACATCAAAAGTTCATTTCTACGTCATCAGTCACTGATTTGCCCTCGCAGAACCTGCTCGAATATTCACTTTGCATCCGCTGCAACAAACAATGATGAAATTGCCTTTAGTACCTGTTCATTCTTTACTTGTACATTCTCCTTATCAGTTTGTACCATCGGCAATATTTTTCAACAAACATCTACTGTTTGTTCAGCACGAGCACACAAAACCCTAATTTTTCAAATCCAGAAACAAGTTTCGTAATATGAAATTAATCACTATAGCCCTATCCAAGTCATCTCGAAATCAAAGAAACCTATCTTCATAACATAATCAACCTTTTCAGATCTAGAAATAATTAGATGAACATTGTTGCCCCAAAACGAGCCAAATAACACTGTTACATCAGATCTGGACCGTTTTGACCAAATAAACATGAAATTGATATTGGATCTCCAAACGAGTCATCAACCCGAACATCAATCCATATACTTTTCTCCGAATCATCAAATAATTTCAAAACCCCCAAAAATAATTTCAACGAACTTCATCGTTTAACGTCTATGGTGGATTCAAGAGCGAAATGAATCTGTTCAGCGGTTAGTCTGAACGATTCGGTAACCCAGGCTCTGATACCAATTGTGATGTCCCCTCGATTTCAGCTGGATCTTAATTAATCATGTCATAACTCACACAGATTAACGTGTTGACAAGAGAGTTAATGACGGGTTGCTATATTTAGAAAGATATTCGTTTGTTAAAGGCGGAATCAATAACAAACATACGGTTGCAATGAATAATCAAAGGTAGAAAGCACACTTAAGATTCACTCAAAAGATTTCCATTTATATAATATTAATCATACAAAAGGATAATCGATTTAGGGTTTTCTAGGAATCCTAAGACAGCCGTCACACAATATTCTCTTAGTTAATGTGTCTGTCTTATCCGTATTGTGCCCCATTTGGCGGCGTGCCCTAAACATTCTATTTATAGGCCTGCCAACCTAGGACAGCTGTCATTTCTTCTAGAAACCCTAAATACAATCATACATATTCAAATTACATATTCAAAATAAACTAAGTGTAAAACAAGTCTTCCAGGTAGGCTTTGCACCAATCTTGTCTTTCCGAGTATGCTCGGCCATCCTTCATAACTTGGTAACATAGAAGTGTGCTCGGGATCAGTTTCCGGGTAGACTTTACTTAAAGAGTATTTCACTAAGTAAAATACTCACCGAGTAGACTTCAGTCTTCTTGAATTTGCCAGACTTTGCTCGACAACTTCATACGAGCAACCTTGTTCTTCAATGATCCATTTCAGCTCTTTGCTATAAAATAACTTATTAGCAAAGTGTACTCGGGAGTTACTGTTCCTTGCTTGAGCTGAACCTTGCTCGATATTACTTAGAGATATTCCTTTAGATTATCAAGCATACTTGGATCATACTTATTAATGAATACCTTGCCCGGTCTTCCAATCACTTGGCTTCTTGGACTTGGTTAACCAAACCTTACTCGGAAGAGTAAAATACTTGGTTCTGAAGAACAGACTTGCTTGATAAAGTGAACCTTGCCCGGATTCACATAAACTAGTGTACCTTACTCGGTAATGCACTAATTTGCAAACCCTGCTCGGATATCCACTTAAGAAGACTACTTGAAGTAAACCTTGCCCGGTAGGCAAAATATCGTACTCGGCTAAGTAAAAGCTTGCTCGGAGGTCTAAGGTGTGCTCGTATCCATTACTTAGCAAATTCAGAGGAGGTTGAGAAGATTCCAATCTTCCATGTACTTTATTTATGTCAAATCTTTGACTTAACAATCTCCCCTTAGGTCAATTTCTTGACCCAACAGTTCTCGTGGTTCTGAACCGTTGCACAGCCCTAGTCCAACGTGTGTATGTGGTTTAACGCTTCTTACAGTTCCGTCGTAACGCGCCGGTCGAGATACTAGTAGTTATATATGCAACACGTAATAGTTCAACCAGTTAAAATAAAATAAAAAGTTAATAAAGTAAAATAAGTATATAACTTTTCATTCCAGATCATTCGATTGTCATCATATATCATACAAGAAAAAAAATATTAGTATATGAATTTTGTTAAATCAGCGGTGGTGTGACAGAGATGGTCGGTAGTGTCTTGGGAAGAAAGTTTTCATGTGCATACCAAAAGGAACACTTAACAGAAAAGGCTTTTCCAGAGTATTTTCTTAATTTGCTACAACAATCATGGATTTGAGTAGTTGCTTCAGATAAGCATTTCACGCAGTCCTCCGTTGATATCCCATCATAACACTGCATGGACCCGTATAAGGTGCGAGGACCTGGCCCATAACTTATAGATCCAGACCCGTATCTGTCCATATTGTTAATTCCGTTTACGATATCCTTGAGTTTATTTGCCAAATTATTCAACCCCTTCTCCAACTCACCAGCAGTACCAGGAGCCGGAGGTGTTGTTGTAGGAAAGAACCGCATCCATTCCGCCCCAAGCTTTGTTCCACTTCGTCGATCTTCATAACGCACCATGCAATACAGTTTCGATAAGGCCGACCAGGCTGCACCTTCCTTTTGTTTTGGACAGTTTTTCTTAAGAATGGGGATGGTCTTTTTTTACACAGTCCCAACAATCTTCCTTTTTGATATATGGGGGGCAAATAGATTTGCTCACAACTCCATTACTAATACCCTTTTGAATACCGCTATAATGTCCTGGAAACCCAAAGCCTTTGTCGAGGTCAACCAATGCTTCATCCCGTTCTTTTAACAAGTTATCGGATTCAAAATTACCATCTTTGCCACATATGAAGGCTTGTAGATTTGGGGGTATATTGAGATTAGCATTGTTAAAGATTGCTTGGAGAAGGAGTATGAGTAAAACTAGGAATTGGTTTTCATTTGTGGTTAGATTTCTTTGATATTTCGTGTTTGCAATAAACCGATAGTTATAGCTATGAATCACTGAATTGTAAAATAAGTTAAGAAAAAAGTAAGTTGAGTTTTAGACGGTTCTGATTGGTTGATTATAAAAAAAACGTGCATTATAATAGAATTTCAGTTCTATACAATTCTAGTTATGTTTTATTCTAGCTATCTGATTGGTCAAACATTAAAATAAAAAGAGATCCATTTAAACATGATTGATTGTAAAAAGAGATCGGACTTGAACCCACATTCTTTAAAATAGGGCTTTTATTGACCAGCCGTAGCTTTAATTAAATGTAGTACATTTTTGCGACCATTGCATAGTTGCAACCAAGGAAATTTTGGCCGCTACCTTAATCGATCGTAAGTTTCATTTTATGTTACAAACTGTAATCGTGTTTTTTTTTAATTCAAATAGTGCAATTATTTAAATTAAAGGCTATTTTAATCGATTGATGTTTCATGTAGACATTTTATGATGATATTAATCATCCTTGACCATAATTTCTGTATTATAACTTTATCTATTAATATTATGATTAGTTAATCATTTTCAAAGCTTTTCAAACCTCTAAATCACCCTTAACCAAGTACAATGAATTGAAACATTCTTGTTACAATTTCCATATAAATAATGTTTCATTCTCTTCTTCCAACCTTATCATGCCTCAATTTATGAATTTTCACTTGTTTTTGCTTGTTATTTTGGAGTTCTTGCATACTTTGACATTTCAAAGTTGAGTCATTCAAGTTCTCAAGTTTCTTATTTGTTCTTGATTCATACACCGGTAAGTCATTTCATGTTATGTTATGTACCATCGTTTAGAACCTAATGTCTTGTTGAAATCAATTTGACAAAGGTGTAAGTTCATCAAACAAACGAACCCTTGTTTAGGGTTGTGCAACGTTTCGGAACCACTAGAACCGGAACAAAAAATGACTAAAAACTAGAACCGGAACCTATTACATATAGTGAACCGGTTCGGTTCCAGAACTGGTAAAATCGTTCCTTGCTAATCGGTTCTATGCCAGAACCGGTTTGGTCGTTTATTTATCAAATGGGTTATGCAAACTTTACAATTTTCAAAACGAGTTTATATAATTGTATGTCTACTTTCATGACAAAATGAATTTAGATTAAAACATATACATCCATTATATTTTGTATTAAAACTTAATTGTTGAAATTAAATAAATCATTAGTGGTGATAGATTAAAGGAATATCATATCATTTTATATTGTATTATCTTAAAAGCGTGAATCAAAAATGATCTTGACCGCTAGGTATTGAATGCAAACAAAGAAGATTCGAATTAAAGAATGACTGAATGGATGTCGGATAATTAATTACCTTGTAAAAATGGGGATTGGTAAATTTAATTAAAAAGTTTTTAATATTTCGGTTATTCGGTTCCACGTCTAGAACCGTGGTTTTACCCGGAACAGAACCAGGAATCGTTTAATGCAAATACTAAGAACCGAGAACCATAAGGTAAAACACGTTAGCAGTTCCGAGGCACTGGTTTGGTTCCGGTTCCTCGGTTCTGATGGTTCCGAACTGTTTCTTGCTCACCCCTACCCTTGTTCACTTATGTTGTGGTTTCGGTCAAGTTTGGAACTTTTTAACATTCTAACATGCATAACACAATTCTTTCATCTTTATAACTCTAAAACCATCAACTAACATATTTGAACCAAACTTGGCATTTTGTCAACATTGTGTTCAACCAAAACTGAATCACTCGCCTAAACTATTTTAGGCATGTTTCACTTTTCTTGGAACGAGTCAAACCGAATTAACCTGACTAACAACTACTGTAACTGAAACAAAAGACATATAACTTATAACCATTCGATCAAAAACTAAACTAATTATAGTGAAATATAAATTTTTTTCTAAAAAACTTCTCTAAAACTCCAAACGATAAACTGAACTCTTCTTCTCTACTCCTTTTGTATTTTTCTTGCTTCGTATCATTGAACCTAAATATATTCTATGTTTTCTAGGATCACTCGTAGAACCATACTCGTCCGGTTCACTCGCTTAAGTGTTATTCTTATATTTTACCGATCGCTTTCTCAAGTGAGTTTTCATAACCCATTTTCATATTTATAACATTTTTGGAGTGTAGCATACAAGTTTTCATGTTCATGTTTGTAAACCAAATTCACATGTGTCTAGTATGCTTGTGAATTATGTGATTATGTGCTAGTTGTTTATTGTTCTTTTCGGTGAGAGACTCGCACACGCATACACATAGTGGGAGGGTTCTTGTTGGTGAGAGATTCGCACACACATACATATAGTGGGAGGGTCCGACAGGACGTTCCTGCGTCGCCAAAATTTTCAACTTATGTAGTAACACACGATGGTTCTCACCTATACTCCTAGTAGTTTAGCGAGCGAGGGTTCTTTAGTAGATTTAGCTTATGTCAAACGAGCGGGAATATAATGTTTTTTTTCTTTTACGTTACGATTGATACACTACATTATGACACGTGAATTCTAGTTTTCCTATTTTATACACATACAAACCTTATGAACTCTAACCTACATTATTGTTGTATTAGAAGAAAACTTAGTGATACATATAGGATATTAATTAAATAAACATATTAGTCTATTCGATATATTGTATTTGAATTTTAGACAAAATGCGTACTTGCAATTTGACGAAACAAATTCAGTATTATTGTAACTTAAATAGTGTCTTCGAGCTAAGAACAATCAACTAACCGCCCTGACGTATTCCACCCAAAGTCAGGATGCTGCAATACCCTACTCTAAACCAACAAAGGTCTTGAAACACAATACCACTAAAAGAAGCACCAGTAGGATCTGGCATGGCCTCGATTTAACATTGGACATCTGTGATATGATAGCGAGAAGTGTGAGAAATCGATCTCAATCACTGATTATCTCCTAGTTGTTCAAAACATAATTCCCTAATTACTCCTAAGTTATTCTCCATATTAATTCATGTAGAAAGTTACAAATTTTAGAAAAGATAAATTGACTTTTACATAAAGCATCCTTTAAAATAGTTTTAATGACATATCATCGAGAGAAAAAAATTTACATTCATGGTTTAATAAAATTTATTTGAATTATCTTACCTACATATGATATTAAGTGTATATGTATGTGAACTGTAATTAATTGATCACGTACACAAGTAACACAATAAGCTACATATAGCTCATATTTAATTATACAAATTGTTAGTTATTTTTATTTTTATCAAAATGTAACTCGTATTTACAAACACAACTTATTTTCACCTACACAAATTTTGTTTCTTTTGTTTTCATCAACACATAACTAATACTTACCTACAAATAACTCATATTCACCTACATAGATTGCTAGTTCAATTTACTTTCACCTACATATCTAACTATTTATATAATTGTCTACCATAAAATCTTAGGTGTCGCTCTCAGGTTGTCCCACACATTCTCTAGAGCCACCAGATTGCTTGATTTCTAAATAGAGGCTTCTCATGCATTTGACCCAAAATTACGGGTATGGGTCTTACCAAACCCATATAATATTTAAATGGGTTATAACATCTCATTTATTTGTGAAACTCTTTCTTAATCAAACAATAATTTTCGCAGGTCATGGGTCTCACCAAACCCGGATAACCCTTAAACGGGTTATAACATCTCATATATTTGTGAAATAACCCCTTAATCATCAAAGAATAATTTCTACGGGTTATGGGTCTTACCAAACCCTAATAGCTCTCAAATGGGTTATAAGATCTTATTTATTGGTAAATACTTTCATCCTTAAACCCTAATTTAATTTATCTTTTTTACATGTTCTCCATTGCTGGTCTATCATCTACAACGCCGGTTAACTTCCGATACTACCCGTCATCGTCAACTACATCAACGTCCTCTTTTTCATTAGACAAATATTTGTGTTCATGTTTGTTCATTTAAAAAAATCAACATGTTTGTGTTCGTGTATTTTTGTTCGTTAAAAATCTAAAAAACCTACACATCTCAATTGAAAATTCCCAAACGCAAAAAATATAATAACAAACTAATATATATGTATTAAATTAAAACAAACTACGTTAAAAAATAAAATAAATCATCATAAAATAGCAAAACGATTAAAAACAAACACTTAAATAAACTCCCGTAACACGGGAAGATCAAAGTAGTAAATAATATTCACCTACACATAACTCGTATTGCCTACACATAAAAGATATATTATAGAATAATTAAAATAAATATAAAAAACATGATGAGTTCCTATATTGCAAATATTTTAAATATTTAGGTTAATACTATTAATTGTATGTGATATCATGAACAAATTTTGTTTGTGTAGGTTAATATTGCGATCTGCGTAGATAAATACAATTGGGTAGGCTATAACATGAAGTATATTTGTATATATATGTTAATATTGTGATTTGTGTAGATTACCATGAACTCGTTATGTGCATGCATATTAATATTGTGACCCGTGTAGGTGATAATATGAACTATTTTTTTTATGTGTGGGTTAATATTATGATTTGTGTACGTATTTGTTTTTATGATGGTTAATGTATTTTTTTTATAGTATGAGTATGGTGATTTTGTTTTGTGTATTTTTAGTAAATAAAATTAAAAAATAAAAATAAATGTATAGTCTTTTTTATTTTGTAACTTAACATTAATTAGTATTAGTTACCAAAAGAAACTCCTAAATTTTTTACTAATATACTTCTACAATTAAATAATCCAAAACTAAAAAGAAAAATGTTTGATTGGTTAGAATCTATTCTCTCACTTCTCACCATAAAAATACTTCTGAAATGAACCAAATTATATATATATATATATATATATATATATATATATATATATATATATATATATATATATATATATAAACAGGATCAAATGCATTTTATTCTTTACATGAAAACAGTGAAACCCAATTTGTTGTTATTATTATGTTTCTCCTTATAGGTGTTCTTTTTTGTTCGTATTTGCTGATTTCGATTATGAGACGTTATAAGTATTAGTTGATTTATATTTTGTTGTTATTATTAGATTTTATCTTTTGCTGTTATAAGTATTTGTTGTTATTATTTTGTTCTTGATTTTGATTCTTTTGTTGTGATTTTTATGTTTTTTTCTTTGTTATTATAAACCATTGTTTATGTAGAATGTAGATTGGTATTGTTTCTTATGTTCTCATTTTTTTTATAAATTAGTATTATTTCTTGCATTCTCATGTTAAGATTATTATGTACATGAATCTTTCCCTATATATATATATATATATATATATATATTGAACGGCAAATTAGGATCACTCACGGACCACTGGAGTATCATCGTGTCACCAGTAGAACCACGCGATCATATCCATCTCCACTAGGCAATAATGTCTAACCACCAATTCAGGAGGAAACCCAATAAATCTTGGGAAAACTCCCTTGTGGGATTTGAACCCAGGACCTTATGGTCATTAAGCCTTATCCCACTAGGCTATATATATATATATAGTTAGTTATCTAATTTATATGTTTACTTTAACAAAATGTAAACGAATATTGTTTGTGTAGATCAAATACAACGCACGCAAAAATGTGATGCTTTTCACACAAGAGTACCAAACACTTTTATGTTGTTCTAAATCGTGAACCATACCGAAGTTATCACCAAATCAACTCAAAGTGGCGTGAATTGAATAAGAGAGTTTATTGGTGTCTAGAACAACCTTCGCAACAATCCCAAAAGTTGTTAGAGCAACAGCGATATTATAACAAAAGCACACGATAAATACTCAAGCATAGGGATCAAATTTTACTCATTTTGCATTTTGGCGTGTTGTCGAGGATATACCAAAATGGCATGCAGTACCCACCACATATCAAGATTTTGATAGTCCGAAACGCACAAAAACCTCGGAAGACAATGATTTCGTTTCGATCGACTCTGATGCTCGTTGTTAAAAAAGATCTCAACTTGGATGATTTAGATGCCATCATAGAGATGAACAAACTTATTTGCCCTCCCGAGTGGGACAAAAGCAAATGAGTGGTAGGAAGCTCGTCATCGAATATAACGATGGGTAAATTGGAATAATTGCTAAACAAGTTAGATGCTTTAAACATCAACCATATGGAAATTGTGGAGTGAAAAATTAAATGAGAGATTAAAAAATGACGAGGAGGTGAGAAACCGGGATAAGAAGGTTTATGTTTGGTCGACCTATGAGCATTATTAATAAATAGTGAATCATTGGAAAGTTTCTGAAACCGCCACTAGTTGTAATAAATTATTAAAAACCATATATGTAATTTTAAAATATTAAGAAGCATGCATGCAACATGGTATATACTTGGGATTCATGTAACTAATTCTTTAACTTTAATTAAACTTTTTCCATTTGACAACATAGGTCGCTCATGTATTATTTTTGTTAAATAATTATCCCTTCATTGAGATAATTGCTCTATTACACCCCTTTCAACTTTTGTATCTAACTAGTATTTACACCCTCCGCGTTGCGGCGGAGGTGTAAAACCGTGCATTTACCGTGTATTTACATATCTACTCCACTCGAAAGTATGAAGTTACCACCACCGCCGCCTTCTCTCCTCTCCCGTAGCCAGTAACTAATCTTAACCATTAAAAAAACTGAACAAAAAGTAGACGTAAAAACATTGAACCACACGCACTCGTTGCATTGTGTTAACACACAAAAAGTAGTCCATAACATAAAATATAGAAAAAATAACTAAGTCAACTTAACATCTATGCGTTGCAATGAGGCCGTTAAACGGGAAAACAGACATAAAAACATTCAACCACACACATGCGTTGCAGCTCGTTAACTCGTTAAATTCAAATGTAAACGTCAAAACAAAAAAAAGTTGTAAAACATGAAAAGTATAGGGGACCAAAGTTGAAAGTGGAAAAATGTTGACGACTAATACTAAAAATTATTTTGTGACATATTTGTAAACTGTAAAAGTGTAGGGACCAAAAGTAAAAAAATGAAAGTTAGATAAAAAAGAATATTACATATACAAATTTGAATGGATAATGTACAAAAGATTATTGCATAAGTCTTTCATTTTTATTATTATATAAATGTTTTAAAAAAATCATTATTAATAACATCATCCATTTTAAGTCTCCAAAAAAGCCTTTAATATAACTTTTAAGTTTTATAAAAATATCTTTTTATATATAATGAACCCATAATATAATGTTACGATATTTTGTAACTGGATTCATGATAAAACTAGTAGTCAAAATCAACCTTATAGGTGATCAATCCGTGAAGGTATTATACCATTATTTAAATAGAGCTCGGATCTTTTTTCTTACCTTTCTATTTCATCTAAAATTTATGTTGTGGTGTATACCGATACCGAATCCACAATTCTTTTAATTCAACATAAACAACCGATTAACAATAAATTCACATATCCACAATCATCTCGTTCCAAAATCATCGGTTGTTGTCATCTTCATCATGGATTCTACAATAAAGAAAATACAGTACGTTTTGAGTTTTAGGCATGATAATAAACACTATTAAACATTGGGTTTTTTGTATTCTTCAGGATTAACTTCCTAATACTTAAAATTAAATATATATTATATGATTCAGTATTTGAATACTTTATTATTATAGCTTGTAAGCATTAAAAAAGTTTGAAATAGACTCGTTACATTTAAATTAAGAGAGTTTGACGAAAAGGTATAATTTAAGTTGTGCAAAAATTGTTGTGTGTAGATAACCGTTTTGATCACATAATCAAGACGGTATGAATTTATGTATTTAAAGCGATACAAAATTTACGAACTTAGATCTCGTTTAACAATTTACATGGCATCCATGTAAAAGAAATGGAGCATAGCCTCCACATACATACGTAATAATTGTGCTCAGTAACGAAGCTTGGACGAAAACATCGAGGGTGGGGGACCGGGCACCATTATGCTACGCCCTGATTGTGCTATAGTTACTTATAGTTGATATTACATGTCAAACAAGACCAGTCAACATATCATATTCGGATTGATGAACTTTTTCATACGAAATTAATACATTATTATTACCTGAAGAGTGAAGTCTACGGATAAGATGTCTTAGGAAGAAAATTATGATGTGCATACCAAAAATAACAATTAGTAGACATGCTTATTCCAGACAATTTTCTTTCTCTGCTACAACAATTATGGATATCATCAGTTGCATCAGATAAACATTTGATGCAGTCGTCATCCGTTATATCAGGAGTACACTGCATGGACCCGTATAAGGTGCTGGAACCCGGCCCATAAGTTAAAGATCCTGACCGATATTTCTCAATGATACCACCAAAGGCCGCTCCCACCATCAACTTACTTGCCAAATTATTCAACCCCTTATCCAACTCACCTGCGTTAGCAGACGTCTCATTTGGTGGGGAGGAGAAGCTGGTCCTAGCCCAATCGATAAGCGTCATTTGAGTTTTATAATCCTCATAACGCACCATGCAGTTTAGGTTCGGTAAGGCGGTCCAAGCCACACCTTCCTTTTGTTTAGGGCAGTTTTTTTTAAGGTATGGGATGGTGTTGTTGGCACACTCTCGGCAAGCTTCCAGTTTAATATTTGGGGGGCAAAGAGAGGTGGTCAAATTTCATAGTTATCGCTATAACCAATTTCATAACCGGTGTACATGTCTGGACGCCCAAGCATTTGGTAGAGCACATCGAATGCAGTATCTCGATGTGCTAGTAGGATATCGGATTTTAAATTGCCTTTATTACTGCATCTGAAAGATTGTTGATGTGGACCGGGTTTTTGAGCCATAGCGAGATTAATACTGTTGAGTATTGCTTGAAGAAGGATTAACATGAGTGAAATTACGGTTTTCATTTCCATTTGTGCAATATGGGATTTATTGGTTACAGCATGCTTTCATTAATTTGTGCTATGTAATTTTTGATATCTGGCGTTTTCTTATATATCAATAATTTTGTTGTGGAAGGTAACTCATTTTAGAGAAGAATTTTAGTTTACACGGTTGTAATTCCTTAAATGTAAGGAAAAAAACGTGTTGTAAATCGGTTAATAACAGGGCTGATCTAACACTAATCTGTCAATTACAAAAAATAGAAGAGCAATAAGTCAAAAACAAAAGACATTTTGTTTTTATTTAAATTTATAGATATAAGATTTCTCAACACGTGAGAGAATGATCGTTAGAAGTTAGAACGGGTGAACAAAGAATAAATACTCCAACTCATTTGAAAACCCATAGCCGTCCTCAATAATCCCTTAAAATTCATGTGACCCATGAAAAAATAGGCCCTTAATACATAAACTACTGCTCATATACAAAAAGTCAATAATGCGGTGATAATTGTGATAACAATAAACAAAACAAAAATATTATAACAAATTTATCTAATTCAAATGCATCAACGAAACGTTAGCTTCTCCTAGTAAAAGTAAAGCTCTTTGTCAATTCTTTGTAATCGATACTCTCTAATATATTGTTCTCAATAGCATAGTTGATTTGTGTTTTCTTTGAAATTTAAAGGTATAGTCTGACTTGTAATCAGCCAAAAACACTAAACAAGGTGACATCTGTTCAAAAATCAAAACTTAGCTACAAAAATACAGTAAATCCGAGATATTCAACTCTAGTTCTTGAATAGTTCAATCTACACGTTGTTCTACATTTGTTGGCAGAATTAGGCAACAAATCTACTTTTAACATCAAATTAATTGATTGCTTGAACATAACATATGTTAATTAAAATCCTAAGCAAGCAAACACAAATAGGGAACTATCTTTGACTATGCACCTACCTTACAGCCTCGTAAATCAAACAAACACACCATCTCTTTCACCCATGAATGATGGATTCAGGATTTTCGGTGACACACAATTATCTAAATAGAGTAAATGCCAAAGTTGACGCCGCAGTTTGGACACCACGTCAGACATTGATTTAGGTAATAGGTTTGGAAAGGTAACTAATGTATTTGTTATGGCCTAGTGGTCTATGCGTTGTTGTCATAATGATTTCTTGGTTTTTTGCACAGGGAGATATAAAATAGGCCATTAAACTAACAATCCATCCTGCTTTATAAATGTTTACATTAGAGGTTATGCGCCATTCCCATATTTCACCATAACTTGTGTTTTCTGGTCTCTCTTTTCTTTTTTGCTTTTTGGAATGCCAAGTTTCATTTACAAAAAGGAGAATAGCAATACACCAACTTACGTACATACCATGCTACATGATCGCAAGACGAATACGTACATCATGTTTCCCAATCTAATTGTCCCTATTCTGGAGTCTTGACCCATAAGAATGAGATTGATGTACGTCTTTCTTTATTTGATGCACCAATGCTCGTGTTTTGTTGAAAAGTGGCTCATTTCTTGCCTTCCGCAAACACCAACATGTTGTGCATATGATTGCATAAAATTACCTTTTTATTTCCCTTTTTCAGCATGTATGATTGTGTGTACATTAAGAAGATTTAGAAAGCGTATATATGTCGGGTATTAGACTCAATGACTGAGGTGTCGTGTTCTACTTTCCCCAGCAATGACCGACACGATTTTGTTGTGAAACCCGGCCCCCATCTATTTCAAAACTCCACCTCCATTTATCGTCCGGTTCAGAGGATCACATCGGGTATTATTTATGAAGCCTCCATTTATCTATTTCAAACTTAGATGTACGAGGAAGGTTCACTAATCCAATCCATCTCCAACCGTTTATTGAACACCCACCATACATTTTTTCTTTGATCGTGCATCGTTAAGTATTTAAATAACAAAATAAACTTTTTTTTACTTAAAAGCTTCTCTCTAAGCTACTAAATATCACCAAGTTTAAATTATGTTGATTAATTAAAAGAATTTAAAAATTAAAAATAAAAAGACAAATAGTGATTATAAGTGATTTTTCTAGTGATTTATACTTTTATAATATATAATGTGGTTGTATGATTCGAATTGTGAATATATAATACGTCAGATAATAAAAAAGATAGTATAGACATATAATTGCAATTTAAGTTAACGCTAAAAATGAAATACGTGAGTTTAGAGCATTATGCAGCTCATTCTCTAAAGTTATCAAACTTATATAATTTATGGTAAATTTTGAGAAAAACCATCAAAATCACCTCTACAGTTCATTCCATATTATATGGATGAGTTATATGACAACTAAAGTATAAACCTAGGTCTCACTTTTGATTCATACCATATAATATGTCAACTATCTCTCAATCATCATATATTATATGACAAGACAAAAGAGAAAAAAAATTATGAAGATGAATAAGGAATAGAATATGAAAGATTTATAAAAAAAATGATCGATAAATTTATGAAATGATGTTTTTTTAACTAAATTATAGAGAGAAATATATGAAATAGGCTGTGAATGCTCTTATTCAACTCATAAAATACACAAGTTTCTTAATGATAATATATTTTTTTATTACTAGTTTTATAGCATAATATTTATTCAATACGTGTAACACACGTTACTTATAAACAATCAAATAATTTCTAGTAGTTGAGATACATATAGTTCGAGCAATTGCATTTAAGACAACCGCATAGAAACCCCGAACAACTCACATCAATTTCATCAACCAACCAATAATATTGTATCACGTGTTTCAACCCAAACCAACCCAATTTGAACGAGGTGGTGTGCTAGCTTAACCCACTATCCAATTCAACCCACTAGACCTACACATGTGACACCTCATATTCTTACCCCTTCCATCCTCACATCTTCTGGGTTCTAGCACAACCCACTCTGAATTGCAAAGATCAGTCTTCATCTCCCTTCCTTGTACGCACTCACTTCACCAAGGACGCCCACCTAGCTCTACTCACCCAGCCCACAACCACTCGCTATCTTTGCAAGTTCACCGCCTCATCCACCCTGATAATATCACATTGTAACCAAATATATAATAAAAGTTTAAATGGAAATAAACAAAACTACAAAAGGCGTACTCAATAATAGAGTAGATACACCAAACTAATAAAGATAATTTAAGATGTGTTATATGTAAAGCATTCATATTCGATTTTACATTTAAATTCAAAATTACATTAAAACACATTATATTTTCTCTTTTATTTTCAATTAAATGGTACTTTTTTATACATTATTTTCTTTTTTCTTCAATCACAATCATTTTAAAAAAATTATAGATGGTGAACGGTAACTTTTCAAATATACAACAAAATTACTACATTTTCTCTGTATTTCACTCACAACATCCTAAACCACACTCTATATTATTTATTATAAAAAAGAAAATTGGTTTTAAATACTTCAAACTAAGTCATGTTTGTAAATAATAGGGCCAACTTTGCACTTGGCTGATGAATGTCCCAACTTAAGGGGTATTTGTTTTTAATGGTCTGCGACTAACGGATGACCAACTCCGTTAGTCTGTTGCTGAGTTGGCACGCCTAGTTGTCAAAATAATGCAAATGTAGCAACTTACGTGGCACAGTCTCTCTCTCTCTCTCTCCCTCCATCTTATACATAGACGTAGGCCACCACTATTCACTACCACCACTGTTGCCGCTAATCTGTCATCACCATGTCTTCACAATGAAGTTCCGGACAATTTTAGTTCTAGTTTTCCATGGTGAGGTTTTTCATTAGAACTCTAGAAACAAACTCCAATTCATACCCAAAATTCGTGTTAGTTAATTACAGATTGCAATTAAAAGCTTAGGGATTTTATTTTGTTGATAAAAATGAGTTGAATGATATATTTATTACCTCGAATGATAGCCAGCATAGCCTAGGCGGAATTCAAATAACCCCCCGGGAAAACGATTCTAATTTTTTGGATTCAAACAACCCACTGGTGGTGGTGGTTATTCGTTTATTCGTCGAAAAAACGTGGGTGAGGGTATGGATATGCAGTAGGAGGGAAGAGCCGGAACACCCGCAAACCTGTAGCACCACCACAGTCACATCCACCACAACCACATCCACCATGTCATCGTACTCCAACTTCAAAAACCTACCCCCAGGCCTTAATCTTCTCCACTGGTGAGAAAAGCCTAATGCCAGCCATCGGAAAATCGAACAAGCTGGAAGCTCGCTATCATCACTCATGATCTTCCCCACCGATGAACCATTATTGACTTGGAGAACGATTTCATTTTCAATATTTTCGGTGATGGTTGCAGGTGATGACAATAGCGGTGGCTGCTAGTGACAATGGCATGGTGGTGCAGTGGTGGCTCAAGGAGGAGGAAGACAATACACATGTATTAATGTATACATACATATTATATATATTATATATTACTTTGATTGCAACATAAGCAATATTTTGACAACTATGTGTGCCAACTCAGCAACAGACTAACGGAGTTAGTCATGCTTTAGTCGCGGACCGTTAAAAACAAATATCCCTTTAGTTGGGACCGTCACCAACCCAGTGTAAAATTAGACCTGTCATTTACCAATAAGACATAGTTGAGAGTATTTAAAACCAATTTTCTTTATAAAAACTCCACTCAATAAGTTTAATGGATAGGATATGATAACACCATCAAACTGACATAATAACTTTATTTAACTAAATTTAGGAAAATGTTAATTTGCGCTCTTTTCGTTGTTTATTCTTAAAGTATTGTCATTTTATTTTGTTTTAAGTTATTGGCTTGCATCAAATTTGTTTCAAATTGCTATTCTTCATTTCTAACTTTTATTTGTTAAAATTATTTAGATAGGTGTTTTATACTAGGAGAAATATATTTAGATAGGTGTTTTAGCTCAACATACATTGTCTTGGAGGAAAGTGAATATTAGGTTACAGGCTACAAGAATCAAAGTAGGCCTTCGGTTTTTTCTCAAAACAGATGATGATAAACATCTATTTTAAGGTTGCTTGCAATATTCACATATTTAAAAAAGTAAAATAAAAAATGGACTGTCTGTTGGCCCATTACTCTGTTTGGTCAATCATCTTCTTATCTTAATTTACTCCAAGCATTAAGGGATCCGGTGGTGCACCCCACGGTCACATATCTGCACCTCCGTCACACCTGAAAATCCCCCCGGTTAAACCCAATCATCCCTTCAAAACTGTCAAACACAATCTCACCCTCTTACGCAATCGTGACGCTCAACAATATCAATCAACGGCTGGGGTTTACTTGGTTCTCGAGATTATCCTACACATCAAATCACTTGTTTCTATTTCCATAATTACTTAGTTGTCCTTGAAATTACACCAACAATGGAATGGAGTTCCGGGGTAGTTGTGTCTTTTTATGAAATGACCATAGATGACGGATTGTGGGTCTCATCGTAATCTAGAAACAAAATCTTTCTTCCATTTTCTCATTATTATATCATTAAATTACCCACTGTTCTAAATTGATACTCTTTTTTGACTGCTTAATCTTAATCTTAATAATTAATATAATAATAATAATAATAATAATATTCTTTTAAATACATGTATGTATAAAAATGATAGATTTAGGTTAATTAATAATAATAATAATCGCAATAAAGTAACCATATTATAAAATTATGTGAACTGTGCTTTATAATAAACAGAACATCTTAAAATCTGTATTACAAAGTTTCTATGATTCCAATATAATGCATTTATAAATAAATTCACTTAGTAAGATCACACACATAGCAAAAACTAAATGTAGGGTCGGGAGATTCTGGGACGAGCATAATTTGTCTCTACTTCCACTTAGAGGTGGCTTTGGGGAGGGGGGAGGGCAACGATCCCCGGCCTGATCGCTCAGGTAAGCCCGGAATTTTTAAAGATATTTTTTTATAAATAACTTTTTTTATAAATTGTATTTTTAATATCTAAACTTAATTTACCAATTCATTTAAACCAATTTTTATAATTTATAAAAAAATAAAATAATAAAAATTAACTATAACCGAATAAACTCATTTAAAAGTTTAATAGTTTAAATCTAATAAGAAAACTATTTTACTTAAGGATCAAATAATCTTTCTTCTTCCACCCATTTTTTTTTAAAACGATACTCGTATCTTGAGAACAGCGCTGCTCCCACCAAGACTCCAGCTCAAAAAAATTAATATTATAATTTTATGTTATATAAATATAAAAATGTTTCATCAGAATTTACAAACCATGTGTAAACAAACAAATTTAAAAGTTGTTTACTGTATATCAGAACAAGAAACTTTGCATTAAAACTTTATAAAAATACGTACATGTACAATAAACGATTCATTCAACTTGTCAACACAAATAGGATTAGCTGTTCAAAAACAAAAACCAAAAAACAAACCCTAAATATTACTCAAAATAACCTTTACCATTAATATTTTATAGTAGCTTCAAATCCATATTTATGAAGACTAGAACATCGGAAGCCAACAAAGAGCATTTCATTTTTTAAAACACTTGTTCAATTATTTTATGGAAAAAGTGGAGCAAGAATCGTGCCATCCACCAAGTGCAATCACATGTGTATTTTGAGGAGAGAAATTAACATTATCAATCATACCGATATATGCTACAAGTACAATATATTTAAGGTTGAAGTCATAACTACATAAGGCGTTAAAATTGGAAATAGTTTTACTACTGATTTTTTTAATTAATTATTTATACTTTAATTATGTGATTTTGTAGTTATTAATTTTTTATGAACGACCAACTAAGTAACATCGGGTTCTTCGTACGTGGCCCCCATTGGCCAAAGGTAACTCGAGCCGGCCACTATTCCGGACGAACGAAGCCCCTAGCGGTCCACCATATTGAAGGATTTACCGGATAAAACCCGACCCCACACCCGCCTAATGACACGACAGTAAAGAGCCGGTAAAACAGGTGAGATCATGACTCGAACCCTTATCTCCCATGTAAGTCGGTGACAGTGAGGTTTGAAACTCCTGTCTCTAGTCTTCTACCCCATTCCCCACTGCTAGATCCTGAAATCGTCCGTTAGCACACCAAAATCGCTTGAAGATTTGAAATTGGTAATTATCGCATCCTCCTCTTCTTCTTCTCAGATCTGGTTTTCGTTTTCAGTTTTTGTTCAAAAACCTAATTCCTTCCAGAATTGCATACGAATCTAGGGTTTTAGTGGTGTTTTAATTAACAAAAAATTGAGGTTAGTTCTTTCTAATTTCACTCAATTACATGATTATAATATCACGTCATACGCTTGTGATTCTATAAAACTGTTCGTTCTCTTTGATTTGGTGGTTAGCTGAATATAAATTTTTGCCATCATTAGTTATAGTTAGATTTAGCCGTCGGTCACATTTCTCTTAAATTTAATTGTTTTCGGTATAAGTTTAATGCATTTCTATGTTTTTTTTAGGGTTTGAAAAGATGATATTTAGTTTTGAATTTGAAAATAGTTGGTTAAATCTCTAAGAAGCAATGCACCTCCTGTAGTATGTTTGAATGTTGGAAGCATTTGGTTCCAGTGTTTATTAATCAAATTCTCCATAAGAGAAGAAAATTTAAGTAAAAAATGTTTGGCTTGATGGTTCTTTGTGATTATAATATAACTCTATGCGCTTGTGATTCTATAAAACTGTTCCTCGATATGTTCTTTCTGATTGCAATCTGTTCATTCTCTTTGATTTGGTTGTGACCGGAATATTTATTTTTGTTATTATTAGTTCGAAACTGTTTTCTGAATCTACAAGGTAAAGTCACTAGCGTGTAAACATAAAAGGGTTTGAAACTGTTTTCTGAATCTATAGGACCTAAATCTTTTGTATATGATTTTCATTGTAATGTAAAATCACTACTTTTTATAAAATATAAATCATAAAATACCATTTAAGATGATTTTGATGACGAGATATAGAATTCAAATGCTTTTGTTTAATGATTTTTTTTGGAAAATAAGTTTCTAAAATTCAAATATCAAAAAAATTATTCAAAAGTCTAATTTGCAGCTTTATGTGCAAAGTGAGACATGAAAAGACACAATATTTAATTATGATACAAGTCTTGATCTCTTTCAATATTCAAAATTCATTTGTTCGGCTTTTATTTTAGGTCAATTTAGGTAAGATAATTGAAAGTGTGATTATCTTGCTGTTAAATTCGACCCTGTTTTATTTTAGACAATGATTTAGTAGTTTTCTGATTCAAGTAATTAGAAGCTTTTAAAGAGTCTGTTTTTTTGTTGTGATATGTGTTTCTATGATGTTATGGTGGAAGTAAGGTATTATGGATTAATATTAATCTTGGATATATGGCCTAACTGTAACGCATTTTTACAAAAAAGTTGTAATATGTTATCGATATAAGCTAGAAATATGGATGATTTGATGGTATTAATATGGTACTATTACTTCTTTCAGTTGTTGTGAGTTTTCGCTAATTTTGATGAAGGTTTTTAATTTGATTGATTGTTGATAAGTTTGTTTATACATGTGTTGATGAAACATTCTTAAGTAGTTGAATGTTTTTTAAGGTTGTTGATGAAACTTGTGAACAATTGAAACTACATTCTTTTGGTTTATAAGTTTATTGATGTATCAGGGGCATATAGTTTTGAAGCTTCTAAAAACCATCAAGCAGGTGAAATTCAGGTTTGTTAATCAACAGATCTTGTATTGCTTCTATTATGGTTTTAATTTATGATCTTTCTTTCATTCATTATATTAAAATTGTTTTAGAAAATCATTTGTATGCAAGCGTTTCCAATTTCCATGAGTCACCCGTTCAACCTGGCACAATTCGACGGTGCATCCTTTAAGCAACATGGAATTGCAGGCAAAAGAGGAATCAAGGTAACGGACCCCTATATTAACAATCACTCTCCGCTCAACCTTTTGCTAACAAAAATAATGGCTTCCTCACTCTTTTCTTCTCCGTCATTTGCTATACGTATTTGCCACCAAGGAAAAATTCACCTCGCCTTTTGTTCTTGCGTCCGATTACTCCAGCATCGTCGACCCTGTCATTATAGGGAGAAGAATTTTTACTGTAGAAATTACAAAGGTAAGAATCGTTAATCCCGCTTATTGTAGTATATTTTTCATCCTGTTTGTGCTTTAATTCGTTTCATGTCTTTTACGTTTCTTCATACTTATTTTTTAAATTTATGTTTTTGAATTTTGGTTTGGTGATTGGAAGTGCACAGATGAAGGCTGAGACGTATGGCAAGAGTTAACAGAGGTGATGCTTGAATATGATCTGATGGAGGAACAGAGTGACCGTCTTCCTAAATGGTTGGTACTGTTCTCAATTTACAGTTAACATTTATAATATTAGACTTAGATTATACATCCTTTATTTTCTTTTTTCATAGGCATAATGTATAAACTAGAATATAATTTTGTAATATTTTAGGTGAACGCGTCAATAGAAAGGAACCACATCAACATCATCTATCATATCATGAATACGCAGATAGAGCCCCCTTCAAACAAAAGCTGCTATGGCAACAAGTTGTTTGTACTTTAATTATTTATGTTACCATTTTTTTTACATTTTCAAACTTCAAATTTTCATAAATTGTTTGTACGCGTTTTGATTGTGACTTTGGTGCGAACAGATGGTTAGAATGAAGAGATCATATCCTTTTTCACTAGAAAAGACCCTTCTATTGCTTATGTATCTTCAATTTTAAACCTGTATGAATAAACTCTATGTAGCAAGTAATAAAAAGGGCTCATTTTGATCCATAGTTTATGCATATAGGTGTTTTTAGTTCTGTATCAAAGGTTGGGTAAGTTGGCATTTAAAATGATGTTGGAAACATTGGTATAATGAGATGCAGATCTTGGCCCTGAGCATTGTGGTTTTTATTTTTTGTTTTCATTAAATTTTAGATATAACTTGTAAAAATTTGTAATCAGGGTTGCCATACATGTAGCTACGGAGCAACAAACACTATTAATTGATAAAGAAGGAATGATAACTGCTCTCAAATTTAGAACCTCTGTGCTTGCAGCTGCAAATCCAATATGGTGGTCTTAAGGTACATAAAGACGCCACAAGTTACATTTTAATTTCCTTCAAAATTATTCTCCTATCAAATAGCAACATCTTTGTGAGCAGGTAATATCTTGTCTTCATGGTACTGAAGTTCCCGGGATTGCAGGATGACTGGTTAGCACTGCATTAGTTCGTTTGCATATCCTTGAACTTCATCTTGTGTATCAATATGGTTTGAAAATTGTATTATTACAAAGTTACAAACATAATCAAAATTTTGAAATTAAACGAATTGCGATGTTTCGTTAAGGTGGTTAATTAAATTCGCTATTCTTTTTATTTTTCCTCCTGGTATGTATGCTTACAGGTTTTATGTGTTATTTATGTTGAAATAACTATTTTATGTTTGTTAATATATGCTTATCTAATAAGTCTTATTGGGTGGTTGAGTATCAACACAAGAATTGTTAAGTTCTCATGTTCCTTTGACTGTTATATTTTTCATGTGTTTGCTCATAAAATCGGAATCAAGATCGAATGTTAAAGAACATAAGTGCATATAACTTATCACGGAATGTAGTTACCAATTCGATTACATAAATGACTTACATTGCTTTGTGTTTTTTAGTGAATTGGTCATTTGTTTACTCTTTAACTTTTGCTTTTTATCTTAAGCATATACTATTTTGGTATAGAATGCAAAGAAAGATATTTTGGTTTAGAATGCAAAGAAAGATAGTTTTGTCATTATGATATTAAAGTATCCGTCCACCGGACGGGTATAAAACTAGTTGATCTATATTCATAGTCTAATATGCAATTTGTTTTGTTTCTTTTATATGATAATCATGCTAGGCATAGAAACGTAAAAGCGAGACCTCGATTTTTTATTAAAATATTTTAAATAGTTTGAAGATAAAACATAGATGCTTATATTTGTGAATCCGCATCGAGCCATATGAACGTTAAAGCTGAAGCATATGCACGCACGAACTAGCTATATGCATTATATCAAGCGGGTCCGTTCATGGCCATTCTTAAAGCACGTGTTTGTGTGGAGAGACGAATCGTGTAAAGGATAGTGTGTGGCTTTTTTTAATTTGTAATTTTATTTTCTAATTAAAATTAAATTATGTTTGTTATTTTTATACAGGTTGCAAATTTTGTAAAGTTGGAAAAAAGGTTTGTATATATTCAAAACATTTATAACCTTTTATAAAGCTTTAAATAATTTTTAAACGTTTATATAGTTTTAAGAAAATCATGATCTTTAAAAAATTACAAACTTTGAAGCATATATATGAATAAGATGGCAAACTTGGACTCTAAATATAGTTAGCATCATGTCAACATGTTTAATTAAATGTGTCATAAACATGGGCGGTTTATTGACGGCGTTAGAAATAATAACGCAATTAAACCTGATAATTTAATTTTTATGTTAGATTCGTGTTACGTTTTCTACACTTATTTATATTTGTAATATCACTTGAATTTTAACTAAATTCAACTATACTAAAATAATATTATAGCACTTAATATCATATGTTGTATACCCATACGACTTTTCATTGATACATTAACTCGTATTGTTACAAATATTTTAATAAGAAATCTTGTAATTCACAAATTCTTTTGTCACCAAACAGTAAGATGATAAAACCACAATTTTCAAAACAACCAAAAGAAAACACAAACATGTAATGATAGCTTCACACATTTTCCAAAACCCAAATTAAAACTTATCAAAAGTGCATACATTGATTAATACCACATGTAAAATGAGTCTCTGATCTGATGTGTGTGTACATTTGTGAAGAGGTAGGTCCCAGCAGAGGTGGTTAGGACCCGCAAGACTTCCTTAAAAGGAGACGTCTGCGCAGTTGAACACGCAAGACTCCTTAAACGGACGTCTGCGCAGTTGAACCCGCAGACTTCACCATAGGGACGTCTGCGCCGCGACCTACCAAACCCGCAGGACCCACCACGCTCAGAGTTGTGACGACCTCACATGCGGTACGCAAGCTGGTCCCGCAGGAAATGTCTCCCAATGGTTTCCAAGTATCCGCCTGTTCCCGCAGGTACGGATACCCGCCATTAGGGACTGGCCACCCGCGCAGCATGGCTACACGCATAAGGCTCAGACTCGTAATAATTCAGTAGTCACTTGAAGAAGGAATGAGCAAAGCCGGGAACATTCCCGCATAAAGGCGGGAGGGGGAAATCTCCCGCCTAAATGAGCCAGTCCGTATAATAATGGAGGATCTTTTGTGTGATACCTGACGAGGTATGGACAAAAGATCTGACCAAGGATACGACAGCTCACTGACAGCAGCATGGCAGACAACACGCCACAGCACTGTGACCAATAGCCGCCGCCTACTCACCAACTCCTGCCATACCACGTGCCTAGCCTGTAGTTGGTGGAAAAGGAAAAGTGAACAGCACGCCTGGTCACTGTCAGCCGCTGCCTATCCACCAATTACCAGCAGAGCACGTGTGTAGGCCACAGTTGGCAGAGTAGTAGGCCGGCTAAACCTCCTTGGAAACCCACCTTCGGCTATAAAAGACATCAAATGGTATTATCATTTCATCATCTAATATCTTGTATAATTTACCTGATAACTGCTCTAGTATTAATAATATACTTTTATATTCAAAGAGTAATATAGACTGATTCTCACGCCGGAGGGTGGTCACAAGGAGGAACCCCCCCTTTCTTAGTGACGAGCTCACGGTGTCTGTTTTGCAGGTTATCGGAAAAACCATCTTGCCGGAATTAACCCCTCGTGGGAAACATCTATCTAACCCTCAGTTTACTCGTAATCTGTCGGGGTTCGACTGGTGTTTCTTCATTGGCGCCATCCGTGCATAAAGCTAGAACTTTATTTTTCTCCAGTTTTTTCAAAATTTCTGGAAAGATGGTTAAGGATACTCCGGTCCCAAAACCGAGTAACCAAGAGACTCCGGTAATTATGACCCCAGCTATAAGGGGGAATACCGAGTACACAAACTTTACGAACACTACCCCAGCTACCCAAGCCGGGGCAAGTGAAGTAAATAATCAGACACTGGGATTCACCGATACCCAGTTAGAAAATCAACAGACGAGGCTCCCCTGCCAAACACTCGATGAGGTTAAAGCGTGGGCCGAAGCACGTCAAAAAGAGTTCCAAACTGAGTTGGATGAACGTTTACGTTCACTCCAACAAGTGGAAGAATTCGAATACGACGATGATTCGGAGGAATCCGAGGAAGACGCGAACCCTCGTCATAGGGCGAAAGGGAAGCGTAAAGAAACGGATTCCCAACCGAGAAGGCGTTTTGGAGAAGCATTCAGTCCAATAAACGTGGGCAACAGCCCACGGGACTTCTCCAAAACATTCACGCCAACTGCGGCAAGGGCGGGAACATCCAAATTCGCAAGGGACATTGCGGAAGCAATCGCCCCAAGAAGTGCCAAACAAATGTCCAACATAGGCACGTACGATGGTATTTCTGACCCTGACGATCACTTGAACAGATTCATCGCGGGGGCGACCGTCAGTAACTGGACGGAACCCACGTGGTGCTATATGTTCCAAATGACGCTGGTCGGGGCAGCTAGAGCGTGGTTCGACCGTCTGCCGGTCCACCACATCTACAATTGGGCAGACTTCCAACAGAAGTTCAGCCAACACTTTAGTCAGCAAAGAAAGTACACTGAGGAGCAGTGGACAATCCTCAAGTGCGTCCGAGAGGAGGAAGAATCTTTGCCTGACTTCATCACTCGCTTCAACTCGAAGAAGCTAAGCCTGGGCAACGTTAGCGAAGATCTCGTTCGCAGCCGCTTTCATCCAGGGCGCAAACGACCCGGAACTCATCCGCACCCTGACGGGCAAAGATGACATGCCATCCACATGGGATGCCATCATGACCGCAGCTAAACGCTTTGCGGAAACCGAGAGGCAACTGGGTAGAGATCTTCCACAGAGCACGAACCTCTACACCCAGAAGACAAGGGAAAACAACGTCCTTACCGCCCGATTAAACAAAAAGCGGAAGCTGGGCATTTGGCAGTCAAGGGTAAACTTTGACACCCCGTCCGGTTTCCAACATCGATTGGGCGGAAGAGATAACGTGAAACCGGAGAAGAACTCCAGGTGGACGCCACTCACAAAGAGTGTGACCGAGATATTCGCCACGGAGGAGCTCCCGTGGCCAAAGGCTCCGTTTATCCGGCATCGCCACAACGCTGACCGGAGAAAGTATTGTGATTTTCACAAAACCAAAGGTCACAACACTGAAGAATGCTTAGACGTAAAGGACTTGGTCGAAGCATTTGTCAAGGATGGGACACTCGCGCACCTTGTGGCGAAGTGAGCGTCGAGCAGGCTGATGCGTGAACCCCAGCTGGGGAAACGCACGAATAAGAATCGCAGCTTCAACGGAGACTACATACTGCGTAAACAACGAGATCCCGAACAAGATACATGTCGGCTCGATGGTGCTCCCATCCAAGCCACGCCTAATGGGAGCTCAATTACACAGTTTGTATGTAGATCAATTCCAAATTTGTAAAGAAAAGGCCTAGAGCCACTTCTAACGGAAACGATTCTCCTTCAAATTGAAGCTGATGATTTTACATTTATATTTTATGAACTTTGCACATGGAGATGCCGGTATCCGCCGCATCAAGTGAAGAATCGTTGCGCAGGGAAGGCGGCAAAACCCGCACAAACCCAAAAGCATCAAACCTTCACGCAGGTCAGTTAAAGGGGAAAGGTTCAGCCATCCCACTATGTGAAAGTGCCGGTATATCCGCATGAATCCTGGTAGAGGATGCTGAACACTAACCTATTAACAACCACACGTTGAATGGTCGATTCAAACACTAATGCCGGTAGTCATCGCATCAAGAAAAGTCATTGCGTGGGGAAGGCGGCAAAACCCGCATAAACCCAAAAAACGACAGAACCTTCACGCAGGTCAGTTAAAGGGGAAAGGTTCAGCCATCCCACTATGTGAAAGTGCCGGTATATCCGCATGAATCCTGGTAGAGGAAGCTGAACACTAACCTATTAACAACCACGCGTTGAACGGTCGATTCGAACACTAATGCCGGTATTCACCGCATCAAGTGAAGAATCGTTGCGTGGGGAAGGCGGCAAAACCCGCATAAACCCAGAAAATGACAACCTACTGTCAACCACATTCAAGGTTAACTTATTCTAAACACTTGGGAAATCGCTAATTTAAACTAAGTATGCAAGTCATATAAGGTTTATAAAGCAATGAACCCAAAGGAAATAACAGTCTTATCCACAAAAAGATTTGTATTTCACAAAAGATATATTACAAGAATGGCCGGGTAACTACCCGCCTACAAAACAAAATCTAGTCTATCCTAGCAGCGGGAAGGGATCTTCAGAATCAAGCTTCAGGACCACTTCCACTTGGACCCGCCCCATCAGTAGAGCGTGGCGGTTCAAGGAAAGCCTTGAGGATAGCAAGTCCATCATCAGCGGCAGCGACTTCCTTCACCTTCTCCACCACCGGATGCGGGAAGGCGGCATATTGGTTCACCGCTTGGTCATATGCAGCTTCGGTGTCCACATCGAACAAAGGGAAGTTGGAAGGCGGGACGCCTTTCTCAACGAACCCTAGACCAAGCAGGAAGCCGGCCTTTTCCCCATCCTCATGAGAAGCGTTGAGGGCTGCGCTCATGGCATCATCGTAAGTAGTCTCTGAGAAGACCCGATGCACAACCTACAAAGAAAATACAAGTGTCAAACACCTTTTCTATGTACAAAGGAAAGCGTGAAGACGTAAAGCTAAACATACCTGAGACAACGCTTCTCGAAGAAGCCATTCCTTGGCAACCAGAGCTTCTTGGAGGGCGGTTTGAGCTTGGGTGCGGGCGCGTTCGGCTTCGCTTTTGTTAAGGTTGGCAAGTAGCACTTCCTTTGCAGCAGCCTCTTCAACGCCCTTAAGCTTCCGCTCGGTGTGGTCAAGCACGCCCCTCTGGTCCAGGATCTCTTGGAGCTTCTTGGCATCTTCCATCGCCAAGGCATCATGAGCACGTTGGAGAGCCTCTAATTTGGCCTTGAGCTCCTCGTTCTCAACGCGTAAAGGCTCAGCAACGACTTCAGTCTTGGTGGCCCTCTCGGTTGCGTTCCTCGCAGTCTCCTTAGCCAGCCGAAGCTGTTCGTTAACAGCTTGGGCAGCCTTGGAACGGGCCTCGAGTCGCGCTTGAACCTCAACCTCGAGGGCCTTGAAGGCCTTCTCCTTCTCCGCAGCAGCTGCGGCCAACTGTTGGTTCTCCTCCCGAAGAGCCCGCGCTTGAGATACTTCCTTGGCGCGAGCTGCTTTCAACTTGTCGTTTTCACGACAAAGCAGCTCGACGCGCGGCTGCATCCGGGCCTGGAGAACCCGAAGCTCATTGGTTAGCCTACCCTCCTGGTAGCTAGCCATGGCTTCCCCCAACGCACCATGGGGAGCAGCGTGGCGAGCCCATTCCACGCACTCCACAGGGGTACGAAGGGTTGTTCCTCGGCGGATGTTCCATCGCGGAACATACACTTCATTGGAATCCGACACTACAAAAGAAACAAAGCAGTTAGGAAAAGATGAAGAAAAATATAAAGGCCAAAAGAACCCTACGCACCTGTAGGGTCGATCACAGGCCGATAGCCACCGAACCCATCGCCTGAACCTAAGGGAAATCCATCTAAAAGGTCGGGCAGATGGGAAGGTGACAAAGATTGGCGAGAAGCCCTGCGCATACCTGATGGGCCGGCCGTCGTTGCCAGTGGCGGAGGCATAGTAGCGGCCGAAGTGGTCGCCGCCGCGGTCGCCGCCGCAGAATCCGCAGCAATCGTAACCGCCGGCTCGGTGAAAGATGCTGTAAAAATCGCACTTACCACCGGCGGTGACGTCATCTCAGCTGGAACAGTCGGCTCAAGGGAGTGAGCAACTGATCCAGCGGAAGCAGGCGCAGGCGCCTGGGTCGTCGCCTCAGGTAGGCTGACCGAGCCTACCGTCATCGGCGGAGGAGTACTCCTCTGCGCTCCACCCTGGAATGCGTCAACATCCACGCCTACACAAGAAGATAAGTGTTTCAATAAATTTATAAAGTGATAAATCTACAAAGATAAGGATGTTTATACTTACGGGTTTTCTTGAGCCTGAACGTACGGACGGGCGGGGACGAGCCCGATGGAGCCGGTCTCTTGATGCCGGTCACCGTCGTCGTCGTTGGTTCTCCGGAGGTAACAGTCGTAGCCTCCGGAGCAGTGGTCTTCTCACCACCGGGGTTCCCCGCCACCTCTTCACTATCTGACTCGGTGTCAGATAGAAGCACCGGATCAGCTGTGGAGGTCACCTTCTCCTTCCCTTTCCCGCCGGCAGCCCTCTTCTTCCGCACCAACGGAGGACCATCTGCGGATTCCTCAGAAGAAGACAGGATGTCAGGAATTCCAGCAGCGGGTACAGCATTGAGGGGTTGAGGATAGAGTATCGCCTTACTTGGCCGCCGGTGGCTTAGGATCTCGTGGCCCAGCGGATAGACCTCCACAAACCGATCCGCCGTTTGTTCCAGGATGGGCAACTCATTCTCGTCTAGAGCACGAGTACCCACCCGCACGGGACCGTCAGCTTCCCGAGGGTACAGGAGCGACTCCAAATCGTTCCCCTCTGAAAGAAAAGAAACAGTTAGAAGACAAACTCATATCAGCAAGAAAGACAAGACATACCATAAGGAATAGAGTTCAAACCGTATTCGAGAAGGATGGGAAACCGAGACGCCTCCTTCCATACCCGGCTCATCCCCAGCATCACCATCCCGGACTCCGGAAACCGGTAAACCGGAGATTGGACCCGGGATATCTTCGAAAACCATTCCGCCTCCTGGTAGTTGGTGGCGTGAAGGCTCGGAATCGCTTGGCCATTTTTAAACTTCATGGCAATGGGGATGGCGCGGGCAGAAATGTAGAAGAACTCCCGCTTCCACGATCGGAGACTGCGCTCGGTCGCGCAAATCTTCAAACCCTTGATCCGGGTTGTCAGGGTGTACCACCCCTGGATGCACCTCCAAGTATAGAAGGTCATCAGGCGGTCCACATAGGGCTCAATGCCCAGAATTCGGCACACCCACTCGAAGTGCCGAATCTTGGCAATCGCCATCGGATGCACCTCGGTCAGGTGCACACCGTGCCTCTCCAGGACACGGTACACAAACTTTGTCAATGGGAACCTAAGGTTCCCATAAACAAAGAATGCAGCATATACCCCGATCTTGCCGCTGGGGGCATCGTACACAGTCTGCTGGGGTTCAGGAAACTCAGGCTCAAGAGACTCAAGCATGAATTTCCTGACGACGTACTGGTACAGATCGACAGGTAGAGCACACTGGCACTCGCCAGCAGTACTCCTATCGTCGGCTACAGCTTCAGCATCATGGGAAGACATATTGCAGAGGAAGAAGAAACGATTTCGGAGGAATGCTCAACTAAATAAGGGAGTATTCACCAGAAATCGCCTTAGAGATGAAGAGAAGAAGTGAAGGTGTGAATTACAAAGGACCCTCTTCCCCTTTATATAGTGATCGCAATTAATGCGATGAATTTAATGCGGAGGAGAGAGAAATTGAAGGTGCAATGAAACCGTGACATGTGGCACCAGGCAAGCTGGCAACAGCTGTTGAAAGGACGAGTGCCATTAATTTTGCGGCCACGCGCCCGAAAAATCGCGCCCACGCGCCGTAAAAAGCGTCTGAAACGACCATATAATGTCACGTCACCATAACTTCCAGCACGTCCTGACACAGTCAGAAGAAACCGTCGCACGACGACTGTTCTTATCCTTTCACCAACTTTTCAAATTTGAAAGATTCAAAAAGATTCGAAAAGTAAGCGGGAAAAACCCCTTACCCTGGCTATCCAGTTGACCGTAAGACGGCTGCGGGTACAGTGTTAAGGCAAAACCCTTCACATACCTAGCACCCGCGGGGAACAGAGGCCAAGAATACCCAACTATGAAGTCGGGTGCGGGTACAGTGTTAAGGCAAAACCCTTCACATACCTAGCACCCGTAGGGCACGGAAACCGGAAAAACCCAATTATGAAGCCGGGTGCGGGTACAGTGTTAAGGCAAAACCCTTCACATACCTAGCACCCGCAGGGCACGGAAACCGGAAAAACCCAATTATGAAGCCGGGTGCGGGTACAGTGTTAAGGCAAAACCCTTCACATACCTAGCACCCGCAGGGAACGGAAACCGGAAAAACCCAATTATGAAGCCGGGTGCGGGTACAGTGTTAAGGCAAAACCCTTCACATACCTAGCACCCGCAGGGAACGGAAACCGGAAAAACCCAATTATGAAGCCGGGTGCGGGTACAGTGTTAAGGCAAAACCCTTCACATACCTAGCACCCGCAGGGAAGTGAAGCCGAGAAAATCTTGGCATTCCACCCAACTACAAAACGGGCACAGGTACAGTGTTAAGGCAAAACCCTCCACATACCTAACACCCGTAAAAAGTCATACCTCGGCACCCAATTGTAAGTCGGGCGCGGGTACAGTGTTAAGGCAAAACCCTTCACATACCTAGCGCCCGCAGGGGATTAAACGCCAGGAACACCTCGGCAACCATAAGTCGGGTGCGGGTACAGTGTTAAGGCAAAACCCTTCACGCACCTAGCCCTGCAGGGATTTAACGCCAGGGATACCTTGGGAGTAAAGTAACTAATAAGACGAAGTGCGGGTACAGCGTCAAGGCAAAACCCTTCGCATACCGAGCACTCCATGGGAATTGAAACCAAGAAGGATCTTCTGGGCCATGCTTGCAGAAACGGGATTAACATCCCCGCATAGCTGGAACGTCAAGAACTAGATTGTTTGAAACTTCAGGATGGAATTGGTGGTTATAACATGATTGATCACTATGTTCAAAACCACCAAGACCTCATGGAGAATCTACACAAAAGGTTCTAAACGCTCCTGACTTGCGGGGAGGTTACAGACCTATCTGCATCATCCCAGAGATCAAGCAGAACATTGGGAAATTCTGCGTGACATTGGGAAACCCGTGGGTAAGACTTCCCGCGGAAAACCCATAAAACTAAACCCTTTTCAAAAACCCCTTGCTTAAGTCCAAAAGTTCACCTCACTTTATTAAACATTCATGAGCAGAACATTGGACTGGGGGGACTTGAAGAGGTAGGTCCCAGCAGAGGTGGTTAGGACCCGCAAGACTTCCTTAAAAGGAGACGTCTGCGCAGTTGAACACGCAAGACTCCTTAAACGGACGTCTGCGCAGTTGAACCCGCAGACTTCACCATAGGGACGTCTGCGCCGCGACCTACCAAACCCGCATGACCCACCACGCTCAGAGTTGTGACGACCTCACATGCGGTACGCAAGCTGGTCCCGCAGGAAATGCCTCCCTATGGTTTCCAAGTATCCGCCTGTTCCCGCAGGTACGGATACCCGCCATTAGGGACTGGCCACCCGCGCAGCATGGCTACACGCATAAGGCTCAGACTCGTAATAATTCAGTAGTCACCTGAAGAAGGAATGAGCAAAGCCGGGAACATTCCCGCATAAAGGCGGGAGGGGGAAAACTCCCGCCTAAATGAGCCAGTCCGTATAATAATGGAGGATCTTTTGTGTGATACCTGACGAGGTATGGACAAAAGATCTGACCAACGATACGACAGTTCACTGACAGCAGCATGGCAGACAACACGCCACAGCACTGTGACCAATAGCCGCCGCCTACTCACCAACTCCTGCCATACCACGTGCCTAGCCTGTAGTTGGTGGAAAAGGAAAAGTGAACAGCACGCCTGGTCACTGTCAGCCGCTGCCTATCCACCAATTACCAGCAGAGCACGTGTGTAGGCCACAGTTGGCAGAGTAGTAGGCCGGCTAAACCTCCTTGGAAACCCACCTTCGGCTATAAAAGACATCAAATGGTATTATCATTTCATCATCTAATATCTTGTATAATTTACCTGATAACTGCTCTAGTATTAATAATATACTTTTATATTCAAAGAGTAATATAGACTGATTCTCACGCCGGAGGGTGGTCACAAGGAGGAACCCCCCCTTTCTTAGTGACGAGCTCACGGTGTCTGTTTTGCAGGTTATCGGAAGAACCATCTTGCCGGAATTAACCCCTCGTGGGAAACATCTATCTAACTCTCAGGTTACTCGTAATCTGTCGGGGTTCGACTGGTGTTTCTTCAATTTGTCAGTCCCCCATGCAAACCACCTATATAACCATCTCTTTAAGATACCATATAGCACCGGTACAACTTCACTTCATCTCACTGTTCCCTGCAATAGCAATATTATTATCCTCAATGAATATCTACTTTGACCCTAATCACCACCTTCCTCATCAATACTATCAACCCTCTTCATGTTCAGATCAATACCACCATGCACCTGAACTTGACGGCATCGCCGCCGTCGTCGGAGAACATGTCCTCTTCGGAAACCCATAACCACCGTTGACCAAAACGACGTCGAATCAGAAGAACCAGAACAAGAAGAAAAATCAAAGTCAAAGTCAACGGTTGAGAAGAGTTACAGAGGTGTGAGGAAGCGGCCGGTGGTCGGCGGAGATACGTGACCGGATCGGGCGGTGCAGGCACTGGCTAGGAACGTTTGACACGGCGGAGGAAGCGGCGCGTGCGTACGACGCCGCCGCTAGGCGGCTGAGAGGTTCCAAAGCTAAAACCAATTTTGAGATTCCGTCGGTGTTTCAGCTGCAGGCGCCGACGGAAGCCGTTAAGAAGTATGGTGGTAACGGTGGTGGAAGTAAGTGTCATGTTGTGACGTCAGTGGGTCAACTGTTTAGTAATCCATCTTTGATGAAGATGAATAATAATATTAATATTAGTAGTAATAATAATAATAATAATAATAATAATAATGATGATAATAACAAAAACCCTAATGTGGACCTTGAGTTGAACCTTGGAGTTGGGTTTAGTAAAAAGGCTAGAACTAGTTCGATGTTTGGTTAGTGATTAATAATATGTATGTAGGTAGTTGTTATGCATGTTGATGACACGTGTTAATGTTGTTTTAAGGTTTTAATATATATGGATGTTTGGTTTGGTTTTAGTTTTAGATTTACTCCGGTGGAATATTGGATGGAGAAGATGGTACTATTGAACTGCAGTTTCTGGGGCCTAAAAGATCTTTAAAAAGTTAAAAGTACAGTACTTAAATGGTTATTAAAAAGTTAAAAGTACAGTACTTAAATGGTTATTCACACACCCTCTTAACACACATATTATCTCTATGTACATCCTATAAAGGGTGTATGAATAACATATCCCTACTCTAATCTACCTTTGTACTTTGCTATTTATTCTTGTTTGCTTAGATTTCTTGACATCATATTTAAAAGGTACTGTTGCAAACTAATATATATAGTACCAGTTTGATCCTCCTGTGTTACGGGGGTTTATTTAAGTTTTCGTTTTTAATCGTTTTGCTATTTTATGATGATTTATTTTATTTTTTAACGTAGTTTGTTTTAATTTAATACATATATATTAGTTTGTTATTATACTTGTTAGCGTTTGGGTTTTTTCAATTGAGATATGTAGGGTTTTTAGATTTTTAACGAACAAACTTAAACGAACACGAGCATATTGATTTTTTATATGAATAAACATGAACACAAATATTTTTCTAATGAAAAAGGAGATGTTGATGTAGTTAACGATGGTGGATAGTATCGGAAGTTAACCGGCGATGGAGATGATAGACCAGTAATGGAGAATATGTAAAAGGAGATAAATAAAATTAGGGCTTCATTAAGAAAATGTTTATCAATAAACGAGATCTTATAACCCATTTGAGACTATTGGGTTTGGTAAGACCCATAACTCATGGAAATTATTCTTTGATGATTAAGGGGTCATTTAGAAATAAATGAGATGTTATAACCCGTTTAAGGGTTATACGGGTTTGGTGAGACCCATGATCTGTGAAAATTAATGTTTGATTATGAAAGAGTTTCAAAAATAAATGAGATGTTATAACCCATTTAAAGACTATATGGGTTTGGTTAGACCCATACCCACAAATTCGGGTCAAATGCATGAGAAGCTTCCATTTAGAAATCAAGCAATCTGGTGGCTTTAGAGAATGAGGGGAACAACCTGAGAGCGACACCTAAGATTTCATAGTAGGCAATTATATAGATAGTTAGATTTTATTATGACTACATAAAAAGAAAACAATTAGTTTTAAAAAGATATTAGAAAGGAAAAGTTATGAACAAAATTAATAAAGGATCAAGTAGCCGACATGGGATGATACATAAACAACTCAAATTAATATTGCATATCAAACTTGTTGCACAACGAAAATCCGTATATTATTTGACTAGTACAAGCTTTAACGTTAAAATATGTTGAATTGAGCTACATTTTGTTCTTTCTTGAGCTACATTACAGAACCAAGAGTTAATCCATGTAAAAACTCAAAGCTATTAAAAGGGAAGTTTGACTAGTGGAAAGTGAGACGAAGGAATAATCATTTTCCTTGTCAACTATGGATTGTCAACTATGGAAGTGGAAGGGGAGCATTTCTAAGTGTTTACTTGTAAATTATAGAGTCAAACATGGAGTGTGGTCAATCTTGTGCTGAATCATTAAGTAATATAATTGATTAAGAGATAGTCTCGATTTGAATGTGTCAACATGTTTTCAAAACTTATCCATTAAGAGGTGTTACGAATTAAGGAGTTATTTGACAACTTCTCTGCACCGGTTGTGTAGAGTCGTAAGAATCATGAATGAAGAGACTCTGAGACAGTGAGTTTGAATAAGTGTTGAGTACACCTATGTGTTGGTGATTGGTGGAGGAGGAGATGGTGGTGGGTCGAAGAGGTGGTGTGGGTTATGAACAAATGCGAATGGACAAACGGGTAGCATTTCCATTCAACATCATTTTAAAACTTAATGGGTAAGAGGTTTGCTGACTGATTCAAGTGTCATTCTGGCGAATCTAATACACTTAATGTTGACTGATTCAAAGGTATCTGACCTCTTAATGATATCATTAAGAGGTTATCAAACAACATTAATATGTGTTTTATAAGTGAACTAAACACAATCTACCTTTGACCAATTTATAAATGGCCTCATATATGTTAAAAAAATTTGAATCCTTATTCGAAATATCTGAAAAAAACCGAATCCGAATTATCTGAAAATTCGGATATCCGAAATTTTGGATATCCATCTTGGATATCCGAATTTTCAGATTCTGATAGTGATTTTGAAAATTTTCAGATAGTTCCAATATCCGAAATATTTTATTAATTATTAAATAATAAATATTATTTATAAATTTGGATATTTCTGATAATTTTCGAATATTTTGGATAATTTTCCTGGATATTCGGATATCCGAAATAATTTTAAAAGTAGTTCTTTAAGTTTTTATTAATCATTATTTTCTTTAGATTTTCGGATATCCGATTTACTATCCGATCGGATATTCGAACTTCGTATATTCGAAATTTCGGACTCGGATAGTGAAATTCACTATTCGAAAGATCCTGATATCTGAAGTTAGGATATCCGACTTTAAACACACCTAGCCACTTAATGCAATCACTAGGAGGCTACCAAACAACTACATTACCAAGGAACATAGAATAGAGACAACACGAAACCAATGATCATTAATTTAAAAAGTTAAAACTACGAGGCGAGATGTGGGAACTGCTTATCATGAAACCAAAAATTAATAGAGACAACACGAAGCCAAAGATCATTAATTTTAGACCGAAGTTGGTCGTGGTGCCTTGCCACATAGGCTGCACGTAACACGGCAAACACCGGACACTTGGAGGGCGCCGAGGCGACGCGTGGGGCCGCTAGCGGGCGTGAGAGTGATGGTGGTTTGTATTATTTTTATTAGTTAGTAGTTAAGATATAACCAATCATTTACTCCATCTTAACCCATTATCAAATGTTTTAGTGTCAAATGTGAACCTCCATGGCTCCATTGCCTATGTGAGTCTTACGTGCCGTGCTTTTTCCTTTTGTTTTGAGTAAAGTGTCATTTTTGTCCTTGTGTTTTGGTAAATAATACGAATTTAGTTCAAAAAGTTTATTTTTTGCATTTGGACGCTCAATGTTTCCTAGTTCTTGTCAATCACATCTAAATCACTAATCCCGTTAAATTTAATCGTGAAGTCAGCTGTAGACATGTCTTTTCACTCTTTCTTTATTATAATACTTGTTTTAGTGAAGTGTGGTTTTTGTCCCTGTAGTTTGTCCAAATCTGCAGTTTTAGTCCAGTAGTTTCAAATTTGCAATTTTCTTCCGTATGGTTTCATTTCACTGGCAATTAAGCCCGAATTCCCTAATATCGTTAAGTATGGTCGTTAAACCCATCAGTGTGTCCTTCACGTGAGGGACAATTTTGTTCCTTGTTTTTTTTTCCCTTTTTCCTCAAATACACCTCAGCCCCTCACGTGAGGGGTTTGCGAACTAGGACTGAAGTTTATTTAGGGATATAAACGACAAAACTGTTCGTCACATGAGAGGCACGCAAATAGGTTAACGATATTAACGAGGTTAATAAATTCGGGTTTAACTGCAAGTGAAATGAAACTACAAGTACGAAAATTGCAAACTTGTAACTAATGGACTAAAACCGCAGATTTGGACAAACTGCAAGGACAAAAAACGTAGATCACTAAAATAAATATTATAATAAAGAAAGAGTGAAAATACATGTCTACCCCTGACTTAACGATTAAATTTAACGGAGTTAGTGATTTGGATGTAATTGGCAAGAACTGGGAAACGTGGATGGTCCATATTTTTTAGACTAAATTCGCATTATTTACCAAACCATAAGAACGAAAATAACACTTTACTCTTTTGTTTTTTTATCATGTTTCACCCTTACAACAATGGATGTCGTTAGGTAAAAGAATATGGAGATTGGAGATTGAAAATTGCGATTGCGCACCTTAAGTGGGAATGACATACTTCAGAGACGGACCTAGCTTTTTATTAGGGGTAGCTTCCGTTACCCTAAATTTTTCGTTGATAATGCAAATAAAAAAAATAAAAAAAAATGGGTAAATTTCGTGTTTCGATACCCCTAAAAAATATAATGTTGTCCCTATTTATTTAAAGTTCAACCAATTTAAAAGTTTTACCTAATTAAAACACAACCAAAGTTTCAAGCCCAACCCAATTAAAGCCCATTAACCATTTTTAAATATTATACTCGTTGTTTGGAAATTGGAAACTAGCCGGACATCAAAACAACGTTGCACCAGACACCACCACTCGACATCATTTTGAGGTTGAAGTTTTTAATATGGTTCTGGATATGCAAATTCAAGAACATAGAAATAGATTTAGTGATGTCTCAACTAGTTTGTTAGAAAATAAGTCTTGTTTAAATCTTTGTCATTCATTTTCTAAGTTTGATATATCTAAGATAGTGACATTTTATGAGATGTATTTGAACGATTTTAGTAATGAAGAAGGATGGTGTATTTCGGGTGATGATCTTACAACCTTTTATCACACTTTAAAGGAAGATGATAAAGTTTCAAAATTGG